>NW_008824499.1:1674181-1674563 GCF_000699105.1 Pygoscelis adeliae | reverse complement strand
GCGGGGGCGGGGGTGGGTTGCGGGGGGGTTTAGGTGGGACTCTGCCCGGGATGGAGGAGAGGGAGCAACTCCGCGTAGCGCGTCCCATCAGGTATTTTGGGGAATAGTAGTGGTGGAATAGTGGGTGCCAGGGTATCCATGCTGTGCACAAAAAAAAAAAATCAACAAAAAAGACCCCAGAAAGCTTTCCAATCACTTTGGCACGGTGTGTGAGGGTGCGAACTCTGCCTTGCACACCCGGCAGTGTGTTTAGAAGTTTGAGGATTTCATTGCAGTTGTCATAAGTTCATTATTCATCAGGAGGGCTCCTGTCTCGTACTTTAAAGTTGATACAGTGAAAGACACAAATTAGAAGTATTATAAATGTGTAGCATAAACTACA
>NW_008824499.1:1665368-1674138 GCF_000699105.1 Pygoscelis adeliae | reverse complement strand
GGTCTCAATTTTCTGTGTATCAAAGGTTTCTTGCACTTTCATTTTTAGATGCTTAAAGAGCTGTCAGGATGTAAAGTATAAAATCTTGTGTGTGTTCCAGCTTTTTGGGGTCTGTGTCTGCCAGGTCAGGACAAATAGGTCTTCCTTTAAATCATCTGCTGTTCTTTGGGGTTTTTTGGATATCTTGCAGAGTGTATTGCTTGAGCTGAGTTGCCCCCAAGCCTTTTTTTTTTTCTTCCCCAAATTGTGCTTCCCACATAATGAGATAAAGGGTCAAGATGTGATTATGGTGTTAAACTTTTGTTAATCTTATCATGGCAAATGGAGTAGTATGTTTTGGTAACTGACTCTTAAGAGTTTTTGGTGCACAGTAGCCAGCTTGAGTTTATGTGATGCCTTTATAAACAAGACTCACTCAAATGGAGTGAAAAGAGGCAATAGCTGAGGAATAAAGTTGGGTTTTTTTGATGTGTGTTAAGATTGCAGGATGGTGGTCAAGGGACAGTGCTGAAAGGCATGATTTTACTATGAAAATCGACTATTTATTTGTCTTAGGAGCTTTGAAACCTGAAGCCTCTCGTCCATCACAGAGCCTCTGGGCTCTGGGTATGCATACATGTGTTGGAGCGCTGTTGGTTTGTGCGAGTGTAGCGGCCTGTCCTTTTCTCTTTCTCTGCAGCTTTACAGGTGGAGCTTTTGTAGAAGTGTGTTTGTGTCTGCTTGTCATCCCAGACTTCTTTATTGATCTCCTTCTGAAACCTGCTTCTTGAGAACCAGTAGAGAGAAATTATGATTTTTTTTTTTTTTAAAGTACTGTTGCTGCCTCAGGGATCTGAAGGGTAAATGTCAAACTGACTAGTTTATTTTCAATTTCACTTTGCTACTCGGGATACGTAGCGGTACTTGCAAGCTGGGACTGTAGGATGGTAGCACTGCATTCTGTGAAATGTTGCTCGGTTGTTTTTTTCTTTTTTGTAGCTGTGGGGGCTTGGCAGTTTACATAAGAAAAAAATAGTTACTTCATAAATTCATGCTTTGAAGACTTCAATACGTTTTTTTTTTCTCTAGCCTGTACAAAGAAAAAGAGGTGTGTGGGTGTGTCCTCTGTCAGGAAGGAGAGGGAAAGACAAGGGGGCATGAAATTTCTGCTTAGAGTTGTAGCTGTCACATACCAGTTTTTCAAAAGTAGTGCAGCTCAGTTATTAGGTACTGGATGAGGTGAGTGCTCCTTGGAAAAATGTGGCTAATGGAGGTTCAGTGGGTATTTTTAAGCAGGAGTACGTCCCCAGAAAACATGCTTTTAAATGCTTTCTTTTTTTTGAAAGTTGAAAGGAGACATCCCTAAGGGGAGGGTTTGTGATTAAGACTCCGCTATTTGAAGAATGAACAGTGAATTCCTTTCATTATTTTAATTTTCTTGGGTAAAAATCTTAGGTAAGTCTTAGGTAAAATCTCTTCACATTTCTCCTCTGATTAATTAGCAAATGGCATTGTTTTCGGATTTAGTGACCTTTAAAAACTAAAATCAAATGTAATAGTTGCGCAGTAACTCTCTTGCCTTGCCAGATAAAGTTTGTCAGAAAAAACTTAGTCAAGTTTCTAAAACTTTCTTGCCCTTCTGTGTAAAGAACCATGGGGTTACATATGGGTAATGTACACACAGGTAAATTGGGGAGTGACAGGTGGTATTGCCAAATGCACAAAGTAAAATTAAAGTTCTTATTTCTCCAGAAAAACAGTGGTCATTCTTACTTAGCATAATTTTTCATAGACTTCTAAATCATGAAATAGCGTTTCCTGTAATGTATTTTTCTTACCACGATCAAGAGTATTTCAGTCTCTTACCCCATTTGAGAATGTTTGTCCTATTGGAAAAAAAAATGATCAGATAAGATCAAACATACTTTGCAGATCCCAGACTTGTAAGGTTGCCGAATTCTTTGGTACTCTCGAAGGTTTGGATAAATTGAACCAGTATGTTCTCATTTCTGTTGATGAAACAAGGTAACTGAAAAGTCTGTTCTTCTGCGGATTACCTCCCTAACTCTATAGGCTGAGGCATATGTGAATTTTCCTGATCTTAATTACTATTCCTGTATAATTGTATACAGACTCTAATTTATCTCAAGGTAAGCTATTTAAAGCTCTTTCTAATTGGGAGGAGTATACTTGAGTGATTAAATCTTTCCTTCAATATTTCTTACATCTCTTTAAATTGGTTATTAGATTGTTGTGATCTTTGCCTTCTACTCAGGTCTTTTGGAAATCATTACACAGTTTGCAATAATCAATTCAATTATACATGGATCAAAGAATGAAAAAGAAAATCTTATGTTCTAGTATTGTCATTCTTGATACTGTCCTAAGAAGCTGGTTTGGAAAGCACATGCTGGGAGGTTTTCTCCTTTGTTCTCTCTCCTTTTAAGAAAGTGCCTTTGGGGATTGAAGAGATCCCTGGTGTGTTTCTTGTTAGACACAATTTATACTTAAAAAAAAGTGAGCCAAGAGTTTGAATGAAAATTCATAATAGCATTTCCACACAATGGTGATGAAAACAAACCATTTAAAAATACTCAGTTGGGAAATACCCCTCCCCTAAAAACAGTAGAGCAGTTTTTTGAGGGGGAGAGGCTAGTAGCACGGCTTTCAGGTGGTGCTGATAATAGTGACAAATGGATCTCTGGTATGGAAACACAGTTATGTTAAATTGCATCGTCAATGCTAATAAGCATAAGCTACCTATTTCAGTGTTCAATTAGAATTTTACTCCTCTGTATTATGAGCTATTTTTGCTTAATCCTTTTATAAGTTGCTGGGGTTGTGTGTTTCTGTGATTAAAGTCAATATAATCCACTTTTCATTGTTATCTGAGTCCATGGATTACGTTATTTTCATGCCTGTAATTTGGTGTATGTCAGTGTAATTGTATTTTTAACTGTATTTCGGTCTAGGTATCTTTTTTGAGCTTTTGGTCTTCAACACTGGAATTGCAGATATCAGATGAATAAAATTGGCAGCTGTGCATCATTGCTTAACTGTCAAAGCCCCAATCCATAACACTTCTTTATTGCCAATAAAAAACAGATTGCATATTGTGTACATGTAAATATTGTGTCAGCACACTTCTAGTATAAACCCCTCACGAATGTTAGGGGCCACCCTGGAAGTATTTGTAGGCCTGTGCAAGTGAAATTCTTATTCATTGCCATTGGTGAGAAGGAAGGAAGGATGGTATAAGAACCAGTAGTTCATAGTAGTTATTTTTAATGGATTTACAGTTCATTTCTCTTTTGGTTATAAAGGTATTTAGAAATTACAGTTAAAAGGCTTAGAGGCTAAGAGGCGGGTAGAAGATGCATCTCATTTAGCTTTATTCCGTGAGAATAAGAGAAAAGTGTTACCCTAGGGAGGGGAAGGGCTCAGGACTGCTTGGCCATTGATAAGAATGTTTATGGATCAGACACACAAGACAAATATTTAAAAGCATCCCTTGAAGCAGGGTGTAGACAGTTAAGATATCTTCAGATACTGAAGTTATTTATAGGGATGTAGATGACTGGTATGGTTTATACTCTGACCTGCATTCATATAGAGCACAAAGATAGGTGCAGACTTGTCACTAATGTGTTTGGCACGGTGGATTTTAGTTCCTGTAATCGTTCTTGTAGAAGTCAACATCTGATCATTTTTCTCTTTAGTGCCATTATAGTGAAAAACAAAACAGAACTTCCAAACACTTGAGACTCAAGTGCTCCCTGTAATTGTTCTGAGATACCCCCAGCCCTCTCCGATCCTCTGAGTGCCTAGCTGCTGCATTTCTCTGAGGCGTCTCTTGTAATCCTTGTTGATTGTAGTAATGCTACCCCATCAACGTGGGGTTCATTGGTCTCTGCTGAAACTATTGAATTTGAAGTAATAGTACCTTTCTTGCTGTGAATCAACGTTTTGAAAGGGTTACTTTGTGGGGCCTTGGGATCACCCAGTGTCCCATGGGATTTGTGGCTGGGAAATGGATTGGGTCTCTTGCAGCTTTTCTCTTACGTGGTGATATTGGTGTTTGGCCCTTTGGCTCCACAAGGAAAGAATTCTTACCTACAAACCTTAAGTTGTCTCAGAAATGTCTGTTTACTTTTGCTGCTGTGCTTCCACTTTAGAAACTTTTGCCTTGATGAAAGATCTTACAGGTGCCCTTGTAATGGAAGACTCTGCTTTATCGCCCTCCATAAAAAGTAGTAAAAGCCTTCTGAAAGCCATGATTTCAGTGAAGAATGCAAACATGGTTTCTAGGTTAAAAACTTGTCAATATATACCTTCTGTGTATTTTGCAGTCCAGCTGCCTCAGCTTGTGCTGTCCCCTGTAAGTAGGAACTTCACCTCTGGTTAACACGCAAATGTGCCTGCAGGAATCAGAGAAATGTTTGTCCTGTTCTTAAGGGGGGAGAAAAGGGGAAATGTATTGTTTGGGTGGCTGCTGTGACATATGCTTGGGCAGCTGGATTCCGGAATCCTCTTGGTCAAGCTCAGGTATTGATTGTCTCATCGCTCTGTCACTATTCCAGCTCTGTGTAGACCAGTAAATGCTAGGAGTGTTGGTTTGGGCTTTTTAAAATGAATATGATTGGATTTTATGATGCAAAAATTGCATGTAGTACCTTCGATGGTAGTCCGTTCATGAAAATAAATGCCTTTCTTAAAAGTAGATTCTTTTGCTAGTTAAAGGCGGGGGCGGATGAGGGGAAAAAAGGACCTCCAGTAGCTTGCAAGAGGGTGCTTATTTCTGTAATTTTACTCAATGTTATCAAAGCCATTTTGAACAACTAGTCACTGCCATAAAATGTGGCTATTTGAAAGTAAATTAGAAGGTTTGGGGCTACAACAAAAAGTAGAAGATGTTAAACTTTTGAAAGTGAGAACATAAGGAGTTGAGGATGGGGATGGGAGATGTTAGCTTGTCTAGCCTGGTTCTGATCTTCCAAATTTTCAATAGCAGCCGGAAGCAAATTAAACCAGGTAACATTATATTATTGTTCTCTGTGTGCTGTGGTACAGACCTTTCTATTGTCATTTCTTTTCTTACTGTTTTGCTGAGACTCCTGTGTCTGTTGCAGCTGTATTGATCCAGGAGTTTGTCAGCAATTTGCTTAATCTTACTCTCCTGTTGGGATTAGGGATGGCTATAGAGGTACTGCCATGTCTCCGCTGTTATACTCTGTCCCTTAGCATGTACTGGGGGGATACCAGAGTGCTCTGTAAGCAAGCATTTTATTCCAAGACTAGGGGAGAGTAGGAATTAGCAAAGGTGGGTATTATGGGGCTTGTCTAGAATATGTGAAACAAAGAAATGAAAAGCTAGTATACAATTAGATGAAAGGTCAACCTAAGCATGACCTTTATGTCTATAGGGGATGATATACAAGAGATTTATCTAGGAAGTGGCATGATAATTAATGGAGAAGGAAAAGGAGCCTTTTAAAGCCATTGCTTGGTAAGGATGGAGTCCTAGGCTCTCCAGCAGAGTAAAGACTCTGTGGGTATGCTAAAGCTTATTTAGCATGGAGGACAGAAGGATAAGTGTTATCCACTTTATGTGCATCACTGAAGATTGTTCTGTAGTGAAATTCCCTTGTTTTGTTTAGGAAATGGTAATGAGCTTTCTGGATACATGCTAATAAACATGTATGAGTTCTGCCTCCTCTCTGCTTCTGCCAGGACTGCATGGGCTGTAGGTAATGATTCAGTTGCTAGTTTCCATCCTGGAAGTACGTCTAACAGCAGGAGAGAGTAAGAAAGGGAGAGTTTCAATCTCTACCCTGCTTTAGGGCTGATACACAGCCAACAACTTTTCCAGAATAGTAAGCTGTGAAGCATCCCTTTATTGCTGTAGATATTTTCTTCCCTATGCCTTGCATGTTTACTAAGTATACTAAGGGTGCTTTTTCCCTGTTTCCAGCCCAGATATGATTTGTTGTGCTAAATTCTTCAAACCAAGAGTTCAGTAGGACTCTCCTATTAACTTTTCTTGGTGTTATTTTCAGTTTGACACCTAGTTGCTCCCTTGATCCTGACCATAGATTATTTGGTAACTTTGGCTGGAAGGGGCCTTGGGAAATCTCCAGTCCAACCTCCTACTCAAAGCAGGATCAGCTATGAGGTCAGAACAGGTTACTCAGGAGTTTATCCAGTCTGGTCTTTACAATATTCAAGGATGGAGACTGCTCAACCTCTGTGGGCAACCTCTTCCACTGCTTAACTGTTCTCATGGTGAAAACAGTTTTGTTGTTTTTTATATCCAGCCTGAACCTCTTATTTCAGTTTGTGCCTATTGTCTCACATCCTTCTGCTGTGTACCTCTGTGAAGATCATGGCTCTGTTTTCTTGATGACCTCCTTTACATGTTGGAAGGTTGCCATTAGGTTCCTCCAAAGCCTTTTCTTCACCAGGCTGAATAAGCCCTGTTCCCCCAGCCTCTTGCCAGATCATCTTGCTGTACCTCACATCTTTGACAATAAGATACCAGCAACTTGTTTGGGGATGGGATTTGGGCAGATGATTCCGTGCCACAGATGAGTTTTTACTCCTGTGGATTTCTGTTAGTGAAGATGTATTACAAAATCATTAACATCCTCAGAAATGTGCAAAAGTAGTTCCTGAGACTGTCCACTGGTATCACTGGAAAAGGTGGAGACTGCTTCAGAAAATTAGATTTCAAAAGCAGTGAACCTTCTGAGGGGAGATGATGACAGTTGACAGGCAGTAGGTAGGTATATCTTCACCAGGAGGCTCCATAGGATTCTCATCCATTTTGAAAATTGGTATACCAATTTTTGGTATACCATTGGTATACCAATTCTCTCCCATTCCTTCCTCCCCTCCCACTAAATACGTGGTTAAAAAGCAGAGGGAAAACTGAGCTCAGTCTCCTTACTGCTCGGTTGCAGCATTGTCTTCACTTCCTGAAGATGTGTCTTTTGTGGCCACAGCCATTTGAGTGTGCAAACATATGTGATAAATGTTCTCAGAAATTTGTGTTAGGCAGGAGTTAAGTCATAATCTTTGGGCGGAGCTGAGATTAGAGGCCCGGTTTTCTAAGCTAGGTTTATACTAGGAAAATAACAGTTCTCTTCCAAAGAGATGACAAAGTATAAAACTATAGAGCACTTTAGGTACACTAAAATTCTGTAGGGGTTTGTATTCAGAGTGGTTCTTCCACTGGGCATGTACTAAAGCTGCCAGCCAGTATTGTGGCTTTACCTTTCCATACTGTACAACTCATTATTGAGCAGCTGTAGGATCTGTCATCTGCAACAGTTTCAGGGGGTGTGGTTAGCAATAGGGTGTCTTAGGTCCATCAGATTTCAGCCTTGGCCCTCTTGGCCGTGTATTTGCTTGGTGCTGCTACTCTGTTCTTGAGGCTCACAAAGGGGAGCAGATTGGTGGCTGAGCCAAAAGGCAGAGTTTAGCAAAACAATTTATCCCTAGTTGCTTCTGGGATTAGAACTGGCTCCGTGTATCTCTGCAGAACACCTGGTAGTCCTGAGAGTCACTTCATTGGTCTGGTCTAATCTTGGTCCTTCTGCGTGTTTGTGGTCTGATCAGTGTAGCAGACCATGCGAGGTTCCTCCAGCTTTGTTTCACATGTGACAGTGCCAGAGCTTCCTCCTGAGAAAGTGTACCTTCCTTCTTAAGAAGAGCATCTCAGCTTGTTTGCTGTGTAAGCAGATAACATACTTCTGCTGTCCAGCCACATGAAGTTTACTGTCCCTTAACGTGGGACAGTTGGTTGAGAATCATTCAGAGCTGAAACTTCTTGCTTACCTTCATTTACAGTCTTCTGGAAGATGTTCCTCCTGCCCTCTTTAAGTCCAGAGCAGGGTCTGGACTTAATAAGGCTGCTCTGTTCAGCTTTTCAACTGAAAACATGATTAGTTCGCATGCAAAATAGACTGTAGGATGGAAATAGCAGTGAACATAGTTTTGCTTGGCAATTTAGCATAGGTGCAGCTCACTATTATTTATTTTTTTAAAAAGCAGAGGCCAAATACAATAGGGATAATGTGTTTGGTTCAGGTAGAATCTGTAATCTGAGCTGCAGGAGTGTGTCATAAAAAGTTGTGTGGATGAGAATGTTTTCTGATACATTCGTTCCGCATATTGTTTCTTGAGACTCCCTTGACAAAATGATCTCACTTTTGTGCAGATGTTGTATCTTGTTTCCCTGGTGCAAAATAAGAGTCTTTGAAACAGTCCAAGTATTTGTGTAGGTTTTCAGCTTATTGAAAAATCTGTTAGCCTGAGCAGAGCTGTCTCTATCTATGGAGTTGTTAGTGCACCTATAAATACATTGCACCAAAATGAAAAATGTAGAAACTTCAGCAGCGGTACAGAAATAAAACTGTTCTTTTTTGTAAGTTCCATGTTGATTTAGCAGGATCTCATCAGTGAATCTGCCGAGGCCACTTGATGGCAGGGCTTCAAATTTTTTTAATCAAGTATCAGAAGTGTTGTCTGTTTGTATAAGAAGTATTTTAGATAATATTTTTCTAAAGGGTGTACACCCAGGTTTTCATTCAGTTAATTTCCACTTTTACCTCTTTGGTGTTAAAATTTGACTCCTTCAGTTGAGAAGTAACATTTTTATTAGAGCTTCTTGACAATGTTGCTTGG
Source organism: Pygoscelis adeliae (assembly GCF_000699105.1). Taxonomy (NCBI): domain Eukaryota; kingdom Metazoa; phylum Chordata; class Aves; order Sphenisciformes; family Spheniscidae; genus Pygoscelis; species Pygoscelis adeliae. The sequence continues at coordinate 1,665,474 of NW_008824499.1, read as the reverse complement.
GTTTCTGAGGAAATGGCTAAAAATAAACATGCATTATAAACTGAATCTTAAGAATGTAAAAGTAGCCGTACTAGTTCAGACCAAGGGTCCATCTGGCCCGGTATTG
>NW_008824499.1:1648243-1665276 GCF_000699105.1 Pygoscelis adeliae | reverse complement strand
GTCACCTCCCTGCAATATTCTCCTGGTCTCCAGCTATTTTCAGCTCAGTCCTCTGAACCCAATGGGGGCTACTAGCTGGACAAACCATAAGAAATCTATTTTCCAAGTGCCTGTCCAGGTTCCTCTTGAACCTATCTTTTGTTCATAGTATTTTGGTAGGGATTTCTGTTGTTCTGTGGCTTGCTGCGTGAGGACCCTTCTCATTTTGTTTTAAGCCTGGTTCCAGCCAGCTTCCACTGGTCACTATATTGTGTAATGAAAGAGACTGAACAGCTGATCCCTGTCCATTCTCCTTGTGCTGTTCATGGTTTTCTAGGTTGTTATCATATCTGTCCCCATGTTCTCTATTTTTTAGATTGAAAAGTCTTAGCTTTTGCTATGTCTTAATTAGGGAAGTCATGCTGGACTTCTGTCATCCTTCTATGAATGTTTCCACTTCTAATGGTTTGTTTGTTGTGGGTTTTTTGTTTTGATTTTTTTTTTAAGATGAGACCACCAAAACCGGCACTTTGAGATCTGGGTGAACTAGGAATTCATATAGTGTATAATGATTTCTCATTTGCTCTCTGTTCCCTTTCTAATGATTTCTAACAATGATTTGTGTGTTTGACTGCTACTGAGCTCATGTTTTCGTATGTCTGTTTATCTTGGGCCCAGGAGCTTGCTCTAGTGTGGTAAAGGTCATCCCAGAGCCCATCACTTTATATGTAAAGCTAGGTCTGTCTGGTCTGCTTTTCCCCATAGGCATCACTTTACATTTATGTACATTGAATTGCTCTGTCACTGACGTCTTTCAGTGATTCTTCAGTTTGCCTTCATCCTTACAACCACGTCATATCAGCAACTATGTCACCCCAGTGATCACTTCATTTTCTAGGTCGTTAATGAACAGGTTAAGCTACATGTGCCAGCGTAGGCCCTTGCAGAACTCCACGCCTGACCTTCCTCTATTGTTTGGTCTTGGAACAACTTCTCAGTTGGTAATAGAAGAACTTTGAACAGCAAGCTAAAGAACTACAGCTTTTTTTTTTTTTTTTAATATTATTAATGCTGTAGGAATGCCCAGCTTGTGTGTGCGGACTGGATTTTCGTAGTTTCCTTTGACCTGTACTATTCTGTTGTTTTTAAACATATGTAGAACTCTGAGGTGGTGCCAAGCTGTTTTAAGGGGAAGCAGAGATGTGTTGAAACTTGTTTCCTATGTTCAGTTAACTAGAAAAGTTTTTTAAAAATGTGCTTGTTTTTCGGAGTACATTCATATAGCTTAGTAAAGGGCTCGAGCTAAATATTAGTTGATGAACTGCGTTGACTCCTTCGTTCCTCGGCCTGTGCATGACTGGTGTCTTGATGCCTCTGTTTTTATTTTTTCCCCAATGCTAGACTGTCCTTTTCTTTTGACATAGAGGCTGAGCATGTTTGTGAAGTAATACAATGTTTACAACATCCTTACCTGGAAGTAGAAGCTATATGTTGTCTAGTGAGTGTATCAGGAGGCAAAAGGGTGAAGACACTTCATACTAAAATGCTAGGCTGAAACCCAGAAAATGCTTCGTTTTGTCATGAGATCCTAAATAATCTCTCCCTGCCTCCCCCCCCGCCGCCTTTGGCCTGTATATGTAAAAAGGGACAGGCAGAGTATAAATTCATGAACATGTGAGAGTCATTCAAATGACATTAATGAGCTGCAAAAGGCTTGTATATATGCAAATTCCTGTTCAGAGTGGGATTTGGATGAGTGCGGTTAATGAGGTGGGGCAATAGTTTGGTTAGTAAAGGTGAAAAGGAGCAGTGACTGGAGCAGCATCCTCCCTCTGCCCCGTGAGTGGGGTGGGAGTTCGAGGGGAGGCAGCTCACCACAGGGTAGGAAAAGTAAGGGAGTGTTTGTATCTGCAATCAGTACTGCAGAAACACTGCTCACTTTCTGTTTTCACTTGGTCAGGATTTCCATGGAAGTTTTAACTTCGCTATCAAAGTTTTCTTAGGCAGCTCTTTCAATAATCGTTGTTCTTGTGGCTGAAGCCAAGTTAAATGCAGTATCGTTTTTGGAGTTTACTTGCAATAGTTTTCATGTATTTTAAATCATAGGTGTGGCTGGAACTTGGCTTATAAAAACCTTCATTCCATCAAGCAGTTTGTTTCCATGCAGGGCAGGGGTTATTGTGTGAATAGATTAATTGAATTCAGTCTTACTTTGATTATAAGAAAAATACAGTGCTTGAAGGATGAGGTGGCGGGGAGGGGGACAGTGTGTCAGATTGATGGCGCTGCGAAATGAAATACCTCTCATCCCACTGCGCAAGCGTCCTTACTATCTCTCCTTAACGTGTGCCAGTGTGACTGTGAAAGAAATGTTTCTATAGGCCCTGTCTATGCTATATGTGGGCCAGGAAAATACTGCATAGAGAATGTATTCTTAGCTTTCTAACGCACTGTTGAATGTTTTGTCCTGGGATTAATCATTGCGAGTTAATGGGTTCTTAAGCACTGCATGCTTGTCTTTGAGCCCGTAGGTAACATGATGTAGTTAATACATGTAAAAATACAATTTTTTGGTGTGGACAGCACTGCAAAGTGGAAGGACAGAGTAGCCCAAATTCTGAGGGGTGGAGTAGGATTGCGGGGTTAGGATCAGCTTTGTCAGGAGTCTAGGCCTTGCCTAGGATGCATCTTCTCAGTCTGTCTCTGTCTGCATGTTGTCATTTGAAACTGTTTTCTTTATCCTCTTTTGAATGCTGAAGAAAAGCAGGAAGGTCTGCTTCCTCTCCTATTATTCCATCATCTTTTTTGCATTTTTACATAGTGGGAAGAAACCAGTCGTTGTGGGTGATACGAAAAACTGAGCTTCCTGCTTTCCCTCTCTTTGTCCCCATGCCTCTTTTAGATGTCTTCCCCAGGATACGCATTCAGTGTTTGGCACTGCTGCTGCCCTGTTGCTCTCTTTCCAAGCTGTGCTGGTACTTGGAATGAAATCAGTGTGATTCTTGACAGTCTTACTGATGCTTTAGTGTCGTGAGTAGCAGCCAAAGAAGTCATCCATGTCTCATTAACTTGACTGACCTTGGATCCTGAATCTGCCTCGGTGGGAACTAGGTTGAGTACTGACACAGTAAGATTTTTGAAATGGGAGATGAACTTCTGACTGCCAGTATTTTCACCTGGGTTTGGACAAGTGACATAAGAGAAATTTTTTTTCATCCAGCTACTGATTTCTTTTCTATAATAATAAATGTATTTTGGCACTTTAAAATTGATCTGTCTCAAAATGTGATGTAAATATTAATTCTATGTCATATTGTTGCATGCAATAAATAATTCCATTTTTTAATGCATCTGTACAGTTAGGAATAAATTAGGTTTTAGTGTACATTTAATTGCTCTATAAATAGTCAGACCTATAATTTCTGTTCCCTATTGTGCCATGACAGACAATAGCTCTTCAGAGTTCGAAAAACTGACTTTTCTTGAATTACTGGGTGGCCACATGTGGTTCACGCATAGTTTTCTTGCTGGCAGTTTGCTGTTATGTAGCTACTCTCTATTCTAGATACCTTGTTGAGAGAGAAAATGAGGTAGGATAGATAAGGATGATTTTACTAGGTGGTGTTCTAATCTGGTTGCCTAGCGCTGTGTGTTCCTAGGATAGTCATGGGTAGTCATATTCCACCAATGAACCATTCCCAGATTGATGCCGCCTTCTCCTGTCCACCTCAGCCCATGTTTCTGAGGTTTACAGTATGTATTTTGAAATTCTTTGCCTTTTTGGAATGACTGTAGGACCAGATATGTCATACATCTCGTTTGTAGTTATTAAGTCCCTTCTTTGACTTTTCCTTCAGTTCTGAAAAATACTCCTATCCACAGAATCTGATGTTGGAAGGGACCTTCCAAGGTTGTCTAGCCTATTAGTTCCCTGCAAATCTGCTTATTTGGCTGTAGCTGCATGAATAGCTGTCTGTAGTCCTGCCTAAGTTTCTCTCCTGAACCATAGCTACGTAATGAGAAAAACACATGAGAAATTTAGGTTTGACTACTTTGTGTTAACTTTGAATTTCATATCTTTTAACTTGCTGAAAGTGGTCATGGACTAGGAGATCAAGTAAACATGTAAATGCTATTTTTTGGGCTTGCTTTTAGGCTGGTGCTGGAGTTGGTTCACAGGTAGATGTTTCTATAAAATATAAAGGGGTAGTAATTCTTCTTAGACCAACTGATATGGTTGGAAAACATTTCAGATGTGCAAGTCCTTTCTCTAAATATAATAAGAAGTATTACTTTCCTTCAAGCCTTGTGTCTCTTACATCATTGCATTGTTTACATCCACTGTGCTATTGATAGATAAAACATGGGAAGCAGAGAAGTGGCTCTCAGGTAAATGGTGATGCTTAAACAAGAAAATATTTAATAGGTAAGGAACAGAGAAAGGACTGTTAGTCCTGTTTTGGTCTGAAGCAAACATCTAGAGCAAGCTTTTTCTAGGAAGGACTAGGGCTAAGCAAGCAGAGTGAAAAGAACTTGGATCATCTCCTCTGCTTTGTAATGATGGCTTTGTTTCAGAAATAACTAGAGGAAAGACAAGAGAATAGGTGTCTCCTCATGAAAGAGGAGGAGGACTTAGGCAGAGAAAATGCTTTTCTTGTCTGCATTGTATGAAGACTTAGAAAAACTGCACTAAAGGAATGATTTTGAAGAGCTTCACTAGAATATGCTTGAAATCAATACTTCATCAAAGTAGAGGCCAATTTATGATAATCTGTGCTATGAGAATGTTGATGTATGAAACTTGGGTCTTCCTCCGGTTTCATGCTGTGTTAGGCAGTCTGTGCAGAACTGGTGAGAATATATTTCATTTGCATGGTGCATCTTACTTGATACTCTGAGGAACTGTAATGTAAAAGGAAAATTTCTTAGTATTGTTCAAGCTTTTAATTCATCTTGATGACTTAGTACTATATGGCTGCTTAAAAACAAGTGTGTGCTTTGGCTTCCTTATGTAATTTACACAAATTTGAAGATCTTATGAAATAAAGAAATTATGTGCAGAATGACTAGCTTTTTTTTTGTTGTTAAAAAAAGACTATACAGATGCCAGTATGATTGCTTGATGGAATATTTGTTTTCAGCTTATTGACACAGTGGGAACTTTTGGCTCCATTGCTTATTTCTGCGATAACAATTAAGACTAATTGTTAGTAGTAATAAATTACTATTCTCGGTGGACCAGTATTAGAAGGGAATAGGGTATTTGGCCAGTGGATTTCATAGGTTTTTGTTGTCAGCAGATCTATTTCATTTGCGTTCCATTTCTTCCTTTGGAAAGGGAAATTTTTAAATTATACATTATTATTTCCCATACCTGATGTTTTATCTGATCTCTTAATTTTCCTGTTCTTCTCCCTTCCTTCTGCTTTTCCTTCCTCCCCAGTTTTTGTTCTAGATGTTATTAACTATTGTTGCGGTCTTTTGTATATTCCCGTGGTTACAGATAAAAGCACTACCAAACATTCTCATGCATCTTGTGAGATGGTGTATGAACGAGGTGATATTGGTACATGGTACCCAGTGACAAGGCCGATGGCAGCTGCGGCCCTGTCTGAGTTAACGGCTGTTGCTGTCCTTAGCTCTGTGGACGGATCCTGCTTGTGAGATGGAGCTCAGTATCTCAGAATCACTCTTTTTAGGTGTAATTCACAAGGCCTGGGAATACATTTCTCAGAATGGAATTTTGTGAGAAGGATTGCTTCAAAGTCTAAAAGAAAACACTAATTTTATCACGTTCCATTTTGGCTTTAATTTTTTTTTTAAAGTGAGAATTCTGAACAGATAACTCCAGTTCTCTAGTTTTTCCTTCTCTTGGGGCATTAACATAGCAATTGGTTACTTTTAAGGGAAATGAGATTCAATTATATACTGGCTTCAGCCTGCTGTTCAGTACTTTGCAAGTCAGTATCCAAATTTAATGTGATTGTTAATTAAAACTTTTTGAGATACCAGAATAATAGTCAGTGATGACGTAGTCTGTCTCCTGTGCTGCATCCTAGAAAATGGGACAAATGAGGGGAAAAAAAATTTGATAGCTTATCTAGAAGTGTTGGGGGTATATTTGACTGTATAATCTCATATTCTGAAGTGTTATCTCATTTGATGCTAATTAAATAGTAAAAAATTGTTTGTTTATAGTGGACAACTAACTTCAGCACTGGGTGATAACTTGTGGCATGTGGAGAATAGATCACTTTGCAGTTCTGTAAGGTATAGAAGTAAAAAGATTTTTTTTTAAAAAAAAACCTCTTGGAGGAAAATATGCATCTATTTGGCAATAATTTGTTTTAATCAAGTAATGCCTAAGTTGGCTAACACATAACAAAAAATAATGTCTGTTGATGCAGTAGAGATTTAAATCAACTGTTGCAAGCAAACATCAAACACTGAATCTGAGAATGTAGGCCTTGAAATTGCTGTATGTCTTGCTGCTAAGAGGTTCTGTAAGCTGCTCATGGAAGCCGCCTCTTTATCCGTGTTGCAGTGTGAGTACATTCATTGAATTCCAGGTACATTCTTCTCCAGCTTTCCTTCAAAATTGACTTCCAAAAGCTACATGTGCTTCATGCAGGTATTTTAGATATTTAGAAAGTAACTAGAGCTTCATTCTCTAGTGTTCTGCTGAAAAAGAATGACTAAAAGGATTCTCATTTAGTAGACTCCCTATCTGTAAATCCCAAATCAGTCAAATTGTATATGTAACCATTGCTTTTGTTTTAATTGTATAGTTTAAAACGTATATTTTCTTTTCTAAAATCACTGAGGGAGAGGAAAGAAATGTGTGTTTGTGACCTCCTGTATGGCTTCCAAAAGCTGAGACTTCTTGGTCCTAATTTTTTTCTTTTTTATAGAAAGAGACAATCTTTCAGACTATTATTGAATGCTGTATAAGTTGTTATATTTTGATTATACCGATGGAGACCTTTTGTGCTATTTGTTAGATTATAATAGGACATAATATGTTTAGCAAGCTCTTTGGACAGCTGTGTCTGCGGCTGGCTTGGGCTCCACTGAAGCTTACTGCATAGGAATTAGCTCTTCTGTCAGCCAGTTGAAAGGCTTAGTTAAGGATAAGAACGTTCTTAATAAAAAGTAAATTTGTCTGGCAATGACCCTCTCCCAAATAGCTGAAAATAATTGTCTTCATTATTAGCCTTAGGTATAAGCTGTTTGTCTTTAGAGAGGCACATTGTTTTGTATCCAGAGATTGTCTAAACTAGTATTTCTGCAATTACTTGTCATGAAAATCATGCTAGCACATAGCTCTGTAAAAATAATTCCCATCTGCAAAGATAGATACACTAGGGACAATTAAGTTTGAGTGTGGCTGCAAAAAACTTGAGTCTCCAAGAACTGGGATGAAGATTACTACTGTGTCAGCAACCTTATTTAATACCAAAAGTAATAATATAGTTCACCTAGTGAATAAAGTCTCTTGAGAGCGTTAAAAATTTGTTACGGATTAAGATAAAATGTGACTTACTTTAAATCAAATACAATTTAGACATGACTAAAGACTTGGTGGACTTTGTCCAACAAATCTAGCTTTTGCAGTTTGAGCAAGTCACTGCCCCAGCTGCCCACCCCACTTCTCTGCTATGGCAGTGTTAATGTGTGGCCAGGGAGGCAGGGCAGGACACAATGTGGTTTGCAAGCCATCATAAAAAAAAAAAAAAAAAATCCCACAGATTTAAGCGTTCAAGCACTGAAGTGGCATTTGGGTACGTGGGCACGCAGTCTGTTCTGCTGAATCTCTCTTCCAGAGGAAATAACCTCTAGGAAAAGGGGTAGAGTGGAGGCCTACGAGGGCAATTGCCTATACTAATTTGCCAGGTTGTATGTGTCAAGGCTTTTAGAAGATATTTCACATATATGATAGCATAGCAAAATACCACAGGCATCTGCAAAAAACATAAGACAACTTTTAACACATGGGGGTTATATTAAAAATTCCAGACTCTACCTGCCTGTTGTAACTAGCAGCCAGTTCAGTGGGGCTAGAGCTGTCTCACTGTTTTCTTTTGCAATATCCTATCACTCTTCACTGAATTTTGTTACTTTTATCACTGTGGATTTTCTTGTCTCCAGTAAGCGACGGACATCTCTAAGAACTTGGTAGTGTCACTGGTGCAGGATTAGACAGAGGCCTCTGAACTATGGGCTGGAAGGGGAGCTTCGATTTATTAGTGTTCATGTATGAACCTTACTAAAACTTAGTAGATTTGAGGGTATTCAAGTTTTACCAGCACGACAGATACAAGCAAGCAATGTTTGCCAAGAGCAGGTAAGAAAAATGTTCCTTGTACTAGTTGATCTGTGGAATTAAGAGTTAAGTGGTTATGGTATACTTGGTAAGTTGTTACATGAACTGAATACAGAAGGATGACAGTAGAAAATTGCAGGACCTCCTGTCCAGAAGCCCTTTAGACTGAACTGCTGCAGTTTTTAGATGATCTTTTCACTGTCAGAGATTCCTAGTGTTAGCAGGTGCTTGAATCTGAGCTGCATCATTCGGGTGGGTTGGTTCAAGGGTCATAATGTTTATATTAACAGATATGCAACCATATCATTCGCAAGGAAATATATTGTTTGTGAGCATGGTAAAGTAAGTAACACCTGATAACATAAGCTTTATAGTGTACTTTCTCTGCTAGCATGGGAAGAAATGTTACCTGGTGAAAATAATGAATACAGTGTTTGACCTTAAGGAAGCCCACATCTATGGAGATACCAACACTAGGTCAGTCCAGGCTATTTTTGGCATTTACAAGATACGGACATAATTTTCTTGATGCATTTTTAATGGATTAAAATCTCTTTTTCTTGCCAGCTAGGCGAATGCATAGATTTGGTCATACAATTGCAAAATGTTCTTTATGAGCACTGATATACTGTGTAAATATAGTTTCCTTGATTAAGAAATATTCTGTCTCCTTGCGTGTGTAACAAAAGGCAAATAATATTTGTACCTGCCATTGGTTTGTACCTATTCTTTTAGCGCTGCCCTACTTGCCAAAACATTGTACACATCACACTAGGAGACAGCTCGGTTTTTCATTATGAAAACCAATAGCCTCCTTAAAGGTTGTAGTATAGTATGTTGCATATTTATGACTGTTCTTCTGTGCTTTTGCCTCCCCTCCATTTTGAATTACGGTGACTTCAACCTTTTAGTGTTTTGGTTGCATTAGACAAACGCAGGAAGTTACAGCCTGTCATTGAGGCGCTTGAGCTTCCATGAATTGGTTGTTTCACTCCCTCTTGCAGATTTTCGGTAGACTGATTTCAATTTTTATAGTTCAGCCTTGATAGCTTCCTTGTGTGAGTCTTGCAGATAGAATTTAGGACTAGGGAATGTGCCTTCATAAAAGATGGGAATATTTTTACCTTCATGATGTCCCATTTTCACAAATCTTGAATGTCTAAGAATCCAAGAGTTTAGTCTGTGTAACTGTAGAGAGCTCATGTAGCTCAGGTATAGCTTTCTTCTCCGAAAGATTTATATCAGGGGTTAAAGAGGCTGTTCATAGCATGCAAGAACTCTCCTGTATTTTTACAGCTGGGTGTTGGAGGCATACTGAGATTAATTCAAAACCATTTATTTCCATACTAATCTAATGCTTCCTAGTTGCTTTTATTAGAAAAAAAGATTTTTATTTGAATTTTTTTTTAAACTGTCTTTTAGGAATGCATTGTGGAGTTCATTGAAGAGTAGTTTCCTTGTTTCATAAGGGGGAAATTTCCATTTGCATTGTCCTTGAAAACAGCATTAGAGCTTTGCCAGTGTGAATGTGTCCACGCTGTTAATGCAAACTGCAGCTGGAGTTGATCCCTCTGGATGCTGGGGCCGAAGGTGCTGTGCAGGGCGTCAGTGTGGAGGCTCCTATAGTGAAGCCTCCGAAAGAGTACAGGAGTGTAGTCAGAGGGTTTTGTGTCTTACGCTTCGCCTTTGAGGAGACTCTTGCCCTCTTCCGTAATAATGATTCTTAATTACAGAGACTGTTAGTAAACTATTGCTAATCACTACGTTTCTAATAACAGAAGAAATGTACTGTCACTGTCTTAAATTGCTGATTATAAATGGGTGACTTCCCGTTCGGTATCTGTTTCTTCGTTTCTTCCTTCTCCTTTTACTTACTCTCTTCTTCCACCTTTTGACTAGTGTTTGAGGTGATTTTTTACTTTTCTTTTTTTCCCCTTTAACTTTCATGTTAATGGTTAGAGAATTGTGGAGGACCTGTTGTATAGCTTTAGGCACAAAATGTGGTGTGGTACCTAGCCAAATGCTTCTTGTTGTGCCGGCAAACCTTTTGAATGTATTCTGGAGCTTATTCACAGCTTCTAGTTACCATAAACATCCGGAAATAACTTGTTAAATTCTCCAGATAGATCCTGGGGCTGATTACTGGAGATGTAGAAATACCCTTTCTAGAAAGCATTCATCAAATTGGGACTATTAATGCTGCCACTGATGGATGAGTATGCTGCTTTGAAGACAGTATTTTGTGGTGCTGATATTTGACAGGTTTTCAGTATTGTCCATCATGCTTTCCTATGGGTGCTGCTTGATTTATTTAAAACAAAAAATTACTGACTGCTGACTGGTTTTTACCTCTCAGGCAAGTCTTTCCCTTCAAAAAATAGGGAAAAAAAAGGTGAAGGCTCACCATCTGTGGTGTTGGACCTCAGCAGATAACCTGTATCTGATACTTTCTTGAGCAGCGGGACGTACAGCTCGTCTTCCTGCATTTCAAACCAGTGTTTTAGCCCCCGTGTATTTTCCAGTCTAGAAATGATGTTCTCTGCCTGAATCCGCTTGTCTCTTTAGTTGCACGTCTCTGAATCACGTGCCAGTGAGACCAGCTACACAGGGTTATCAAAGGAATTTGTTATCCAGAGGCACTAACACTTAGATTTTATTTATTTTTAAACTTAATTCCCAACCTTCATAGGTCAGTGAGACGAAGTCCACTTCTTGAAAGCAATTTTATTTGGTGTGACCTGTTAACCTGTGCTAATGATTGGGCAGCTTCCTGGCTAGAGAAGTCCAGCCTGGGCATCTTTCCTTGATGGGTGGAATGACTGGGCTTGTGTGGAAAACTGTTCTTTAAAAATAAAGATTTATCTCTGCTATTTTCTTTGCAGAGAGAAATCAAAGTAAATGACTCTTAACATTGGCTGCTCTGTTAGAAGTTCAGGTTCCTGGTAAAGTATTTAGTCTAAATGCCTAAACAGCATTCACAAAGCAAAATGGTCCTGTTGTGTGGCATAGACACATTTCTCCAACCAGACATGCTTGTTTATTGAGAGAACTTAGTGAGTCAGGGGCTAAAAAATGTTCATTGACATTGCAGCCTGATGCTTTTTATTTAATAGTCCTTTTGTGGATGTCTTGGAGAAAACCCTTGTTCCTCCTTACCTCATAAGTGTCCACACGCAATTTTTGGTTTGGGGGACTTAAACAATTTTCATATCTGTTAGCTTTTAAAAAAAGTGTACCAACTTTTTTGAAAGCGCTGTAGGTAGAACATCCTTTCCTATTGATAGTCATAGGAGAGAGGTAGGCAAATGACGTAGGATGTCACCCATGGATTGCTTTTGAATCCTTAAGCTATTTTCTTCCAAACCTTATTGGTTATCTGAAGTAGGCGTGGAGCAGGAAATATCCTTGTTTCCAGATGAGTTGCTTGAGAATGTTTCCTCAACATGCAGAAATAGGGAGATGCACCTGCTCATATAGCTGCAGCATGAACTGCATCAAATGGTTGGGTTCACACAATCTGGCAGGAGGAAAATGGCACAGATTTGGAAACAAGAAACTGGGAGGTGGGAAAATAAACTGGCCTCTTTGCTTCTGTGGACCTCCTGCCTGACACATACAATTAGGTGACTTGTCTTAAGACAGTGAAATGCCTTGATGGCTTTGGAAAGGGTGGACTGTGGTCAAAAGGCTTGGGTGAGGGGACGTGGGCTGAAGGGGGAGTGTATGTAATGAGCCAGGCAATCCCCATGACTAATGCAGCTTTTGTGGAGGAACACGTGTTTGTGTTGTGTTGTCGAGCAGGAAATGTCAGATGTATGTTTATAGATTAGAGTTACCTTCTAAATTCTGTGACGGTCTTTGCAGTGAGTCAAAATAGAAATACTCTGTGTTAAACTGAGATAAGTCAGGTTTCTGTAAAACTTGTTCTTGCTCTTTTACACTTTCAACAATTTTTCTACTGTCCTTGCCCTCTCTTTGAATTTTAGATATTGCCTAGATATGACAGGTACCAAAATGCACAACATCATCAGAACACCTAGTTTGTTTGATACTGGGATTTGTTGTATCTGAAACCGGCTTGCAGTCAGCTTGCTGTGTTTCTCATGCTGAAGTTAGGCAAGTGGCAAGTAGCTCAACCTTTTCGTAGCTAAATGGCACCAATTTCTTGTGCGCTAGTGTGATGTCTGTAGGAACATGTATTTACCTGTATGTGAACACATAACTAAACACCTAGTTATCTGTAATTGCAGTTTGCAAGCTATCCTTCAGTCTGTCCTTGGTAGCTCTGTATATCTTTTTATTTTTATTTGGTTGGTTTTTTTGTTGTTGTTGTCTTGTTACTTTCCTTTGTGTTAGGAAAGAAAAAAACAAACATTTTGCCAATTCTGATAAACAGCCAGAGGTAGGGGCAGTTATTTGCATTGTGGATATTTGCTGTTGTTGGGAGACAGACTCTTTGTGGTGGGTTTTGTAGCTTGCTGCAGATGCAGCTGTACTGCTGGGAGTGATCTTTTTACTACTCTACTTCAGGCAACAGGAAAAAAAGCAAGATTTCCTGAAGCAAAACGCTTTGTGTCTTTGCCCTTCAGCTCTGCTGGTGTAACTAAGCCAGCAAGGGGTTTGAATTGTGAATGACGTGAGATGTGACAGGAAAAAAAAATTATAAATTGCAGCTTTTTTGTGTATTTACTTTTTGTGTTTGACAGCACTTGGTTTGTTTCCCTGCTATAATTATCCTGCCTGTTCTAAGATTAGGGTACCAGTGTGACATGGGCCAAGGGCTCATAGCATGGATAGCGCTTGTATGGGCAGTGGCACTTCTGCTGGTAGAACTGGGTTGTGTCCTCAAATAAAACACAACTGTGTTGGAGGAGGGGAGAGGAATTTTCACGTTCATATTGCAGCGACATGAGAGACTTTTGCCAGCACGGCTGTCTGTCGGGCTCTGCTTCCCTGTGCCACTGATTGACACAATCCACTGGCAAAACTCTGGATGCGTGTGTGTGGGGTGTTTTAAGGCATTGCCTCTTTTTGCTTGTGTAAGAAAGGTTCCTATGACATATGAAACTGTAATAAAACCACAAGCCTTTTTTGCTGTTTTTTTCATGACTGTGTTTTTAATCGTTCTATCTGTTAGTGCCCTTGACATTGCAAATAAAACTGTTCCTGTCCTCCTTTGTAAGGAATGTACCAGGGTGTGGAAGATCTGGGGAATTTTATTTGTTTTGGTTCGTGAGTCTGGCTACACGATGAACCCTGCTTTCTGTATACTTATTTCTGACCTGCCTATACCTTAAAAAATGGAAAACATCCAACATGTAGCAGGAGCTTCTCTGTTAGCTCAGTTATTTCTTAATTCTCTGTGTTTTTTGCAAGCTGGGCCTATGAGTTTATTACAAAAGAAGAACGGAGTGAAGCTCTGAGAGGTTGTGGCTGTTCAGGAAGTGACTTTTAATGGTGATGGTAGCAGGCATTAAACCTTTCAGCTGTAACTACTCATTCTGTTGAATAAATGTTTGTAAAGCATTATAAATAGTGTTTTTCCACATTTCAGATGTATTTGTTTCATTTTCCTTTCAGCTGCCAACACTTCAGATTGTAACTGAAATGCCTTATTCTTTTAAGACATCTCCATTTCTTACAAAGTATCTTGTCTGTTCTCATTAGTAGCTCCATGACAGTCCCATAGTTAAAAGTGTGAAGTAGGTTCTCAGAGTATGCAGAGAAAAAAATGCCATTAAACTCCTGTTACATCAGAAGCGTTTGTGGTAGTCTGCAGCAAGGTTTATCTAAGATTTGCAGCAAGGTTATTCAGTTCTGTTTGTGTGGTTCAACAGAGCAGAAATTTCATGGCAAATTTAGTTAAATCTATCTGGGTACATACCTCATTAAATACATGAATCATCTAATTTAGGGCTTTTAAATAACACGATCTATTTCAGTATAGGGAAATACCTCTTGTGGACACCTGTGCATTGAAGATCTTTTGCAGGTGCTGGAGGTTTGAGGAATTGATAGGAGTTTCAGGCTGGTTTTGCTAAAACTAGGGATAGCGTACTTTCTAATATTAGCACTTTAAGAATTAATGTGCAAATAACTTGAGTAATGTATGTGTCTGAATACTTTGTGCAGTTTGAAGAACTAGAGAGGATGGGAGCACTTCTATTCTATCTCGAAGATTGTTTGCAAATGCAAGTGCTAGTTTGGTTAGTCAGCCTTCAGTGGCTGGGAAATTGCAGAACCCTGATATGCTGAATTAGCTGTTTTAGTCCCAAATATAGAATCATAGAATCATTAAGGTTGGAAGAGACCTCCAAGATCATCAAGTCCAACCGTCAAACCAACACCACCATGCCCACTAAACCATGTCCCTAAGCGCCTCATCTACCCGTCTTTTAAATACTTCCAGGGATGGTGACTCAACCACTTCCCTGGGCAGCCTGTTCCAATGTTTAACTACTCTTTCAGTAAAGAAATTTTTCCTCACATCCGATCTAAACCTCCCCTGGTGCAACTTGAGGTTGGAGATATATATATATAATATAATTGAATATATACTTCAATTATTATTTTGAATTTGATTTTTGGGATTGACTTTAAAATATTCAGGGTATTTAATGGTTTCATACAGAAGATCCAGATAGCCAGTCGTGGTGATGGGTTCTAGGTATTTCACTTTCTTGTGATTTCTTGGGAACCTAAAATTCTGCAGGAATATAATTTTGGCTGGTGTCACAGGCCTTGTGATGGTGAACAAGCCACTGTCAAGCACTGAAAGGAGTTTTTAAATAGAAAGTAGGCTCGTAAGTTGACTTTCTGGCTCCTGCTTGACCAGCGGGGAAGTACTTAGTGTGCACAGGCGATTGCTGGTTTCACTACTTTGCATAGTGTTTTTCTCAGTTCCTGAAGAAGTGAAACAGTTTACAAGTCTTACTAGTTTGATTCATTAGACTATATTGGGAGACAGTAAAAGACTGTGTAAATGAAGATGCTAATGAATAGAAGGCAAAGCCCTTCTCCCTGATCCAAAGCAGAACATGCAACTTTGATATGAGAAGTAAGGAAATTGAATCAGAAGAAGTTTCCTTTAACTTAGTAATGATCATATGGGGTTGAACACAACTCGGATCACAATTTTTCTCTAACATTGGTCACTTCTCTCCTTTCCTTTGAACTGTGTGGTTAGTTATGCTGCATGGCAAAAAGTGAGGGAGGGACTTGAAAGTGAAGTAGGGTTCCAGAGTTAAGGACTGGCACAGCTTTTAAGTGCAAGTACTGGAGACTTGGATCTTGTCAACGTGTGCCTTTATTCATCTAGGTGGAAGTAAAAAAAATTTGTTAACATTAGAGATGCTAGCAGAATAGTGATTAGAAAATAGTTACGTTTACAAGCTTTATTTTGTACTGGCAACTTGTCCTTCTCTCAGTTTTTTTCCCCCCAGTATTGCTGTCCTGAATTGTGTATGGCAAATGGAAATCCCTCTAAAAATTGCTCATTACAGACTTTCGAAGTAGATACATCTGTCTGTGAACAAGTACTGTTTTACATCATGTTTCAGATAATCAGTGGGGGAAGAGCAGTGGTGGTGTGCCTTTAAAAACTGTATGCTTAATGTGATTAAGCCACATTCTAATGTTAGTGTTTAACATGATGTAACTTGAATACTAATTTTTTGTTTTGTTTCTTTTAAGCAAATGGTTATGAGCCTTAGAGTTTCTGAACTGCAAGTACTTCTGGGTTACGCAGGGAGGAACAAGCACGGACGAAAACACGAACTTCTCACAAAAGCACTGCATTTGTTAAAGGCTGGCTGCAGTCCTGCTGTACAAATGAAAATCAAAGAACTCTATAGGCGAAGGTTCCCTCAGAAAATCATGACACCTGCAGACTTATCTATCTCCAGCGTACACTCGAGCTCCATGCCAGCAACTTTGTCTCCGTCTACCATTCCACAGCTCAGTTACGATGGCCACCCTGCCACGTCACCATTGCTTCCCGTTTCGCTTCTGGGACCTAAACATGAACTGGAACTCCCCCATCTTACATCTGCGCTCCACCCTGTCCATCCTGACATAAAACTTCAGAAATTACCTTTTTATGACTTGTTGGATGAGCTGATAAAACCTACCAGCCTAGGTAAGGTTGCAAATGTTGTAATAATATTTGAAGTCTTTTGGAGGTTTTTTGGTTTTTTTTTTTTAATAGTAATGGATGAATTCAGCTGCTGATGCAGTAACTGGTTAAATATTGCATCACACCAGTGTTTAGAGAATTGCTATTTTTGGTAACTTTTGGAACAGATTGTTCTACATGGAGAGACATCTTACGTAACACTCATTAGTTGCTTTAGCTGAGCCACTAAATATGGTTCAAAGATCCATTATATATAAGGGGTGAGTTTGACAAGAAACAAACTAAACCTTAGAAAAAGGAAAAAACCTGTCTGCTTTCAGGAGTTCTTATAAACCATAGAGTTTAATTATTTAAAAAAAACAAAACAAAAATATCCCCGAATCCATCAAGCCCACAAAATCTCATCTGTGCTGGGAAAGAATGCCAGGCTAGATATTTGCTGTGATCCATTACAGCCTGAATGTCTGAGTTTAGGAAGTCTTGCGGTTCTTTTGCAGTTGTGGCTACTTTTCTTTAAACTGTCTTTTGTATTAAGGTATAAATCACTTGTGGAGCTGCTGAGAATAATCTGATGCTTACAGAGCATTATATAACAAT
>NW_008824499.1:1620478-1648217 GCF_000699105.1 Pygoscelis adeliae | reverse complement strand
CATGGTTAACTTTTAATACTCTTGATTACTGCTTAAATACAATAGTCCTGTTGATTTCTGGAGGGACAGCTTGCATGTTGTAACTTTCTGCTGTCTTGAAACCCTGGAAAAGATTCACTGTGAGAATAGCTGGTAGGAGGAGGAGATTTGTGAGAGTAGATACAGGGAGATGGTGGGTGAGTGAAAAAAATGTCCTTTGCGACAGAGATCCCTTGTAAACAAAAATGAGCAGGTACTTCACATTAACAGTCTGAACAGCTGCAGGGATGTAGGAGGCCTGGTATGTGAGTGGTGATGGTGGTCTGCGGATTTCTGAAGCATGTTGCACAGTTGTTTGCATATTTTTTTTAACTAGCTGAGGCATTGAGGGAAAAACAGATTTTGATAATCTCATCTTCTGGTTCAGGTATTCTTTTAAGAGGTATAATGTATCTATTTAGCTTTAATCTAAAACCTAACTGATTAATAAGCATTCCAGGCAATGCCAGTGGTACAGGATAATTAGGTACTCAGTATGTGTCTCATCACTTTTACATTATAAATACTTAAAAATAATGCTATAATTTCAGTAAGACATTCCAATGCAGGAATTATGGCATGCATTTATTCCTAGATGTGGTAAGAACACTTTGCTGTCAGCTCTGTGTCTGACAAACGGGCCCCAAATGAAGAGATCATAATTCACGTTCTGTCATGTCTTATTGCTTGAGGAGTTTATATACAATAGGATATTTTTTTCCCCTTTGTGGACTCTGAGTGTCAGGGTAAGAAAATGGAGGTGGGTGAAATTCTAACCAGATACCTTTTTAAGCAA
Organism: Pygoscelis adeliae; assembly: GCF_000699105.1. NCBI lineage: Eukaryota > Metazoa > Chordata > Aves > Sphenisciformes > Spheniscidae > Pygoscelis > Pygoscelis adeliae. The sequence goes on along the minus strand of NW_008824499.1, from coordinate 1,647,403 downwards.
TCTCTGTCCTTTCAATTAACTTAAAGGTGTGTTTGGGGTTTTTGTTTTCCACGTGAATCCTGTCTGCAGGTGTCTTTGTTTGTCTGAAGCAATACTATTAAAAAGCTTTTTTTCTTGTGCTTTTGGGGGAAGAGAGAGCTTCAGTGTCCGTGCATATGAGAAATGATTGGTTGTTTCCTTTTGTAGTGGAAAGTAATGTTGCTACAGATTGTAAAATTGCTAACTACAGATGTCATGAAAGTATTTTAGAGCAATAAATATATATATGTTAATGAAAAAACCTATTGGATTAATAACCAGTGATATGCAGCTTTATACACTTTCAAAACAACTTGGAGCAATTGTGCATACAGCTTAGCAGTTTTAAATGCAAGTATGGAAGAGACATTAATTTTCTCCGTTTATACAGTTACTGATACTCTAACTAAAAAGTCTTAAATGATTTGTTGAATATTTGCCCCAAATGGTTTGGGCATCCTTTCCACTGCTGCAAACAATGTAGGTTTCCTCAAATGTCAAATATCCAGGTTCCTTGGCTTTGTTTGCAAATGGCAGATACATATTTACAAACAGTCAGAACTTCTCCTTGGCATTTGGCCAGCATTTCAGCATCTCCTGCTTGCTTTTTCCCATTGGATTCCTCATGGGGTAGGGATAAGAAACTTCTGAATTTACTCTGTTTCCCTCCACCACAAGAATGAACTGATGACCTGATGTGGGGTTTTGAATAATTATCTCCCTGCTTAAAATGGAACCTACTGGAATAGAAAAAAAATGTGTGTGTGAGAGAGAGAATGAGTGCGATCTCTGCTGATTTGAGGACCTTCGGATTCTTCTGAAATGATAGTCATCATGTAAAAGTTGGGCAAAACACATCTTTGGATGTGATTCTCCCTGGTCTTTCCCAAGTCAAGGTGGAATTGCTTGGAAGGTTTGCTACAGTAGTCTTGTCCCATCAAGAAGTGATTATTAATTTGAAAAACAATAATTGGACAAAGCCTTGGGGAAGGGAGTTGCATAGCAGGGCACTTGAACATGCATTCTGTACCCAAATATTTTATGTAGGTGGGTAGTACACAAGCTAATGTAAATAACAGATAAGGAAATTAAATTTGCTAAATATTATTTTTAATGTCAAGAACAAAAGGAGGAAATGGATGTTACCTTCTTACACTTGCTTCCTCAAAATGTGGCTCTGAACTGTGATTAAAATTGACATGCTGGCTGCTCACTTGGCTGGATTCATGGCAAGGGGGAAATGCAGTGCTTTATCCATCCATACCCTTCTCACCAACTGCTATTGAGGATCTTTACTTGAGCTTGGCTGGCTGAAGCATGTGTGACAAGCTAAGGTTAGAAGGCTGTTGGCTAACTTTTTTTTAACTTTCTCTGGCTTACAGCAGCCAATATAACTTGTAGCAGTGAGTAGGATGCTTGCAGAAGAGCAGACTTGCCTAGCTAGTTGAACTTGTAAACTCAGCTTATGCTACCTCAACCTGCTCTTGTTTGAAGAACTGAAAATAGCAGCTAGGCCCTGCTGATGGGGAGACTCTTCTCCTGCTGTTACTCTGCTCAGATTGCAGAGCTTCTCGCTTCCTTCCAAGTGTTTCAAGTACATGACTCCCTGTGTAGGTCTTTCAGAGCTGTGTGGCTAATACTGACAATTATGGTTATGCTGGCTGTGCTGTTGGGGGATGACAGCATTTTCTTTACTCCCAAGAAGACTGTCAGCGGGCTTGTTTATCTGAGATGAAGAGATATCTGTCAATGTTCAGTGGAGCTGTCGAATTTGATCCATATTTTATTAGTCATCCTCACTGCAAAATTGAGAAAGCATCTATATTGGATGTTTTTGTGTACAAGCCAACTAGGAATGCTCTATATTCTGAAAATGTATGTTGGTGGATGAATCTGTACGCTGAGCTCTTGCAGCGCTAGTGAGAAGTCTGAGCACTCTGCCCCATGGTTAACCACGATTTGATGTGATTATATGACTGTTTTTTTTGGAGGAAAAGCTATCCAGTTTGGCCTTGATGGAATGTATGAAAGTTGCCTTATTATTGTGACTTCTATGTTGTTTTTTGAATAGGAACTCCTTTAAATAGGAGAATTTTGGTTGTTAGTTTCTCAAGTGAAGCTGCAGCTTTCACTTAATTTTTCCCTATTTTCATCCTCCAGTGCACAGACACTGCTAATTGGTTGTTTTTTAAGCATAGGGCCAATTTTCTAAAAGTAACTTCTAACACAGATAAGATCTGTTTTGTGTGGTGAAATGTGTTTACTATGAGATGAGTAACGAGTACCAAAATTCTGCCAGATTATTATGGAAGGGACAGTAGATAGTTAAACAACATCTTAAAAATAATTCTTGTTACAGCATATGTCATTCCTAATTGCTTTAGCTGTGTAGTTGTTCCAAAAAACATTTCAGCTAGGTTATGGGTCTTTACTTACCTGTAGGGGGAAATTAACCTTTTCTTTTCAATTTAAAGGATTAAAGAGGCTGTGGACTATGCTACTCTTTTAAAAGCTGTTCAAATGGCATATGGTTGATCACCCTGAAATTTATTTGCTGTGCTTCAGGTTTAAGCAATGTGGAACACAGCATTGAAACTCAGATCTGAGCCATGGAAATCAGGATTTTTATCTAAAGGTCTCACCCTCCTTGGAAGGAGGAGACAAACATCAGGCTTTTTGGGGAGTCAGAGTATCACTTACAGAAAACATTGTATGCTGCCTGCCAGACTGCAGATACTGGCTTCATCGGGTGAAAGGAGCTTCCAATGGCTCTACTGAGGCTTGTCTTGATTTGCTTAGGTCTTAGTTTAATTTCTTAATCTGTGGACTCTAATAACAGGGTTTCTCCAATAAGCAGAATTTCACTCCTGGTGCCTGCCCTCAAGAATTATGTGCTTACTAACAAGCATTCATGCTTCTGACTTGAATTTACCTTGAAATTTTCTTTTTGACTGTGATTGATCATGGTTACTTGAACATGCGTTCTTGAAGACAGATTTTGCAACTGATCTGACTAAAATCTTTAGGGTGACTGTAGTTCAAGGTACAGCTGTTAAACAATTAAACAATTCAGTGCATTTAGAAATCTAGGTTGGAAACTATAAAAGTTTTGTTTGGCAAGTATTTCTCCCTTTCATGTATCAGCAAGCTGATCTGTTGCTCTGTGCAATCAGTATCATGGTTTATATGAAAGTCACACTTTTACTGTCTTCTGTGTTTGTTATTTTTTTAAACGTACTTTGTGGGAGGAAGTTCAACAAAACACTATATTCTCAACTCGGGCTTGAGCTTTCTGACTTCCGGCTCTACAGCTTTTAATTGTGCAAGAATAAGCTGAGATATTAGCACTCTCTTGTTCACGTGCTGTAGCTGAACTAGAATTACAGTGCACTTAAGTTTCTTTTTTTGGCTTCAACTTGTATTTGCATGTGGCATGGCTCAAGTTCACGTATAGAGAATCTTTCCGTAGTCTAGAGTCTGTTTCTTTTGAGTATGAGAGCGCTTTAAGCAACTGGGTAGCTCTTGTGCTACAAGAAAAGGAGTATAATGTATTACTGCTCACTTCAGCTGATTGCTCAATCTCCTCATGCGTAGAACTGAGATCACCCAAGTTCCAGGACCTTACAGGATATGGATGTTTTCAGACACCGCTGCTCTGATGTGAATGGATCTAGGAAGCCACTTTGCTTTCCAAGATCAAATTAGGATATCTTTTTGATAATTGATAATTTGATAAGGAGTTGGGCTCAATGATCCTTGTGGGTCCCTTCCAACTTAGGATACTCTATGATTCTAATTAAAGCTTTTAGTAGAAGGAATTACGGCAAACCACGTGGTTGACTCAAAGCATGCGAGTAATCCGTTAATAACCAGTGAACCAATCTAAGCTTGGAGTGGTATCCCTTTTAAGTGTTTGGAGAGCTTCAGGCCTAGCAGTGGTGCTTACATAGCATGAGAGAGGAAGCTGTGCTATTGCAACATGTATTTTTTTAAGGTTTCCTCTTGCAACCAAGATGCTGAGATCACTTAGTAGTTGTTGGAAATGCTGCTGGGACTTGGAAGTCTAAAGTAACTTCGAGTCTTTCAGAGATACTTTTATCTCCCTTTATGATGGCTTTTAGAAAGAGATGATACGGGTTGTGCTTATCCTGGTGGAGCTTACTAGGGACTCTGTTATCTACTCATGAACTTTAAACTTAATTTTTTGCCTTTCCTGTTAGCCTTATAAAACTTGCTACTTTCTTGTTGAGAGTAAAAATACGCTAGAAGCAGGATACCCTGTGTAGGGACGCGGCAGTGCTAGCTTTTTAGTACTGTTCATTTGAAGTGTTTAACTGCTGTCGGTGCTCTTAGGAATAGAAGCTAAAATTTTCAAGCCTGAATGGCAGCAGTTGAGTTTTGGGACATATATTTAGGTGTCTAAAGAAATCAAGTGACTGAACTTGAGTACGGAGGATCCAGCGATGTTCCTTCCCTCTGGCAAAATGATGGAACAGATATGCAGTGGAGATCTGTGGGCCCAAGAGGGGCAGCAGCTAGAGGAGAGCTGGAGTGGGTGGGTATTTACCGCACAGAAGTAGGCTGGGAGGGCAGACAGTTCTGGCACTGAAGGCTGGCATGAAATTGTCCCTTAATACTTACTGTAGGTCTTCAGAAATGCTCTAATACGTGACTGATTAAAAACAATAATCAAACATAAATATCTGTCCAATTGCACAGAGTATCCCGCTGATCTATTCTGTTTATACAATGTATCATAGAGTTATAAAATACGTAATATTTATGAATTGATTGTAGCCCTTGGGGTATTTCCAGGCTATTTTCACATATATATTTAGGCACTATTTCAAATAAGCTCCTTCGCATCTCTTTACTCCTGTCTTTCCCACCCCCAGTGTAGCTCTGCCTATTCCTTCTGAGTATTCACTGTTAAAAGCTTAAGTCGAACAGAATCTAAAAATGGTCTTAAGCGATAAATGCAGCAGACTGACCAGAACCTGAGTTCAGTTTTTCATCTGTTTTAAGCTGAAGAATGTGGCATTGTCATTTCACAGTAATGCACTGTATTTGTGAGTGTAGTGCAGTTGTAACCCGTGGAAGTGGGTTAAGAGCTAGTCACCGCTGTCAAGGAAAGAATGATTTGTATGTTTACTAAAATGCTTCCCTTCAAGTAGTTTTGAAGTGTTTTGAAATGTTAAGGTTACGCAACATCCATTGTGATAAGTGATTGAAATGAAGTGAAATCGCCAAGATGTCACAGCGAACGAGTGGCAAAACAGAAATGGGAATCTGGGATTTCTCTCAGTGCTGGACGTGAGCTTGGTGTGGCTGAGCTCCTGAAGCTCGTGGCTTGTGCAGGGCATGCTGTGCTTCTGCACGGCTCTCGGCCCTGCTCTTAGATGTCTGGCACGCAGCTGGTCAGGGCGTAGGGTTCGGCTTTGGCCTGGTCTGACATGGCTCTAGCGGTTAGCAAGAGGCTTTTCCTGCCTTCCAGGGGAGAGGGTGGCTCTCCGAGGAGGAGTCTAGCTGGGACAGACCTGATATTGCACACTACGAATGCATTTAATGGGTAGCAGGAAATTAAGGGTATGGTGGGTAGTCATTTAAAAGGTACTGCTGCCTGGTTCCAGAAGATGGCAGGAGCTTCGTGCTAAGAGGTTGTGGTTAATGGAAAGGAAGTGTTTATGTATAAACACTTGTGTTACCCAGGAACTTCATAAATTGTGGTGGTTTTAAAAGGGCTAATGATGCATCCCGAGATGATGTAGATCCCCCATTAAGGTGTATCCTCTCATTGTTTCTCTCCCACGTAGCTGCTTGGTTTCAGCTTATATACAGATACTGCAATGTACTGTACACAGGCATTTGATTTCACCTCCAAAAGCAGTTGTATAAATGAACACCATTCAGGATTGATACAAGAGGGTTTGGACAAACTACATTATGAGGAGCTATGTGTATGTAGTATTGTGTTACACGTTTCCTGGCTTCTGCTGCAATTGAACATAATTCAAAGCCTGTCTGAATTTTACCTTTTTAAAAGGTATACGTTTTCTGTACCTTAAGCTAAAAGCAGTAATTTTGGTCTAGCTTGGAGGCAGTCTATTAAATTTTCAGCAGCGAAATTTGAAAGAGGATTGAACATAAATTGATACAATGCCTTCTGTTGTTTAAAAGAAGCCGCAAAATGCCTGTGCTGCAACAAAATGAGGTATCTTAGCTATCTGGGGAAGATAAGCAAGAATTAATTATTTGTTGGGTTGACAGCTTCTACAGTGTTTAGGTTTTTCTGGCTAATATTTTGACAAATTTAACTGATCAAAATTATGACCTGTATTAGGTTAATGAATAACCAATTAGACATCTCTTGTTTATCTTACAGCATTTAGCAAAAATTTGCTGTAGTCCTGATACTCTTACTTAACTATTTTTGCCTTTGGAAATAAACATGCTATTATTGGAAATCATTGGTAATAGGCCAACTCAATGATAGCTTTTTTCATGACCTGAACTTGGTTAATTACTGCAGTGTAAAGTGCAAGTTTAATTTTAGTCCAAGTATCTTTCTGTATGAGAAGGTAATATATTCCCTTCACTATTTAGTAAGCTGCACTTGGTGATGATAGATGGAAAAGGTTAACCGTAGTATATTGGCATTATGATGGTCAGCTGCAGTTGCATTAGGAAGCATCACCACCTCAATGATGTGATAAGATGAGATTCATTAAAGATTTTAAGGTTATCTGTTCTTGAATGGAAATTTAGAGACTGGCTTTTTTTCAAGACAGCAAGAGGTATTTTACTGCAGAAAGATTGTGTGACTATTTTTAGCTGTGGGTACTGGTGAGGTGGAACAGAATATTTTTAGAGCTGTAGAAAATGCAGCCACTCAAGCTGGGTTCTTTTTTTCACTCTAGTGCTATAGGGTTTTTCCAAAATAAAGAATAAAATTAGTAGGAAATGTTTTTTTGTGTATCATTATTATGACATATATAAGTAATATATTCATTGTCTATATACACACACGTATGTATACATTCATATAGAATTTTAAGTGTTTTGGCCCTGTGAATGATACTGTCATGTATTAAAATAGTTTTTGCTCAGATTTTGAAAACTCATTACTCATGTGAAATGTTTAACAAAACATACAACAAGCAAGGCATAATTGGGTCACTCTCACTTAATATATACCAATCCCCCATGCTGTTTGGATCATTACTTGAATGAGGTAGGCATGAAATAAGTCAGGAAACTGTGGTGATAGTGAATTGATAAAAAGAATAGCTTTGAAGAAGACACTGCTCTGCAATGTTTTAGGCATTTTAGTGTGTTATACTAATGCTGGGGACCTGCAGAGGCAATGGACCTGAGCTTGTGCTGGTTCTTACTAAGTGTGTGTACGTGGTTTACAAGAAAATGTGGATTTTGTTCATTGCCTTTCCTGGATTTAAGCTGGATGAATGAAGAAGTAGTAAACACTCCCCTCCGCCCGCCCCCCTTCGGCACCCCCTCAAAAATGGTGAGATTCCAGTAAGATGAGAAGTGGATTTTTATACGGCTTGTCTGAAACTGTTCTTGTTGACACCCATTTAATTACATAAGTCTGCTTGAAAGCTTTTTATTATACTTTCAAAACCTGCCCTTTCAAATCTCTGAATTTTTCAGGAAATTCTTTAGCGGCAAGGTAAAGCGATGCTTGTGATTCATCGTAATTTTTTTTTTAATTACTGCGCCTTTGTTCTTTATATGTAAATTTAAAAAACATATACAAGTCCATTAGAGGTTTGTGCGTTGTCCTCCAAGCTCTGTACCATTCAGAGTGTGCTAAAGAAAAGGTGTTAAAACTTAATAATTCATAGTTATGGAAAAAAAAAAAAAACCCACCCCAACCCCCCAAAAACTGTTCCTGGCAACTTTCTTAAGAATGTTCATATTAACTCTGTTGTCTGGCTAGATTCCAGCTTTATTAGATTATAAATTCTATTTTAATCCACTTGGTTTTCAACTGGAGATCTATTTTTGCCTTTCTTTTGTTAAATAATGATAGTTGTTTGCAGGGCATGGTTGCATGTTTCTAGCCATCAAAATTATTTTCTTGTATAAAACTATATATTTGCATATTTCTGGTTTTAATCATACTTCAGCACATTAATGATGTGCTTGACTTGCCAGGATCTGTTTGGTGTTCCTAAACACAGCAGATACATCAGATGAATTAATAGAAATCTGTTAGCTTTTCTACACTTTAAATTCCAGATTTCCAATGTCTCTTCGTGAGAAATCTAAAGTCGTAGAAATAGGGGAGTTTGTGTAGTCATAGATGAGCTTGGAAGCCTAGTGTTTAATAGTAAAGCTGCTAAATTAACTCTGTTTAATGTGTTCTCTTGAAATTTTTATGCATCGTTTGTAGGGTAAGTAGATCTAGAAATAATAGATACGGATATAAAAAGATTGCGTAAAAATATATGGGAGAAGATCAGAGAAAAACACAAAGAAGAAACTTACTTCATCTCCCTTCTAGAGGATGCTTTTGGTTTTGTTTGCTGCATGTCCCCCTTCCTCCTAGGCAAGCCCCAGACCTGCAACCAAGGTCCTCCTCCCTAACCTACCCCTTCCATGTCCCCTGTCCCCCCAAGACAAAATCCCTCATAGCTTTGGTTTGCAATAGCATGTCAGGCAGTAAAATAAATGGCAGTTGGTTTTCAGGTATGGTAAACAGTCTTTATGAAGCTATTGACTTTTCCTTGCCATATTTAACTGACCTCTGCTTGAATTAACTTGCCATGATTTTGAAACTGGAGGGTATATTTTGCCCTACCTTGCTTTCCGCAGCCTGGCTGGCAAATGCTGTTACGGCGTGGGGAGCCAGGTTCCCTGCAGCATGGGCAGATGGGAGGTTGTCCCAGTGTGTTGGTGTTAGAGTGGCAACTGTGGGATCTTAACTGAAAACTAGAAAATGGAAGTAATGCTTTTAACCACCACAGCCCTTGTAAAACTAAACTGTGCTTTCCAATGTGATAGCCTAGTATTTTCATTGTTGTTCCTGGCCTCTTTTACAAGTCATTTTGTGTCTGGGTTAAACTGATTTGTGTTTGTTCTTTGCATAGTTTGTTCTTGCCATTTCTTAATATTGTACTGAATGTACATTCAAATTATGTCTTTATAATTTGCTGAAATGTGCCTATTCCTAAAGGTTAGGCTTGCTTACGGTAGCACACACTGAACTGAGCAACTGGTGTTTAAAATTGCTCTTTTTCCAATTGGTAGTTACACGTCCGAGGGGCAGAGCTGTATCCTAATACTGGTTCAAGAGCCTGCCTGCAGCTCTCTTAGAGTAACGTAGCTTCTTGTCTGTCTTCCTCTGTCTGTACTGCTCAATCTGTCAAGAGTTTTGAAATCTTTTGATTGGCTTTTGGATCATCTTTGCCTAATTAACAAGTTGTTTCTTCCTTCTTTGCAATTTGGCCATGCTCCCGTGGTAATCACAACGATTGCTTGTACACAAAAGCAATGTATTGAAAACATGGCATGTGTATATTAATGATGTTTTACAGAGAAGAAAAGATCAAGCAGCATGTGATGAAGTACATCTCTGATCACTGGGGACTATTGATCTATCAGCTCATAGACTTTTGCTTACAGTTACTAAGACGAGTGCATATGAAGTTAATAGCCAGCATAAGAAGAAATGTTGGAGGCCTTTTTGTTCTTAGTCTAAACTGACAGTGTTAAAACCAACCAACCAGCTTCCCCCCAACCCCAAAGCCTTCCTCCTTGCCTTTTTCATTTTAGGTGGATTCTAGTTAAGAGTAAAATCAGTAACTGCAACATGCGCAACACAGTTATTCATAATGCTTACGTTTCTGTGGTATTTTAACAGTTACAAGTTTGAAGTGGCTATTTCTGTTGCAAAAATTTTTGATTCAAGCAGAGGCTATTTACTGTCTTGTAAACATGCTAGAGCTATAGCTCGTGAAGAAAACTGGAATTATGAAAGCTCCCATGTCAGCACTGAAGAATGTACTTTTTCATTTTCTGCCATTTTAATGTGTAATGCTTTAATTTGGCCAATGAGCATGATGAAACTGAATATAGAAGTTAGAAACCCACTTTTCAAGATCACATATCGCTCTTTAGCAAAAGTAAGTCTTGCGTTAATACCAACCAGTAATGAACAGAGGAAAAGGATTGACTTTTGGGACCTTTGCTGTTTTTGCTAACAGTTATTTTGCGCTTCCCTTCTTTCTAACGTTTGAAAAAAATTCATATTACCTGCTTGATTCTTATCTTTAAATTGGGGATGCTGCAAAACCAAAACAAGCAAAAAGATGAGCAGCTGAAAGGGAAAAAGATTGCTTGGGAAATTTGGGTTTAGACTTCTTCTTTTGATAATTGCTGTTTAACTTCTTTGGATAATTAAGTTTTAAATGAAGGTAGCCTTAGTTAAATGTTCAGCAGCCTTGTTCTTCAGTTAAAGGTGTTGGACTTCACAACAAATGTTCGCAAAGACCATCCAGAACTTCTGTGATAAAGCCAGAACTGACAATTTCTAGGGTAAAACAAATAATACACAGGAGGAAAATAAAACCAACAGATGAAGACCACCCTTAACCATGTAAAAATATGAAATAATAACTTGAATTCATTCAATTTTCTGGTCTGCAATGTGTTATTTAACTTCGCTAATTTATCTTTTGTTGATTACAGTATATAATTCTGATCTTTCCATTTATAACTAAAAATAGGTATAAAGTTACATTGAAGACCAAATATTATAATAGGTTTTCATTGTTAATTGTATGCATTGTGTTTATATTTCCTGCAAATTCTTACATTGTGGTAACATGAGTGGCTGTCACCTTAAGCCCTGTGTGTTTCTCATTTGAAGAAATGTAATTAAAAATGTATTAAAATAAAAATAGATGTTGGATACTGTAGGCATGAGTGTCTAACTAAAGAGGCTGCATCCTGCACCCTAGCCCAGATGGTGCTTTTGGACATTACAGTAGAACTTATTATTGAAAAAAAAAAGGAAATATATGCATATAAAAATAGAAAAAGTTCTTTATATAACTTAATGCTTTTAAAAAGATTTACTATTGCTAGTATTTTCACAAAAGTTGCTGTTTGGTAGATATTACCTATTCTTGCCCATCTAGCTTTAGAGCAACTGATAATGAACTGCATGTGGTTGTTGCATATAATGTAATAAAATGTACAGATCTTGTAGCATTGTCATATAAGAAAGATGTAATTTTTTGAGATTACTGCTGTTAATATTTATACTAAATCAATGTCTATTCTATTGTTGGTTCCAACCTACCACATGCTGTTTTTAACAAAATATCTGAAGTATCACCCTGAAGTATTCACTCATCTGTCACTCAAGGATGAGTCAGGAAGTGTATTACAGTAAAACAAAAAATGATAAATTTATCGAGTGTTTAATACACAATATAGTTATTCATAACCTTATAAAATTATTAAGAATAATGAAAATGGCAAGCTGCTTAAAACTTTCACTTCAATACATGTGTTGATGAGCATGTTGAGCAGTTCTCTGGGGAGATGCTTCTCCCTATTTTTTTTTTAAGTCATTTGCACTGCCATTGTGTATGGTTCTGTACTGCAATGATGCCTGTAGCCCTGGTGAAGGGATGTGTTTTAGATATAAGCACTATTTTGGAGATGTTTAACATTACTTTGATTTTCAGCAGGTGCATTAATTCTTAAGTACTGTTTGTTTTGTTATGGAGCACTATGGCACAGAGTTGAAGGACTTTAAAACCAGATTTCATACATGCGTATCTCATGAGTTGTTTGCATGTTATATATTTGGTGCATTTAACTCCATAAAATATCTTACTGATATATGAGAAGTTGCATCTGTTGTACTTCTCAGTCACTCTGTATACTTTTACAGGCTAATCCATGGTCTTGTGTGTTAAATGAAATAAAAAAGTGATTGATGAGAATTCCTAAGAATTTTTTTTTTATTTAATATCAAAAAACGTTTAGCGTTACGTTACCATGACTGATAGAAAGTCTTAAGCTGATTTGTCTTAGCTTTGCTGTTATCTGTATCACTTTTTTTAATGTATACTTTATATGCATATAAAGTTTGTTTATTGTATTTTTATTTACAGGAGAGTTTAAATGGCAACTTTCTTGCTGGCTTTAAAATTGTTTACAGAAGCAGATGTGTGTTACATTATTGGGCTTGCTATAAAAATGTGGTATATATATGTAGACACTTTAATGAAAGGAGATCATTCTGTTAATTATTCTCTATTTGCTGTTTTTAAAGTGATGATCTCTTGTTTTCTTCTAGCATCAGATAATAGTCAGCGATTTCGAGAAACCTGCTTTGCATTTGCACTGACGCCACAACAAGTGCAGCAAATCAGCAGTTCAATGTGAGTGAGTTTGATCAGTAATACAGTACTTAAAAATAAAAAAGGAACTAGTTTACCATATTTTTCATTTTGAAATGTGCTCTTAAAGAACAGATGTGTGCGTGGTACCTCAGAGAATGCTTTTCTGGGGAATTCTTTTCCCCTTTGTATGTAAGCTGATGGAGGAAAAAAAGGGTGAGGAAGAGAGAATTAAATACCACCACTGTCCAGCGAGTATTGGGCAGGTTTCTCTTGTACTAAGGGCTGTACAAATATACATAACTCTCCTTCCTGCAGCCCTTTCTCACCATCGGTCAGATCCTTTGTCAAGTTCTATGTTTATTCACTATAAAGATGTACTTCATAGTGACCCATCAGAATTTTCATTATAGCATACAAAAATAAGGAAATGGTAGAGGTCTGATTAGAATGTAATTGATTTATTTACCTTGACAAATAGAAAGTGTACCTTTTAGTGTGTCTTGAGAGTGGTAGTTTGACCAGAAGAAGGAAAGTGTGGTATACACTATATATACTGGACAGTGTGGTTTACATACATTGAACTTACAGCAAACTCTGAGAAAATACTGATGAACCTGTTGTATAAACAATATGTTTTAACCTGTGTTCTGTTGTTTCTAGGGATATTTCTGGGACCAAATGTGACTTCACAGTACAGGTCCAGCTAAGGTATGTATTTGTATCGCCTGTTCTTGATGCTGTTGTTTTTTAAAATGTATCAGATATATGCTCCCCAGCAGGTTGGGCTTTCCTTTGTGGAGAAGAGTCTCATCTGGTTGTTTCCTTGGGAAAAGCTTGCTGCTGGCTGCTTTGAAAAGGGCAAACTTAACTACTTGTCCTTGTTATATGCAGCTTTCCTGAAGTTTTTGGTGGCCTGATATCTGGCGTATCAGAATACTGCATGTACTTAGCTATAGCCAGCTGATTTTCTTCAATTCATTATTTTAGATTGTGCATATGCTCCTTTCTTTAACTCCACGTCTGTCAGATTCCAGGTGCCTGGGCCTTCAAAATCTACATGCAGGGAGGTTTATTTTTCGTAGCAGATATGTCAAACCCAGTATTTGCTGGGCATGGCAACCCAAGGTCTACTTCTCTTCAGGCAATGGCAGGCAAGACTTTGGGAATCACGAGATTGGGTCTTAACCTGTTGGTTATTTTAGAGGCTTTGACAAATGTATCATAAGTTGATTAAATCCTGTGTATCCCTGTAAATCTGTGGAGGGCTGTGAGCAGAGCTGACTTCAGAGCTTGCTCCTGTCAAAAACAGCTGTCTTGCCTTTCATCCCCTGGTCATGTCTGCATGGTGAGCTGTTAACTTGCCAGACAGAAAGCGATTGCTTTTGGGTCTTGCTTGTTAGGATACTTTATGCTGATCAGCAAGTCGGGTTAGCTTGGTGTTGGGTCAGATGGACAAAGGGACAAGGAGAGCATGAGGAAAAATGGGGACTGAAGGTAGCTCCCCCTTTCTGAGACCAGCAGCCTGTTAGGCTCAGCTGCGTTGAATAGCTATACCCTGATGTGATGGTACATTTGTGTGGATGGGGCAGGTCCCCTGGAATGAATCCAGTGGTGTTGAGAGGCTCTTTTTGGTTCTTTGAATGCCTATTGTCCGTGATCTTGGCCTACACGCATTTCATAGGACAAGGAAGGGTGTGTCTTATTTTGGTTCCAGCAGCAAATAAGCCTGTCTGAACTTAAGTAAATAAAACTGTCTGAATTTAAGAGGCTTGACATAGGCATGAGGATAGCATTTGATGCTGTGGCTCAACAGCTGGCTGGTTTATTGAAGTTGGAGGAGGAACAGTTGAAGAGATTGTTTTCTGAAACCCTGGTCTTGTATCAAGAGATCAGGCTGGAGAAACGGTAGAAAGAAATTCGGATGATCTATCTTTTGTAACAGAAACCTGCATATCTGACTGAGTGAGAGTCAGTCTGAGGAATTAAAGAAATCTGCGGAGGAACCTACAGCCACCTTGATACCAACCTGTAATTTGGGGGGGCTTTCCTGCTTAATGATCTCCACAGCTAACTTGAGGACTGTTTTTAGCAAGATTTGTCATGCTTTCGTAACTCAGTGAAAGAAAAATTCATTCCAGGAAGAGGTGATCTTTAAATCACTTTAGAAGTGAAAGATGATGGAAGCTCTTTGCTTTTAGGTTTTGTTTATCAGAAACCAGTTGTCCACAAGAAGATCACTTCCCACCCAATCTGTGTGTGAAAGTAAATGGGAAACCATGCAGCCTTCCAGTAAGTAAGATGTTATTTTGATATACATAATTGGATAGCGTTATTAGGAACTGTCTGTCAGAAATTAGCCTGAGAATTTATCCTAACCTTTGTTTTCACATTTTGGAGCATTTGCATGAAGATGGATAGATGAATGGAAAAGATAGTTAAGTAAATTGTTTCTCAGGAGACCAGCCAGTAGATCCAGAAGATTAATTTTTAAAAAATGTGACAGTAAATTTTTGTTTGACAAACACCCAGTGAGTCTGGCTGAAATTGGACTCTGTTTTGGAGGTTGTCTGTGCAGGGAATAGACCATCACTGACCAACAGGACTAAAGAGAGAAACGCCAACTTGTAGTACTGGGGCAGCACACAAGATGAGACTGGGCAATGTTAGTCAGGCAGGTTGAATAGCAGTACTGAGAAAGGAGAGGTGGCAAAGGTGCCTTTTAATATTCCAGTGGGCAGGCTTAGGATTTGGAAAGTGCAAGGCTCTGTGTAAGGAGAAAGGGCTTGTAAAACACCTGATACTTTAGGTATCAGGTGAGAGAGAGAGAGATACATATATTATATATACATATATCTTTAAATTGAAGGGGGCGCCTGGTTCAGGTGAGACACAGCTTTTATTGGGGCAGGGTTGTGGTGAGAGGGAAGAAGGCAAAAGCAGTATTTATTATTTCTTTTGCTGAGGGGAAAAAATACTTTGATTTCTAGGGCTATCTTCCACCAACCAAAAATGGTGTTGAACCAAAGCGACCTAGCCGACCAATCAACATTACCTCACTCGTCAGATTATCTACGACGGTACCAAACACAATTGTTGTTTCATGGACTGCAGAAATTGGAAGAGTAAGTAACTTTGGTACATAATGCTGTGTAAAGCTTATTAGTTTCTGCTTTGGCATCTGTTTGAAAGATTTGAAAGATAAGCAAGTTTAATTGTGCAGAAAATACTTAATGGTTTAACAGTAGACTGTTCCTTCTTTTGATTGTACTACTTCATGCTAGGCAGATATGACATGCTCCCTTAGATCAGTAGCCCTCAAATTTTTTTGTGTGATCTATCCCTCTTCACCCCCCACCCACCTATCTTTGTGAGTCATTGAGGGCCCAGATAATAAGATCAAGACATCTTATAAAACTTTTTTTGTTTGTTTGTCTTAACTTCAGACTTCAAGCTCTTCCTGATTTTTGCGGACTTGACAAACCTTATCTTGGCTTCAACTTGCAACTAGCATGTGACATTCAGTACAGAGTGGTCTTTTATAACTGCGTAAATGTGGACACAAAGCATAGCAACTCAGCAGGGCCCAGGAGATTTAATTTGCCTTTTTTATATTTCTGTTTTCACAACTGCTATCCTTTATAAAAACATGCCTTTTAAAATATTCAGTATAACTTTTTTTGTGTCCGTGGGGAGAATGTTACAATTGGTATTATAAGATCGCTGATGTTCCACTGGACTAATTAAATCTGGAACATGCTGCAAAAAGTTACTTCAATAAATTAGTCCATGAATTAGTGCACTGGTTTCACTGATGGCAAAAAAACCTGCTAGATACGCATTACAGAGTCAACATGTACTTCAAAAAACGGTGGCTTTGCCATTGCAACCATCCTGTTTTTAGAAGTCCGGAGAATTGTCCTGAGATGGAACTTTGTCCAAGAATTTGTCAGTGCACAAAGCCCAGGATTCCTGAACCAGCGTGGAAAAATGCTTACAGGCCAATCATGCACAATAGCCAGTTATAAAACACCACAATGGTATTTCATGATGAATTTCTTGTGGAGCGTAAAACAGTCTCCATTCAGATTATAGAATAAATGATGGCTGAATGATTTTATTTTTTTTTTTAAAAACCCTCTTTTATCTAATGAGAACTGCAGGTATCAGAAATAAGCATTTAAAAATGAACCTGTCTTGGTTTACACCGCAGAAGTGCCTGCACGCAAGTTGATGAATCCTGGTTATTGCTCTGAATACAGTGCTGCACTTTTGCTTAAGAATACCAGTGAAGATTTAGGGAAAAGAAATGTCACAGGTCTGCGTGGAGTCTAAGCTAGTCTCTTGTGAACTAGCTAGTTTCTCAGGCTTCATAGCTATTTCAGTTATAAAAACCATATTGGCTAACTTGTAGCTTACAATAGAAAACTGAAGACAGTGGCAAATTCTTAGTGTATTTCATGAGAATTAGATGCCAGTCAGAACTTCCCCACTCATGAGATGTAATGCTTCCTAAAGTAATTGTTTGAGACCTTGACAGTTAAATGTGAGGAATTATTTTATATTTGGATGTGCCTGTATAGTACAAAATTTGAATTCCCCTCCTCCCCTTCCCTTAAGAGTCAGTTGCCTGTCTCAACTGGTATACTCTACCTTTCCTGAAGTCGTAATTGTGATTTTTACACAATCTGTTTCAAGAGCCTTCTGTACAGGATGCCTTGGGCAAGTTCCTAGCTTTGTAGATTCAAGCTGTCGGTAAATAATTTCACAATGTTAATTACCATTTTTCTAACTTCTATACTAATTGAGGCATTAAACAAACAAGTTAAAGCAGTAGTGGTTTTTAACGATGTGAGAAGCATTCATTGTAAAAATAAAATATTTAAAATGTGGTGTTTCTGATGCTATTTCGATTTGTGTAATTTTATGGTAAGATATATTACTGAGATTCCATCTTCGGATTCTGGTGGCATCCTAAATAATGGTAGATGTCACAGTTCTATGGATTTTTTTTGTTTTGTTAGTGGAAACATATATGGCAGTTGCTGGGGGGAAACTTTAATTTTTCAATTTAAAGTGTATCAGCGTGGCTACAGGTTTAGCGAATACTGTTTATATCAAAAAGTAATTGATATACCCTAACGTGAGAACACAAATTTTGTCCTTGCCATTTTGGGGGTGTGGGGAAGAGAGGGGTGTTGCTGATGAATGCACAGTACAACATCACGTTTTTAGAAAGACAATTATTACCTGCTGTTGTTAGTACCTTACAAGAAAAATGAGAACTTCAGAAATCTCAGACTGAGGTTTGAAATCTGTTAGTGATGCCAGGAGGAGCCGCTCCTCCTGCCACTCCTGCTCTGTCCCTCTAGGGAAGGCTTACCCTGCTTACAGGGGAGCTGGCAGGGTAGATGTTTGGTCTGCATCTGACCTGCTTGTATGCCAAATCATCTTCTGTAGTGGCAGAAGGGAGCATCCCTGGCTTTTTGCTGACACTGGTAAGGAACATTTGCATGGTCTGGTCTGTTGAGACCGGTGGGGGGAAGTGACCTAACCTCTTCCAGAGGGGAAGGACAGACAGTTGGGAGTGGTGACTTCTTGCCCGCTCTGGCTAGATTCACTAGAGTATGTCTTGGCCCCACTGAACTCTTGAACTCTTTAACTGCCTTACTTCTGTTAAGCTTCGGCAGTGAAGTTAGCATTTCATAGACAGTAAAAGTGCAGGAAGATAAGAAAAGAAAGTTGAACAGTGCATCCAGACTGAGTAGGAAATACTGCAGATGATGCATCTTTTCATGTATTGCTTTTGAAGAGGCATCACTGCTGATTTTCCTATTTTGAAAAAGAAATAAGCTTTCATTAAAAAAAAAAAGTTTTGGTCATATTTATCATGTTTGACCTGACAGCTTCCCTTAAATGTATTGACACAACTGCAGTACCTAACATTGATGTAAAATTACCCTTCTTAAATGGGCTGTGGACTGCATGCCCTGAGTTAGATGTAAAACTTCTGGAAGTGTCCTAAATGCTGTTTTAATAGCTTGGTTTGCAGCTAAATCTAATTTCAGTGAAGTGTGAAGTTGCTTTTGTTGCACCTCAAACTCCAGCCCTGTGAACTTTCTGAAGCACGATGGGTTTTCTCTAGTCTTGCCATCTAAAGTCTTGTAACTGCTTTAGAAACACAGTGCCCTGTAATCACATAACAAATTGCATAAGCGTTGTATAAAATACAAGCTATCTTTTGATTAGAACAGTTTTTACTTCGATGTTTTGTTCTGTTTTCTAGAACTATTCCATGGCAGTCTATCTTGTAAAGCAGCTGTCCTCTACGGTGTTACTGCAGAGGTTGCGAGCAAAAGGAATACGGAACCCTGATCATTCTAGAGCACTGAGTATGTCTGATGTACTACTTGTTTAAAAGGGAAAAATAGCTTTTGTAAAAGGAGATTTGAAATAGGACTGTACTAACCGAGGTTTGGACTTCCTACAATTCTCTGGGTTTTGAGAATCTGATAGTGGTGTTCTTTGTATTCAGTTCCAATTCAAAGACTCAGAGGCCTTTGTTTTTACTAGGAGCCAGTCCAGGAACCCTGTTGACACTGTGAAGGGAAAAATGCAAGAGAATCTCTTTCAGTTCAGCCATACTGGCTTTGTTTCTTCAGAATAGAACAACTGTATTTATACAGTTAACGGGTAATTCAGTACCTCAGGCAAGCTGAACTAAATGCCTGATACTGAACCTTGATGCTGACATGCTGGAGGAAAGTCTCCGTCAACACAGTTTTTGTTCCTTTGGCATGGTGTTGTGGAGTGAGCTCCTGGAGAGAGAGTGTCTAGCACAATACTCCTCCCAGTCCCCTTCTAAACTTAAGTGTGAGATTTGCTGCTTTGTTGTTTTCTCTGACAAGTACATGTTGGTATAAGTTTGTATAATAAAAATGCAAGCAAAAACTGCTGCATGTTTCTTTTTCAGGGTGAGGGTGAAAAGACCAACGCTTCACAGCTAGCTGTTGGTCATACTCTTTAATGCTCAGATAATGTGTGTTGTACACAGCACAGGACCATCTCCAAAAGGGAAGAAATTAGTCCACCAGTAAATGCTACAAAGCCAGTGGTATATAGTGCTGGGCATTAGCTTGTGCTAATGCAGTATGATGATTTAAATGCACAAAAGTCTAGAGTTTCCAGGTGGCTACTGCTCTTTATATACAAGGTGAGAATGAGGGTGTAGGTACGGTTCATAGAGCAGGAAGAACATGGAACTCATTTGTTCATTTAACCAATGATTGCTTATAAAACAGTCCTTAAAAGTAAAAGTAGAGGATGGGTAGAGATGAAAGACTTCTGTAGTGCTAATATTTCACTGCAGTTACTGAAAACCCAAATTTTCTCAGGGTACTTCTGATTTCCTATTTCTCAATTTGCTTTTCAATTTTAAATCACAGAATTGCTTGATGAGTATTTCAGAGGTTTACAGTGGTGCTTGTCCATGTGAGAGTTACTAACGCTTTTTTTTTATGTGCTTGAAGTTACCAGTCAAGACAGCGTGGCTCGTCTTGTCAGTAGGTTTTAAATAACTTCCAAGTACAAAGTTGCATGTATATGAAAAGAGACATCTCTGTATAAATACATTTTCTAGGGATCTTGGTTTAAGATGAGCTTTTCCTGCTTTTCACTTTCTTAAATCTTGTCATTTATGATCTTTCTAGAGAGTAAAGACTGCTTACGTTACATGTTTATTGTGTGAGTCTGAAACAATAGTCACTGCTGCTTGCTTCCAGTAGATAGGGCAAACAAAGTTTAGTTCACAATTTCAGATTTGTTTTATTTCTCTATCATCCAATTTGTGTTTTAAATCAACTGTAAAATAAACCTTTTCTTCTTTCAAATAACAGTTAAAGAGAAACTGACTGCCGATCCAGACAGTGAAATAGCAACAACAAGCTTAAGAGTTTCGCTTCTTTGTCCAGTAAGTTTTTTTTTTTTAATTCCCTCAAAACTGATTCTCATCAAAATGTGGCTGTTCTGGGACATATGTTTGGTAGAGGTTAGCTTGTGTTTACCTGTGTGTTAACTTTGTGGGGATAGGATCCAGTGCTGAAGTCATGTGTCACTGTGCTTAAGCATGTGATATACTCCTGAGAAAATGAGTATTCCATTAACTTGAAAACGCTATTCAAAATTACATGTAAGCATACATTTAAATCTGTCACTAGGTCATCTGAATGTACAGTTTGGGTCCTTGATTGTGGTAAAACCACTCTCAGTGGTAAGGTAGGTGAATCTGACTGTTAAAAATAGCTCTTCAGCCAGTGTCTGCAGTCAAAGAATTGAGAATTTTTTACTGAAGTTAAAACAGTATTCTCTCACTGTATTCAGTTCCAATGAATGTGGGAAGTGGCAGAGACATACTGTATTTTGACCTACTAATTGTTTTTTAACCAAGTAGATGCAGAGATAAGTGGTAGTTTATACCTGGGTTTATGTTACCATTGGTAAACTGCACAATATTAATACTATGTGCACCTTTTTTTAATCTTTGGGACTTTGTCCTCTTGTTTCAAGTACCAGGTGCCTTCAGAATACCTGCTCTCTGTATTGATTGACCCAGTATCTTTATTGCAGTATAACTTTTTAGCCTCTTTTCAAGATTAAGGATACATCTGTTTCCTGGTTTGGCTCAATCTGCTCAAGCTTGACACGAAATTTTCAGTTTTGAAATCTGAAGAGGAAAACTGACTTTATTCTTGCAAAATTGAAACTTGCTTCTCAAGTTGTTAAATATGTTCTTAAACTCTACCAATGTAAGGATAAACTTTCAGATATATAAGCTTTGCTTCGTAAAAAGCACAATTGACATTGTGGTTACTTTTTATATATATATTTGGTTATTATAAATTTTTAAATGTGGTATTTTCATGATCTTCAATCTTAAGACTTTCTCCATATCAACACTGATGCTAACTAAATAATAACACATTTATAAGGAAGATAAAACTCATCTGTAAGAAAGATATAGGGATTGCATTTACAAAATCCTGATCTGTAAACTTAGAACCTCATAACCTATAATCTTATAAACCTATGAATTTGTGTCACATCGAAACTGCTGCAGATTTGGAACGCTGAAGTATTTTGGGTTCACACCTGGCAGCTTATTTTGCTGAGTTGTTATAGTTGAATTTTTGTTGTGCTTTGTTGTGCTGTTAGAAGTTTGTTGATCTAGAAAGCACGATGATAGTCTTGTTGGGTTTTTTGTCATTCTTTAGGCACAATGTTCTTACCACTTAAAATTAGTTTCCAATGCAGACAAAAATAGTAATCTGTTAGTAGGAATTAAATGGCTGTAAGAGTTTAGAAATGCCTATGTTTTAATTCATTATCTTAAATTAATCTTCATGCATCTTCTGGAATTACAGATTTTTACTTCAGTTGTACTTGATTTGTGAAAACTGGCACTTCAGGCAGTTGTGTTGCTTTATAGATCAATCCATGGGAATTTTCTGACATACTTCTGTTTGTCCTGATTGCCTCCATTACTGATAAAAGTTCTGCAGTGCTTTTAGATGCATTTTTTTTCTTGATGACTGCGATTCAGATGAGTTAATATTAGAGCAGGAATATCCTCTACAGTACTGTTTTTAGGACTGCAAGTTTGCTAATACCTAAAGATGCCAAATTCTGTTTTGCTTTCTCAGAGTTCTGCCGGGGTAAAAACAAAACAACAATCAGACATTAGGATGTAGCTCTTGAGAAGTCCTGCCTTTGTCAGTATTTCCTCTTTAAAATGTACTACTTTTCTGATAGACATACAAAACAAAGTCTATAGCAGATTGTTTTGAGCATATTTGTGTCATTTTAATAATGTCTACAAAACATACACACTTGACTTTTTTCCCAGTATGTTCCTCATTCAGTGCTGTCTGATTTCACTGTAGCTCTTGGAGTAATCCATTGTTGCAAAGGCTGGTTGGGACACAGACGGCACCTTTCAACCTGTCCTATGAATAGAAAGGTTATTAGCATGATTCAGACTGTCCTCAGGTCTGAATGTAATTTTATTATAGCCTCCATGTTTTTATTTGCTAATTTGTAAGCATTTGGCTCAGGGAGAATTTTTTCGTAAATATTTTGTGCTTACTTTCTAATGCTTGAATGGACAGTGTATGCTATGAAAGTACACATTGAAAATGCTGATTTGGTCTCCCAACAGCAGAACCAAAAATTAAAGAATGATGCATCTTCAGCTCTCAGTTGTTATGGGTGTGATTCTCTCGTGAGTATGCTTCAATAAAATAAGTGGAATTGTGTATCTGGATGGGGGTCGCAGGTTTAGACTCTATAACCTTTATTTTGCCCTCAAAAAAAGTGCAGAGCAAGGCAGCTTCCTCTGAATTTGCTCTGGATTGCTGCTGAGCTTTTTTTAGCACAGAGGCCTGCTCTCCTTCCGAGACCGTGGAGTACAGAGAAAAAGCTGTCCTTAACTGTTGGCTGAATCTATCCAAGATACAGCAGGCAAATGGACTGGACTTAGTCTGTATTTCAGGAAGACGCTTGAATTCATGTTCTTTTTTTCCCTTGAAATAAAAAGAAATAAATCCACAGGCTCTGCAGCCGGACCAAATATTTAACTGAACAAAAATCCCAAATCTAGCATTTTACTGTAGGTTTTGCAGCTTTGTCTACAAGTCCTTAGCTCCTGTTCTGGGTGCATTTTTTTAGCCTGAAAGGATAGCGATGTTTTGTACGGTTGTAAAAGAAATTAATGCAGTGTTTCTTTGGCTGCCGACAGGCAGGAATCAAAACAGTAACAGTGTTGGGAAACACAGTTTTTCAAAAGCTGGGATGCATCCCTTCTTTTATGACCTTTTCTTTTGTCGGTTCTGACACAGCTTGGCCAGTATGGCAGAGCTGATCCAGGAGGTTCAATGCCAAAAATGGGAAAGGAGACATCAACTTCTTAACGCTGAGTATGCTGAGTCTATCTGCATGCGTATGGCTTCAGTTAAATCCAACCGCTGCTTAGAAATTAAAGCCAGTTTTTACACCAAAAGCTGTGACAATGTTTCTGGTTTAAATCTGCTTTTCTACTGAGGAGACAGGTATTTATGTTCTTCCTGCAGCACGTGTCTTCGACCTTCCTTATTTTTATTTTGCGTCACACAGAAGCATCCAGGTTTTATCTCTGGTACCCTTACTCTCGCTAAGCTAGGAGACTCTTATTGTGCCCAAAAAACAAATGAGCCATTGACCTACCATCTGGGAGATAAGAATTCATAACAGACATGGATCAGGGGGCCTTGCTTTGTTGGGGGTTGATTATGTGATAGAAATAATGTGCTTGGTCATGGATTTTGGGGGAGGGGGTGCCAAACACATGGCACATACAGCACCTCCTGCTGTCTGAGCTCTCCACCACCATTACTGCAGGCTCCCCAGGGAGTTCTCTGCTCCCTTCCCATCTGGTGGTGAGTTTTCTGACAGTGACTGAGAGCCAGAGGGAAGAAAAATAAGCAAGATCCTGAGGTCTAGCTGAATTTGCTGGGGATGGGGTGGAGGGATTTCTGCTTACGGGGGATGCAAAAAAAAAAAAGCATCATGGAGGAAGTAGTGGACTGTGAGTAGAGCCTTTGTTCTTGATATTGTTTTTAGTTTTCTGATATTCTGAGATTGAGTGCCATCCTGTGGCACCCATCTTGTATTGCTCAGAATCAGCATGACCACAGTGCTTGCTTAAGCCACGCTAAAACCAGTTCCTCCTACTATCCACTGCTAGAATTGGCTGAAGGTTTTCAAATGATGTCATTGTGTATATTTTAGTCAAATATATATATATAACTTCAAAATACTCAGTATAAATAGTTCTTAATAAATAATGGTTTTGGTTTTTTTAATGTGGGAAAAGTCTTGTTTAGATGTTCCTACTTTTTACCTTTAGTGTGGTCAGTTAAAGCCCCTCCTAAACTGCAGCGTAAGCACTTTGCCAGAAAACAACTGCTTGTTGTTTTTGAGGAGAGGAAACTTTTTTATTTCGGATTAATATGAATGCCTTTCACTGTCTAATCAATTTTGCATTCAATGTAATCATATGTTTATGTTTTATGGTCTGGGTTAGCATTGATTTGTCTAATCCAAATAAGATATTCCTGTTCCACAATTTAGCCTAAACAATCACTGTGTGTAGCACTCCTATGTTATCTGCTCAGCTTAAGTGCTCAGCTTAAGCACTCAGCTGTGCTTTTTGTATTAAATTTGTGGAAGCTTTGTGCTGGCCTGCAAAACCTCGCTGCCCTGGCCTTTCTACAAACTTGAAGGAAAGGGTGGTCCCCATTTGAAAGTGTACTTTACAACTCATTTTCTCCTGTCTCATCTTCCGTTAACATTTGCAGGCCCTTTTTATTGTTGAAAAGGTGTGATGATACTATAGGGGATAGTCAGCTATTTGTATTTTACATAAGAAAAAGGCAGTGAAATTTCAGGTTAGCTCACAACTGTATACATAGTGGTGTTTATCACAGCAGGAGGAGTATAAAATAGTTTCTTAATACTTAACAGGTGTGACTTATTTTGCGAGTAGTCACTTTCTGACAGTTCTTTAGAGAAAGTAGTGAAAATGATGGAGTTAGAGAAACATGTCAGGAAATGAGCCATAATCCTGCGAATGCATTTCTATATGCTTGCTCCTGTGACTGTAAAATTAAACAAGTAGTTCTGGTAGTGCCCTGATGACTGAGATACAGACATCAGCTTGAATACACACTTTAACTGTGAGTGAGTAGGAGAGGACTGACCCATGTTCATCAGCTTTTAAAATACTAATGAAGGAGAATTCTCTTTTGTGGTTTGTCCAGGACACTGGTATGTAACAGGTGCTCTGTACAGGACTCTGTATTTTGTTACGGGGAATATGGAAGGATGTAGTCTTCAGTTTCCTTGATCAAATGTAGTTAAAAACGTGATTTTTAGTAACTTTTTCTTTTATGCGATAACCAAACCTACAGGAAGGAGGGAACGGTGTATGTGGCATGTATTTTAATGAAAACTCGGATTTGTGAGAGTTCTTTCTGGAGTAAAACTCAACCTGTCTCTGTCTCTGTTCAGACAGAAAAGCCTTATTTGTTAATTTTTTACCAAGATGATGTAATCTTGGTTTTTGTTTTTTTTTTTTTTTCTCTTAAAGCTTGGTAAAATGCGGCTAACTATACCATGTAGGGCCCTGACTTGTTCACACCTGCAGTGTTTTGATGCCACTCTGTATATTCAAATGAATGAAAAGAAACCAACCTGGGTTTGCCCTGTCTGTGACAAGAAGGCTCCCTATGAACATCTCATTATTGATGGGTAAGTAAAACTTGAATCAGAATGAAGGATGTACCTTACACTCTCTGCTTACTGTTCTTGTGCTGCACAGAATACAGTGCTCTGAAATCTTGGTTATCTGGCTGTGACCTGGTTTAAGTTACCATGTCATTTAATGTCCCTGCTGTTGGTGAAGGGAACCTAGGTTCCTAACTAGGTACCTCTTCATTCAGTATTCTGGAAGAATTGTGGTCATCAAACTGCTACAGTTAATAATAATGAAAGGTATTGCTTCTAGTCCTAGGTAAATTTTTGAGCTATCCTGCCTAAAATGGTTGTGGGTTGGTTTTTTTTCAGTATTCCGTAGTGCTGGGTCCCTAGGTGAAAACAGCACATGTTGTCTTTTCTTTTAATGGAGCAACTGCACAAATCTGGTGTAGTTGATAGCAAATATTCATGTTAGATCAAATAAATACTGCCACCCCCTTAAATGCATGTACAATTCAATGTACAACTTCACACTTGGGGAGTTGCTATATATAGAAAGTGACAGAGAGATGGATTCCCTGGCACTGCCTACCTGCAAAATATTAAAAAAATAAATAAATCTAGTATTGGCCTCCATGAAGAAGTGCCAAGTAATGTATTCTTGGGTTTGCATTTTAATTCCTTAGGCAGGAATCTTCTTTCCAAAGTGTGATAAAGGAGGAGAACAAGTAAGAGTCTTCTGAGAATACTCTCAGAATGTTTTACTCAAAAAAAACCCCACAAAAAACCCCAACAACCAAACAAAAAAAAAAAGCCAAAACAAACAAAACCCCAAAAAGCAAAACTAAAACCCCTGAAACAAACAGAACCCCAGAAAACTGCCTCACAAATGATTGAGTCTTTTTTAGTGAGTACGTGCTTCGTTTTGGTGACCTGCCAGTGAAGCATAAGACTGCTTGGGATCCCCTTTAAGGCCTTGCAGAAAGCTCATGAAGAGACACTGAGGGCTCGCACAGGCTGCTTTGGATTCGTGGACCCTGAGATCTACAGGTCCTCTGCTTTGGATCAAAGCTGTGGGGTTCCTTGTTCTAGGTTTCAGCCTAAAATAATAAACAGTAGGAGTAGTAATAATTAAAACAACGCATTTTCCTTATTTCTTTTTGTGTTGCCAGATGCAGATGATAGAGATTAGGCGATATAATTATAACATCCCAAAGAGAAGGTTATTTCTAGAAAATGTTTC
>NW_008824499.1:1618384-1620462 GCF_000699105.1 Pygoscelis adeliae | reverse complement strand
AAAGAGTGAACTGTCTCACTAATTAAAGCAAAGCTCTTTCCTATGCAGAACCACATGAATAGTCTTGGTCAAAATCTGGAATTCCCACTGGGAGTGATGTGGTGCCAGGATCCTAAAAGTTTTAGGAGATGCAGCTAGGAGAAGAGACTGCAAGTTTAGATTCCCATGCTCAGCTTTTGTTAGGAAGTTTCTGCTTATAAAGAGGTTTCAGGAAATACTAGTCCTTAAATACTTAGCTACATGGACTCCTTTAAGATATGGGCTTCCTCAGTTAAATATTATCAAAGATAAATATGGGTAAGAAGGAGGTTTTTTTTAATGCTAGTTCACATTCTTCCTTCTTTTTGGGAAATGGAGAGTTCTGTGTCATGAGCTCTGCAGGATTCCACTCTTACAGTTCTTATAAGTGAATGAACAGATTTTTATTATAGATAGTATTTTAAATTTTTCAATGACTTCTTTTTATCAAGGAAGCAGATGAGAGAAGGGTAGAACAATGAAAGCTTTCAACTCTTTTTAAACACTAATTCAAACTTACACTGACTAATAAAGATATTGGAGGAAAAAAAGGAGTTAAGCTCTTTTTGAGGACTGATAGTACATGTTTTTGATTGACAGGTTGTTCATGGAAATCCTGAAGTATTGTACAGATTGTGATGAAATTCAGTTTAAGGAGGATGGATCATGGGCTCCTATGAGATCGAAGAAGGAAGTGCAAGAAGTAACTGCATCTTACAATGGAGTTGATGGTAAGTTGTGTTTTGGGGTAAATGGACTGAATGTCGTGCAGTTGAACTGTTAAGTATTGATGTTCCTTTAATTTTTCAAAATGCTAATCTTTGCATGTATGTTTGTAGCTTTTAATGATAATTTGTGAGAAAGATTACTTGAGTAATACCTGTTTGGGGCTGATGGTACTTTTAAGTTATTATCAAGGGTATGTAATTTTGTTGTCTTTTATTCTAAGTTGTAAGCTTTATTTATGAAGGCATATAATAAGCTGTGATGTTATGGTGATTGTAGTGTTGTTGTAAGCTACAGCTTATAATGTTGACTTACTTTGTATAGGATGCATAAGCTCTTCGTTGGAACATCAGGTGTCTTCTCACCAACAGTCTAACAAAAATAAGAAAGTAGAAGTGATTGATTTAACCATTGATAGCTCATCAGATGAAGAAGAGGAGGAACCATCTGCAAAGAGAAGCTGTCCTTCCATATCTCCAGCATCACCATTAAATAATAAGGGGTGAGAATAAAATATGCAGAACAATGCAGAGAGAATATACTCATGATGGAGAGTAGTAACAAATTTCAGAAGAAATTTATCTAGAAAATTCTGTATTTGGATTATATCCTGATTTAGTAGCTTATAGCAAATGGATTTGGTCTCAGGTCACAAGGCGTGAAAAGATTGGAATAACAACTTTGAGTTAAGTGTGTAACACGATACAGCTTTTAATTGTGTTTATACTCATTGTATTTATACTCACTCACAGAGGCGATCAGCTCCGGTGAAGGCGCATCCCGCAGCGGAGCAGGGGATCGCGGCATACAGGGGGTTTCCTGAGCTGGGGAACCCACAGGGGAGCGCAGAGACCCGCCGGGAGCCGGCAGCTCTCACCCGGCAGCTCTCACGAGAGCGGCTGACAAGGCGTGGCCAGGGCCAGGAGTAACGGCTGCCACCCCCCGCTCCCACTAAAGGCAGCTCCAGGGAGTGCCAGCCACCAGGAGCGCTGCCACCAGGATGGGCAAACAGGGCGTGGCATGTCAGATAGGGCGTGGCGTGGCAGTTTGTGCGGAAGGGTGCGCAGGGAGGGCGTCTCTTCGAAGGAGGGCATTACACGGGCCGAGTGGGGGACTCGCTGCGCACATAACCCAGCAACTGGGCACAGGTCAAGGGCACTCATCTTACCCGACCCTCAAGGCAGAATGGTGGGCACTTGTCTGAAGGTAAAGGCCGTGGCTCCAGCTGGGGGGTCTGCACCACCTACCCCAGTGGCGGCCGATGCCTCCATGCAGATGAAACTGCTGAAGGGAGAGGCTGGGGTGCAGGCCTCCCGCGGCAGGGGGGGCCCGGA
>NW_008824499.1:1614702-1614904 GCF_000699105.1 Pygoscelis adeliae | reverse complement strand
ATGAAAAGCTGGACATGAGCCAGCAATGTGCGCTCGCAGCCAAGGAGGCCAATCGTAATCGTATCCTGGGCTGCATCAAAAGAAGCGTGGCCAGCAGGTCGAGGGAGGGGATTCTGCCCCTCTCCTCTGCTCTGGTGAGACCCCACCTGGAGCACTGCATCCAGCTCTGGAGCCCTCAGCATAAGAAAGACACGGACCTGTT
>NW_008824499.1:1587980-1614314 GCF_000699105.1 Pygoscelis adeliae | reverse complement strand
CAGGGGGGTTGGACTAGATGACCTTTAGAGGTCCCTTCCAACCCAAACTATTTATGATTCTACGATTCATATTTGTGAAAATGAGTATAAAATGGTGCAAAATATTGTGGCTTAGAAGTATTTTTTTCAGATTTGGAAATGTTTTTCTTCCATAGGGAAGTATGAAAGCAGCAACATACAGAGAGAGAGCAATGAGAAACATGGATGTGCTCTAGGAGTGTGTGGGTTTTGCTGGTGATTACGGCCAGTAGCATAGTAATAAAGAATGCCAGAATAACCTGATTACACCTAAGTAGCCAAGCTGTTAATAGCACCCTGTTTACATAAACAGCGATGAAAACTGAGGCTAAACCGAAAGGATCCTGTTGTTGAACTGATTACTACTCCAGTGGTGTAAATGACTCAGTGATCACGTAAAACTCCTCAAGACCTTTTTGGCTGTCTTCCATTGCTTGTAATTACCTTGCAGAGCGTATCTGTTATGTTGTTATGCATATTTGTAGCTTTTTGGGGGGTTCAATACACCTTTAGGATTGTCTTGTCCTGGCTTAGGAGTATTTGTAGTGTATTTGTAGCAGATATTCCAATACCATTTATAGTGAGTCATCAGTTTCTACTGTTTGAGACTGAACTTTACTTTGCTTTTAATTTTGCTAGACTTCAACTGTTTGGGCTGCAGTCTGGCTTGGACTGAATTAACTTTTCTGATAAAATGACATTGTGAGAAGAAAGTTTGGGGAACATTTGATGCTCATGTTTTCCTCCTCTCCCTTTCACAGTCCTTACAAGACTCATTGAGGTGCTGTAGCATCTTGATCCTTTCCAGTGAAGCTTTGAAATTTAGTAGTGGAGTTGTTGCACACCTGTCACAAAGTTCAGAATGCATATTGAGAGGTTGACTTTGTGTTAAATTTGAAAATAGGTATACCCTGCATGGGACAGCAATAGAAATCTTCAAATGCTGTTCTTTTTGTATTAAAGCCAAGACTATATTTTACGCTTGTAACAAGTCTTTGTTTCTTCCAGCATTTTAAATTTACCCCATCAAGCATCTCCTGTGTCAAGAACACCAAGCCTTCCTGCTGTTGACACCAGCTACATCAATACATCACTTATCCAAGACTACAGGCATCCATTCCATATGACACCTATGCCTTATGACTTGCAAGGTGAGCTTCTGGCTGCTCGTAGCTATAAGTACGGCTCTCCAAGCAATAATAACTACTGTAAAAGGATTTAAATATGCAGTCATTTGACAATCCATTAGTGAAAAATATTATTTTGCATCCACAGAGGATGAGATGGTATTAAAAAAAAAAAATAAAATTTAGGTTAATATCTTGAGGTTTTAAAAGGCTGATGTTTTGCAAGCTCCGGTAGTGAAGAGAATCTGAAGTGTCATCAGTATTATGCTGGGTTTATTTCAAAATAAATGGTGGAAAAATGGGGAGGTGCTTGTTTGTTTTGAGAAGCTTAATTGTTTTCTTTGCCTTTTTACAGGTTTAGATTTCTTCCCTTTCCTGTCAGGAGACAATCAGGTAAGTCAAGGAGAATCAAGTCACATGGCAGATACTCTTTTCTGAGAAGGACTTGCCAGCATGGATGTATAGGCAAGGAAGGAACAGATGTATGATGTAGGTGTAAATGCAGGCAGGCTGCAGCTTTATTTTACACATGTAGAAACTGTGACCAAACATAAGCATTGTCTCAATAGGGGTGTAGGATAAGGCATAGCAAAAGATAAACATTTTGGTTTCCAAGGGTTAAGCTCAGTCAGCCACTGTTGTGTATTGTATTGTGGAATGGCCCTCGGCCATAGCTTGAAGGTCCACCAACCACCTCCTTAGTTTTTCAGACCTGAGGTCTGACTTTTGGCCATCTGACAGTCTGGGCCAAAAGTCTTGACAGTCCTCTACACAATTTGGAGAGTCGGGGCAGCTCTGTTTTTTCTGAGGCTGTGTGCCTGTTCATACCATGTTTGCCACCTTTCTGTAAGTGCTTACTGAAATGGGCAAGATTGGTGCTGGCTCCTCCAGTTTTGGAAACTAAGCAGGTCATTCTCAAAAGGAGTCTGGGTTGGCAAGTCCTCCTACTTGATCGCTTGTCTTCCTGTGTCTCCAAGAAAAGAAGGGGGCTGGGGTGGTTCACCTGCCCTTTGTCCCTTCATGTCTGTTCTGCAATCTCAAGTAGGAGAATTGCACTAAATGTAGAGGGATACTTTCATATCATAATTAAGAACATAAACTGCGCTGTAGAATTTGGGTTCGCTGTAGAATTTTGGGCTATCTTGATATTCAGTAAAACATAGATACGAGAATTATTCTGAAACAAGTAGTGCAGAAGTCTGATGCTGTACTGATATGGCATAATTATACCAGTGCATAAATTTTGGGGAACAAGGCTGAATAGCCTGCATGGATGTTTCATCATAGTGGAAAGAAATACCAAGAGCAAAATTACCCTACAGAGATTGTATTTAAAATCTGATTCTTGATAGCTTTAAAGTTCTTGCATTTCAGGGGCTGCCCAGCAGAGAGTGTAACTTGGGACAGCCCTTGCTGCCACCTAATGGGACTAAGCGTGCTATTTCTAAATGCATTTTTACAGAAGTATGCTTTCCTCCACCAACAGTGATTAGCGCGTAGTTTCACCAGCTGTGGTTGGTCTGTGACTTTTGAGTGGAGGAGAGGGATGGCAAAATGTTTCTTTGAATTTGGGGGGATTTTTCCACCAAGGAATTTTTTGAAGAGGTAAAAGAGTGCTGTTTCTTACTGTTTTGGGTGTCTTGCGATACTGTTACCTTTCTAGTGTTTGCTCTTACTAATACTAGTATTTCCAATTTCTTTTGGCTTCAGAAATCAGGGGCTGCAGAGGTAAAAGTTCACTGCATCGGTCCACTTACCTTACAGGAAGGTTGAGTAGACGAGCTGGTGTGAAATCCAGAAGCTGTCAGAGCATTAGCTTACACATACCTTCTTTTGTGCTGGTCTGAATCAAAACTATGGTGTCTGAAATGTAACTTGAAAATGTTGTTTTTCCCCCCAGCATTACAACACATCCCTTCTTGCCGCTGCAGCTGCGGCAGTTTCTGCATCAGATGATCAAGAACTCTTACACTCTCGTTTTTTCCCATACACTTCATCTCAGATGTTTCTCGATCAGCTAAATGCAGGAGGAAGCAGTTCTCTGCCAGCCACAAATGGTAGCAATAGTGGCAGTAACAGCAGTCTTGTTTCCTCCAACAGCCTGCGAGAGAATCATGGTCATCCAGTTGCAAGTAGGAGCGGCACGGACACGGCGTCTATCTTTGGTATCATACCAGACATTATTTCATTGGACTGATTTTTGGAGCAAATGAACTCGTCAGAGGAAATCTTTGTGCTTGGTTTTACTTTATGTTAGAAACATAGACGAGTTTTTTTCCTTTTTTAGGGAAAAAAATTTATGTGTACAGAGAACAAAAGTATATTTTCAGTTTTACTTTTGTATATAAACCTAAGATGGCCTCGCTGGTAAAAATAAGGAAAAAAAAAACCACAAAACAAACAAAAAATAACAAAAACAAGGAGCTTCGGTTCATTTTTATGGATGTTGAAGATTTTACACCTGTGCATTTGTCACGTAAGTTACTTTTTTTCCCCATAGTTTGGACCCAAATGGCATTATTTTCTCCACAGTAACATAAACAAGAAAGGAGCTGAACTTTTAAAGTTTTTTTTTTCTCCTCTTGGAGACATTTACCTTTGGTGGAATCTAATTCCCCATCCCATATTTAGAGCAGATTTTATTATGCTTAAAGTAGAATAAACCCTACCCAAACTGTTCCACAGCATCCCCTCTTGTTTGCAGGACATAGCCTTTCAGAAGTGGGTTTGGTTTTTTGGGATTTTTTTGTCATTTCTGGTTCTGTGTGACCCTCTATTCAGATGATTTTTTTTTTTAATTCCATGCTTTAATCAAGCATGTTGCAAGCTCATTAGTGCACCAATTATTCTTGAGGGCCAGACTCAATAAAATTTCAGGCTGAGGATTTACTTGGCTGTGCTTATGTGGGACAAGACAGAGAATTTTTATAGAATCTAGCCCTGAATAAAGCGTTGACACATTGGACTGTAGGGTTTTGTTTCTAAGAACTTACTATGAAATCATTTAAAAATAACGTAAGATCCTAATCAGCAAAATATTAAGCATGTGTCAGTTTTAAATTTGTGGAACTGCTTGTGCTTTAAAGTTAGCCATGCGTGTATAAATGGCCTATTGAATTGAGGCCTATCTTATTCTGTCTGGAGAAACCTACTTTTAGCTGCAGTAGATCAAATTTCTGCTTAAAAGTGAACTTGTCAACAAAAGGAAGAAAATACAAATACCAACACACTATTGCATGGTTTGTGCAGCTGATAATGGTCTTGGTACACTGTCTTCTGCGTTCACGTTCATCAAAATTAATATTAAATGTTCAATGTGAGTCTCTTAAACCAAAAACCAACCCAATTAAAAAGCCCCACCCTGTAGCCCGTGTACTCAAACATATTGCTACCTATTGAAGTCTCTTAGGGTAGCAGGTTTCAAAATTCAGTTTTCTCTTTTTGGACATGTAATTGTTTTGATTTCCCTGATTTTTCAGTACGCTTATGTTGGAACTTTGAGCCATACTTACTTCCTGGTTTCTTTTCTCTCTCTCTTTTTTTTTTTAAGTTCTGTATGACATAGGAAAATCTTTTTTTAGAACTGGTGGGTCATTTGGGCTGATCCATTCTTATTAAAGAGTGAAATGTGTAAATAGCTGGAATGCAGTTTTTCAGGAGATTCTTTAAGAGAAGGGGGAGAGAAGGAGGTGATTCTCTTGTGTCCCAAAGTCCATGTCAGAGAGAGTAAATATTTCCTCTGATGTGAAAAATATTTTTATAACTGGTTGAAAGTGCAGGTAACAAGTTTATCAGGAAGAGAGAGTAAGGAATACTAAAATTAGCAGATTCTTGTCTGAATTTTTAATGTCCAAAACTGTTGATTGCAGCTAGTTGCTTTGAGCATTGACAAGGGCCACCTTTTGCCTATGAAGTTGTCTCAAAATCTTGCATTGATTAAAAAAGAAAAAAAAAAGAAAAAAAGGAAAAAAGAAAAAAAAATCTTTAATCCAAGTAGCATTAGGTATTGCTGTATGATCAGTCGTATGGTTATTTGAAAGGTTCACATTATGTGGCATCAAAATCGTTTTTAGTGTTTTTACAGCATCCCTCTGCCACTAAATAGTTGACTTGAATTTTGAAAACAAATGTTTGTGTTTATATGTATATGTGTGTGTATATATGTATTTATAGATCTGTGTGTGTGAGTTAAAAGTGAGTTAAATAGTTTTTCCCATGCATGTGTATTTCATACATATCTGGCTGATATATATATTTCACCATACACCAATTTTATAATTTATTAAATGTCAGTTAAAAAATAAATAAAAGGATAGAAAATGGGAAATACTTATTTTTTAAACTCAGTCTGATTTTGAAGTGATTAAACCTACACTAGGAATATATCTCATACATTTTAGTCATGAATACTAACCTGGTAACTTCAGAGCATATGCTTTGCTATAATACCGTTTGTAAATCTGGAGTACGACTGCCATCAGTGTAACTGGGAGCGTGTGTGTCCCCAGCTTCTGAAACACCTAAGAGAAATTCGGGAGAGCTTGTGGCTGTTTTACCGACGATTGTGGCAGCATTTCCATTGACTGTATTGTTAAAGATGACCTGAAGAGCAGCTTATGTCACTTTTGACAATGGTATTAAAATCTTGTTAATTCAGATACAAAATTAAATGTGGTGAGTGTGTGGCAACACAGAATCTGGCATCTTTATGCCTGTCTTAGCTTTTGGAAAGTGAGGTCAGCTGATGACGTCTTCCATTTCCTCACAAGTTACCCTGAAGGGAAGGAAGGCCGTTCAGTTCACCGCTGTCATTTTTTAACCTCATTGCTCTACAAAGAAGGGACAGAAGTGTTCTGAAGTCCTCCTTTGTGGTATTAATCCCATATGCTTTGTGAGTATTTGTTTCATGCTAGGGTGTTCTTTATAGTTGATAATTCTCTGTGCCTCTGACCACAGTTAACATTGCTTGGTAGAAGTCTCAGTCTGAGTTCTCGACAAGTTCCCTGCAAATGTCACTCCAAAACTCAATCTCCATTAGTTCGCATATTATCAAAGATGCAGTAAAGCAACCCAGGGTGGCCTGGCTTGCGGTACTGCTCCGTTCGCTGCAGATTGCGGAGTTTCTGTGATCCTTTGACTAGTGGTCTCTTGTCCTCAAATTCTTCCACTGGAGGAGTGGGGTGTGCGCACATGTGCACGTGTGTCTGTGTTACGTATAGTGCTGTGTGTGTTTATGTGCATACACACACGGATATGAGTACGTGGCTGTTTGAATAGCAGGGTGGAAGTGGCTTTGAATCGCTCTTGAGGGCGTTACTGATGCATCCTTTAGAAGATGAAAAACTGCGCTGAACTATAACCTATGCCGTGCGTTGAAAACTTTGTAGCACTTCCATAAGGATAGACCTGACAGCAATTCCAGGCTTGCCCCTTCCTCTCCATGGCAAGGATTCAATAAGCCTTTCAAGGGCAGGATGACTGATAGATTCTCATTGGACTCTCTTGGACCTGCCTCCCAATGCAGAGCTAAGGACTGTGAGGAGAACATTTTGAAAATTAATTCTTCGTTGCAGTTTAACACTTCAGGGTTTTAAGCACATTTTTAATAGAAAGGACTTTGTTTTGTCAGTATAACTGTTTTTTTCTTTCTTTCTTTCTTTCTTTTACTTTTTAACAGAGCTTAGATTTCTAACAAGGGAAAATTGCTGGTGGTCCCCGAAAGTGCTGCTGTTAATTGTTTTAATTAACAAAGGGAAAAATGTATATAAGCAGAATATTAAAAATACCATTAATTCCATGAATTTAAATCTGTCATTCATTGCCTTAAAACTTTCTCTTAGTTTCCATATGGCATGCCAAACCAGTAAATGGCTTTTAAAAATGTATAGTAGACCGATGTCAGTTTGTATAAAAGTACCAAGTGAAAATATTTATTATATGCATTGGAAAAAAAAAATGGTTTACCTATTGAATGTTACCTGTTTATGTAGAAATCTTTAGATGTAATAAAAAGCATTCAGTTATGTTGTGTTTCCTGAGGGGGGAAAAAAAAATGGGGGGGCAGGGTGTTTTCTGTGAACTCAAGAGTTGCGAAGGTCCTTTTGAACAGGAAAGCTTTGCTTCTGAATGTTTCGTGGCATGGAGCGTCTCACACTTTTCTCTCCAAGCTCTAACAATGCTGCTTTGTTTTGTGAGTGTGTGTGTGAAGCGCAGTTCCTTTTTGCTAGCTTTTATTTGGGTAATGTTTACCCACCCAGAGAGGGTAGTAACCGCCTGTTATGATACAGATGCATTCTGGAGTAATCCAAAGTGATTTTGAGCTGATCAATCCCCATGACGTACAAGCTTTTGTATTGTCTGCAGCTGAAAGGATTTGTTAATCAACTGTTCTGGTCAATAGGGAAGAATTAAGCTGTGTATTGGATCATTTGTAATTTGGCTATTGATGCATATTGGAAACAAATGCTTCTAAATGAACTCCTTGTTCCATAAGCTAATTATGCTCAAAGCAACCGAGGCTTTTGCTTGCCTTCATCGCTGGTACTGCTGTAGCAAAGGTCTGGAACAGCTCCGGTGGGCAGAAACCGAACTCCATGCTGTGGGCAGACCTCCAAAAGGCACTAGTGCTCAAAGGCTCAGCATCAAGGTAGGTGGGTTTTTGTCCAAACATTGAAATTAACTGTGAACAGTGGGAAGAGAGTTACAAAGGAAATCCTGTCTTTTGCTGTTATTTGGAACCTGTTCTTGGTTTTTTCTAGTGAATCCTATCTCTCTTTCACTGTATCATGTTTTTCTGGATTGTTATCTGAGCGTAGAGCTGCTTGTAACTCTCTAATTTTCAGAGAAACAAGGGTTTTTTTGTTTTGTTTTCTATCTGTAGGAAGAGCTAATATAAGAATTGAGGGATAAGGTAGACAGGTATAACAAGGTATGTCAGTTTTACATTGAGCGGTTTATTTCCCCTTGAAGCATGATCCTTTGCTGTTCAGAGGGCCTTTGGTTAGTATCTTGGCATGTCAGGATCCAAGTCTGAGCTTACTGGGTTAGTCTGGGACTGCTGTCTTGTGAGAACCGCAGGCGCTGTAGCTTGGCTCTGAATCAGGGGAGGCTGGGCACAAAACTGCCATTTGTCTGAAAGATACATGCTGGATCCGCTTGCATTTCTTGTGTAGCATTCAGCACATCATTTAATCTTTTGTGCTTTTTTACATAATATTCCACAAGAATAATCCCTACCTTACCCTTCTAGAGACACTGTTACTGGTTTGGAAGGTTTAAGATTGGCTCATGCTTTGTTTCTTCAGTTTCTAACCAAGTTTGTGCTAGTTACAGTCCCGGCTGATTCCAAGTGTTGCAGTGATGTGTGATGGTTTTGGTGGTAGCCTTAGTCTGCGGTGTTGAGGCTGCGCTCAGTGCCTCAGTAGGGGATGAATGCATCGTATCTGCAATGGCTGTAATGATTTTACTGCTCGTCATTTCACAAATTGAGCAAAGAGCGAGTTAGTTGCTTCGGTGATAAAGATTCAGAATTAAAAAAAGGAAGGAGAGGCACGGGTGGAAGGAGGGGAAGCTGAAGGGGGAGGGGAAGGGGGCTCCCGTGGGTAGAAGCTGCAGCAGACCCGGCAGGAGCGTGTGTTCTTCCAGCGTACTTCACAGGTTGCTGCTTGTGCTGTGACTGTGCAAAGATGGTCTCTGCAAATTTCCAGTTGACTCCAGAGAGAATCTGCTGTATATTGATTTCATAGCAGTCTGAGGACCTCAGCTAAGGCTGCCAAGATGTAGGTGGGTAAGATCAATAACGACTGCTCTGGGTCACGTTGGTTTTAAGCAGCCTAGAGAGATGGGGTGTTTTTTTCCTGTTGTAGAGAAGCTGAATTTTCATGGCCCCTGTTTTTCCCTGCCAGGCTGTCTCTAAGAGTATGTTCTGGGCAGCTAGCCCAGAACTTGGTGACAGATACATTTACCAAGCACAGCATTTTCAGTGTGTTGCCTCAGAATGCAGGGGCAGCTTAACTGCACAGAGACTTGACGTTGCAAGATACTGCACCTTAATAAATAATGTGACAGAAGCACAACAATACAGAGATCTTGTATGTTGGAGGAGCGAAAGATGGGGAGGAATGAGACAGTGATCATAGACCATTCCTGTGCTTGGAGACTGGGAGTTGTCCTCTGCAGCCGGTGAGCATCACTGACTGGGGGAGTTGGGACAATTGCCGGCTGCCTGTCTCCTGTCGCTCTGGATAGTCCACAGGGACGCGGTCACCCCCCAAGTGGGGCTGTTAACTTGACAACTTCGTGACAGGGGAACATCTGGTTGGGAGTTACCGGATCATACCATGGATCCAAGGAATACCGGGGAGCTGTGCATAGCTACACTACATTTACCACCATCATGACATAATCAAGCTTCCCGAGGAATCTGCTTCTACATAAAGAACTGTGTCTGGGCACGGGTGCGTGGAAACAGCGAATGGTTATGGGTGTTGCTGACTTCTTGGAACACAGTCACTGTGAGACCTTAACTACAAGTTATCATTTATGCTGCAATCTGTAGACTTAAAGGCATTTTTAAAATAAGAGTTGTTTTTTTTAAGCATGACACATGTTACACAAGGGAATGTTATATTCAGTTTATTTAAATAACAGCTCATATTTTGTGACAACATTTCTCCAGAAATGGGGTGGGAACCTGGGTAAGTGTAAGCACTATTATGACGTCAAAATAAG
This sequence comes from Pygoscelis adeliae, assembly GCF_000699105.1. NCBI lineage: Eukaryota > Metazoa > Chordata > Aves > Sphenisciformes > Spheniscidae > Pygoscelis > Pygoscelis adeliae. The sequence continues at coordinate 1,604,439 of NW_008824499.1, read as the reverse complement.
GATTTTTAAAGGCAAATGATGATTCCTGAGTCCAAGTAGTAACTAGGAAAAATTGAAGTAAAAAAAGTTTCAGGTCCTGCTCTTATCAAATCTTGTTTTGAACTTTAGTAGTCGACTGTAGGAAGACAAATGATGCGGACAAATTCTTCGTATTTTATTGTTCCATTTGGTCCAACTTTGGCTTTTTTTAGCAGGTCATCAACTGAAAGAAAGTGAAAGAAAATGTAAGTTTGAGTGGCATATATTAGGGATGTTGTGATCTTCAAAAGAAGAGCAATGCAGGATTTGGGTTTTCAAATAATTTTTGTTAGAAGTAATAACTTCTGGAATCAGTTGGAGGTGCCATTCAGATTGTAGTTTTAAACTAGCATCAGTTAGTGCTTTGATTTTTGATTTCAATGTCTAACTTTCTGGAGTAGAGATGTCCATCTCTTTGAGTTCCACATAGAAAAAATCCACAAACTCAATCCAAACCAGCTTTTAATTGCTCTTGGTGTAGGAGTGGCTTATTTGGCTTGAATAGCCAACCTGTCCCTATTCAATTTAGACAAAACTAGGCGCTCATGCAGATTATGTGCCCAACTTTAAGTAGATTTGTGTGACGCTTGTTAATATCGGTGGGCCTTTAGTGTTTGAAAGCGAAGAATACCTTCTCAGCTGGGGCTCTAAGGCTCTCGCTGAAAATACTTCTAAAGAAATGGTAACCGTGCAGTTGGCACCTGCTTTTCATTCTAGCTTTGGCAATGCCTTGGCAGTGACAGCAGTTATCTAACTTAAAATGTTCTCTTCTGTACAGGCTAAACCATTAAAAGGTATTTTTTCCTGTCAAATAATGGCAATAAAATAGAAGTACGTAAGAAATGACACATAGAAAAGTAATGTTAAATGTTGCTGAATGAAGCTGCTACTGGGAATTAGATGCCATATTCCTTTGGATAAGAGGAGGCGAATTCCCTTGCTTGTTTACTTTACCCATAACATATAGTGGGTGGGTGCTAAAACAAACATCAGAGAATCCCAGCAGCTTTTATTTGATCATGTTTTGGGCAGCAATTTCCTTCAATAAGGTGTCTAATAAAAGTCCAGAAGAGGCTTTTGCTTGCTGATGTTGAGGAGCAACTTGTGTTGTTCACAAGTGTGTTGCCATTTTTCTTTGGGCCAGCAGCGTGTGAACAGGATCGTGGCAGGCACTTTGTCAGAGAGGAAGCTGTTGGGTTGTGGACCTGCATTTCTTGTTTGATATTTTGTTAGCAGGACACCTTCTAGGTGTTTAGAGCCTGTTGATAGACCTTTGAAACAGATGGATTATACATGGCCATGCGCTGATTACGAGTCCTCCATAATCTCATGCCAGTGTGGGCTGGAGTCACCTGGCTGGGGCAGTGCTCGAGTGCTCTCCCTTTCTGAAATGGTGAGGGCAGGTCGGCGGAGGCTGGTCTGCGTTTTCACTCGTGAGCTACTTGGCTGAGGTTACCAGAACGGCTGTTCAGGCTGAACAAGCTGTGGTTGTTTAAATAAGACTCCGAGTACTCGTACCGGAGCACAGAATAATAGCTTTGCAGTTGCCAGTTGTGAAATCCAGGGGGAAGGTCATGGGAGGAGGGGAGGTTTAGGGGGGAAAAAAGCTGTTTTACTGTAAATAGTTGCGGAAGGTCTCTATGAGCAGCATAACCTGTTTCCTCTCACTGCTGTTCATGCGGGTACAGGATGAGACACTGTTTTCCCCTCTGCCCCTCTGTTTGCAGTCAGGTATCAGTGTATATAAAGGGGGCAAGCGCAGCCCCCGTGGAAGCTGCTGCTGGCAGGATCTGGTTGCGGTGTGGGGTAAATGAGGGGCTATTGTGAGAACTGCTGTTACTGTAAGGTAAGTAACAGTTCTTTCTTTCCAGGACATCTAATCCTTTTTTCAGAAAGAATACCCTGATGGTAATCAAATGCTTATAAGGACGTAAATTCAAAAAATAATTCTTTCCAGAACATTTAAAATAACACAGAAGAAAAATGTGTCGGTTCTCATTTGGTAAAAGTACATTAAATTAAAATGAAGTTAAAGCTTTTTTGGAGCCACTGTAAATGAAGGTACGTACCAGTAGTTACGGAACAATCGCAGATGCTAATGAAATTGAGTCTGTTCGGCATAAAATATTTATAGCAGCTTAGCGAGCTGGAGTTCAGTGTGTCAAGCCAAAGGGGGAATTTCTTGTTGAGAAGAAGCATCGCTTGCTACATTAGGATCTATAGTGCCTTGTTACAAGTTGGCGTATGGGCTGTCCATCTACTCACAAAGTAATGGGGAATCCCCCTGCACTCCCCAAATCTTCTTTATATAACAGCAGTTCTTGCTAGGATGCCTTTAATTAGGGTTAATGTCTCCATGTCCTCACTGTTTGGCTCTCATAATAGCTCTGAAAGTGTTTTCAGATGTAAATAGCTGCATAAACTATTATTCCAGTTAAACAACTGAAGAAAACACTCAGAAGACGTGCGTTGTTGGTGTATCACTTGTGAAGCTGGTGATGGCGACTGGACTGACCAACCTTGCTCTGATTTAAATCTAAATTCTACTTTAGCATTAGAAAGGACAGTTCTTGTACCCCTGAGGAGCCTAATGGGGTCTGTACAAACCCCATAACCCTGAAAAAACTCACTCCTTGCTTGTATCAAACCATTGATGGGTTTTTCTACTTGCTCTCTGCCAAAGATGGAGCATTAATGTGCAAGCTCCAGAGCTCAGTCTCTGCAGTGGGGTCGGAGGGGTGAGAGCTCTGCGAGAGCTGGAGAAGAAGCCACAGGTGACGTGGTTTGGAGCAAGGAGGGGACAGGACACCCCGTCGCCAGGGCTGACAGGCAGAGGGGTGTGCAGGGCGCTGCCCTGCCTTCCTGCAGGCCTGGGCCCCCTCCTGCAGCCTGGGAAAGCTGGAAAAGTGGGGCATGCATTTAAAAAGTTTATATAAATACATAAAATGCCTAGGGCAAAATCAGCTGTGTAAAAGGTTTTGATAATTTTCAGCTTCCTGGAAATTCCCTGCTATCGTGCCCCTTGGAGGCAAACTTCTGACAAACCGGACGGTTTTTTTCTTTTTTTAAAAAGAATCTTAATTAAAAAGTCCCCCTCTCTCTTCCAAATTGTGCTGGCCACAGAGCTCACCGCAGCAGCACTTTTGGGGAAACTGCCAGTGTCCTGTGTGCTCCTTACAGCATCCCTGTGGCTGGGGGGACGGGCAGGCAAACTTCTGACAAACCGGACGGTTTTTTTCTTTTTTTAAAAAGAATCTTAATTAAAAAGTCCCCCTCTCTCTTCCAAATTGTGCTGGCCACAGAGCTCACCGCAGCAGCACTTTTGGGGAAACTGCCAGTGTCCTGTGTGCTCCTTACAGCATCCCTGCGGCTGGGGGGACGGGCGCTCTCCCAGGGCCCTTTGTGGGACAGATGCTCGCTTTATAAATACAGCGAAGCATCTCAGGGTGAAAAATCGTCATTCAGGAAACAAGGAAGGGAAAAGGTGTCTCTGTTAACGGGCAGCCGGCTTACCTCTTCTGCAAGGCACAGAATCTCTGCTTAGCGATCGTGGTGCGCGTGAAGGCTGACAACAGCGAGGGGAGCTCACCATCACGTGTCTAATTAGCCGCAGGGAGCTGACGTTGCTACTGTGCTCTGCTCGGCTCTGGGAGCGCTCCCCACTCTGTGTGCGTGTCTGGGCTCAGCTGGGGGCTCTGGTTTACATGGGCAAAGTATTTTAAACGAAGGCACAAGCTCATCGTATGGCTGTGGCAAGGAAGAGACTGGTGCTGGTGGAGTGGACCTGGGGACACGATGGCAAGGCACGATGCCCTGGTGCACTGCACGTATCGGGCGTGATGGTGGGACATCCTTTCTCCCCCCAACAAGGGGAGCACCAGCGTGATCTCCTGCTGGCACAGGTCCTTCCTGGCTTCCCAGCTGGAAGCGCCTGATCCCAGATTTGACTACAGAGGAAAATTAGGAAGGAAATAAGAAGATGGGGAGCATTTGATACATCTTTGAGTTGCAAAATACCTTCTTCCTCGGAAAGCTTTTCTCCTAGTCTTGTAAGTTTGGCTCTCAGCTCCGAAACAGTGATAATGCCTCTCTTCTGCCTGTCTATCATGGACAAGGCCGTGAGGATTTCACTCTCGGGTTCCTCTTGCTTCATTTGCCTGTACATCATATTCAGGAAAGTGGAGAAATCCAGCTCTGCGTTTCTGTCTGGAAAAATAAGAGCAGATTCTTTAGGAATGGCTCAGTTTTGTAGTCTGGATCCAGACCTAAGCATCCTGCTCTGCTCCCCCCTAGTTCCCCTTCCTGGGGCACCTTTTCTTTTTTGCCTGACTCTGGTCTGGACCAGGGTGGACCACTGCTGGGGGCTCTCTCCTGGCCCGAAGACCCATTTATAGCTTTGCTAGACTTGTGCTCTGAAACCTCGTATCCAGAATTTTTAATCCAGCCCACTTTATCTCATGATTCTTCTTTGGTCTGGCTGTGCTTTGAATTTATTCATACATATCTGCAGATTAATATCTTTCTGTGCTCTTCTACCTCTGCTGGTTGGACTGGACGGTTTCCCAGCCTCAAAATCCGTAATCAATATGTATGCCTCCCGCTGCTATTGAAGCTTTTCTTTTTTAATGGCACTATTTTAATCTGTGTGCTGGATTGACTTTGTTCACTATCTAGCACATCAGACCAGGTTTTGGTGACTGCTCTTGGTTATGCTGCATTGCCTGGGCTGTTTCACCTGAGAGTGAGTATTACTTACTGGGCTCCAGGCAGCCTCCTTGTCTTTGCATGTAGTCTCCTGACCACAGAAAAGCTGAATTTCTCCAACTGTAATCCAGTGTGTTTTATTCACGTGCTACCGCTGCACTTTGCTTACCGATCTTGTGCAAGTGCAGGTGTCTCTGCACCTCTCCTGGTGTTGGGCTGGCTCCCAGGCACCGCATCACTGTCATCAGGTCGGAGGCTTTTATCTTGCCTTTTTGTTTCTTGTCGTACAGGGAAAAACATTCCTTGAACTCTAATTAAAAACCAAAACTCTGTTATGCCATGTAAGATTACATTGATCTACCAGTGATGTTTCTTCTCCCGTTGCCCGGTTGGGCGGTGTTGGTAGGGTTCCAGCGGGGATATTGTGTCTGGTTCGGGGTGTCTCGTTTCAAGGAAAGATGATGGACAGTGGGGGAGGACCCGGGGTAAAGTGCCAAGGGCAATTAAAGTCCAGGCTTGTGAATAGTTGAGCTAATTGGGGTCCTTCAGCCTAATTAAACAAGTCTGAAATTGGAGTCAGGCTTCCAAATATGTAGAATACTGTTAAAAAGTACTTTTCTCTGCCTTCATGGGCGGTAGGAGAGGATGCTAAAGGAATGAGCCTTAAGGAGCGATGGAGGATGCTGGTTTGGTCCCTGCCATGGTCTGTGCAGGGTCTGGCACTTGCCCCTGCCTCGGCCTGCCAGCGGCTGGATTTTAGTAAAAGACAAAAGAACTGATAATGTCGCATTTGACAGTCTAAGTGCTGCCAGCTGCCTGAGTCTAGCAGAGGAGAGCCTCTGCCTGTCCTGCTGCCATCCACTGCAGCGTCTCCCCTCCCTCGCTTCTCCTCGCAGTCCTCGCCTGCCTGCTCGCCCTCTACCCTTCCCCCTCAAACACTGGCTTTGCAGTTTTCAAATAAATAAATAAGGGTTGCAGCTGACCTAGATAAGGCTGCCATCTCTCATCCTCCCTTCCCATTCTGCTCCCAGCGCAGTGGCAGGCTCCGCTCTTTGTCACACTCAACGCTAATGGGCAAGTTGTGCTGCATAGGGACAGTCCTGTCTGCAGAGCAGCCCGGGAAATAAAAATCAGCCTATTTTGGTGTGATCATCCTCCACCCCCCTCCTCATCCTCTCTGTCCCTAGACCTTATTGCAGGCGTAAGTGCAGGGTGCCCCCATGGGTGCTGTGGCCTCCCCCTCCCCTGGCTGCCTCCTCCCCTGCAGCAGTCCTGCAGAGCTGCTGAGCCCAAGGGCACTGCAGATTAACAGATTTCCAATAATACTCTTATTTCAGCTTTCTTCTGCCGTTCTTGTAGCAAACCCTTCCTTGTTCCCATCTGAGGCAGGGGTCCCCTTTACCAGGGAGAGCCCCGGTGCCTCACAACGAGGATTTGTACCTCCTGCACCTTCTCCTTCTTCCTCTTCCTCCTTCACCTTCGCTCCCATCATACACGAAGCCTTGCCAGGCTCCAGTACTGCAAATTGTCACCTGAAATTTCTCCTGGTCCCTGCTAGCTCAGCCAGGGCTGTGTTTATGGGGCTGGGCAGTCGCTGCTTAACTGCCAGTCTTGGTGCGACCCAGTGTGTGGCTCTGCAGGTGGTTTTGGCTCCCTGCCGGTGCCTAGTGCTGTTTTAACGAAATCAGGGAGGTTTCTCTGCTTTCAGAGGGAGCAGATCCCCTTGAGAGCTGGGAGGAGGGCAAGTGGGGGAGCACAAGCCCAGACTGAGACCCTTTTGGGGGAAATGCTGTTAGCTATAAATTTGTTAAGCTGATCTTGCTAATAATAAGAAACAAAAAAAGAACAAAACTGTACATACCGTTAATTTGATCCTGAGACAGAAATTTTGCCTGTAGCATGAAGCGGGGAAGGAGAGAGACAAGAAAAATAATAAAGCAGCTTTAAAATCTGGATGGGGGGAGCAGGGGGAGCAGTTTTGTATCAGCCGAAACGCTTCACTCACCATTATTTTGGGGGCCCTCCTTGTGCTTTACGCTGGCTGTCGGGATCAGAGGTGTCTGCTGCTACTTTTTCTATTCGATTAAGGGCTAAAGTCCGCCAGCCCAGGGTGGAGTGCGGCCGGGCTGTAATAAATACCCCGCTGCTATGGCTACGAGACCTGATCCCTGCCGGGGCTGGATCCTGCTGCCAGCACGGCTCCTGTTCACGCGCTGTGGGCAGAAGGGCTCTCCCCAGCCTGCCTGAAGCCTTGGGACTCCGGACGGGACCCCATCAGCGATGCTGTCAGGAGGAGTTGGGGGAGAGCTTCCCTTGGTCAGGGTTTAAGGATGTTTGGGGTCGGATTGGATCGAGATGAGCTGGTTGAGCACAAAAGGTTTGACAATCTCAAATAGCTGCACACCTCGCACCAAGCTTAGCTGCTGGGAAACAAATACAGCCTTGATATCTACTGAGGCCACTGGGGAAGGGTGTTGGGGGGATTTACAGCTTTGCAGTTCACTGCTGGAGGGGCTTTGCTGGTGGGCAGGAGGAGTTAATTCGGGCTTTGCGTGTCCTGGCTGAGCTCGGTGCAGGGTGTTGGGCATCGCTGGCAATGTTGCTGTGCCCTGCTCGGTGGGTTTGCAGGGGAAGGGGGGTTTAGATGTGCCCGCTGCAAACATGGAGGAGCTGGGACATTGCAGACAGGCTGAGAGGAGAAGGCATTTTTGAGATGGTTTAAAAAGCTCCCCATTGCCTGAGTTTTTATTTATTAGCATTTATTTAGCTAATCTGCTTGGGAGCAAACAGCCTCCAGGACTGCCAAGTCTTGTTGCAGCCCTCGACAGGAACTCAGAAGAGCGATGCCGAGGAAATGATGCTGAGGGAGCAAGTATTATACATGCATCTACAATTTTGTCCCATCCTGTCTCCTACAAAAAGAGCTGAGCCAGCAGCTCAGCTGGGCGCTCCTGGGTGCGGGACAGGTGATGCTCTGCCTCTCCGGATCTGCCGGTGCTTGAAGTATCCCAAAAAGAAACTCAGCGGCTGTGCAGGCAGGGCTAGCACATGTGCGGGGGGACGAAGTACCTGATGCCAGGCTGTGGTGGAGATCCAGACCCAAGAACAAAATATTTAGTGGCCATAGTGACGACTATAGCATGGACCGGACCCTTCCCAGGGTAGACCCTGCTCTGTTACAATGACACGTTCAGGGTCCTTAAATCTCATGGCTTAAAGATTCTCCCTTCAAAGAACAGAGCTGCTTCAGGAAGCAACATGAGTCACTCAGCTTTTACCAAGTGTTTTTATTCAGTATGTTTCACTAATAGCTTTTTTTCTTCTCTCACTGGGATTCTGTCACACAGGACTCTAATACGAATTTTATAGAACATAGACCATCACAGGGATGCAGCTGGAGTTGCAGCTCAACTCCATCACCTGAAGCTGGAGAAGTGGTGAGCGGGAGCAGAAGCCACCGGTGGTGTAGACCCCACGCGAGTGGTGCCGAGGCTGGAGCTCACCCCCCCGATGCTTTTTTCAGGCTGCCTTCATGGGGAATTGGCCCTTCTGCCTCCTCCGCCAGCCAGGCCCTTCTTGCATCGCCCCTGCGCTCAGCAGCAAGGGCTTAAACCCAGTGCTGATGGCCGGGACCCTGGGAGGGCTCCCCGGGGAGGCATGGCCGAGCAGAGCCATCGAGCAGATAAAGGTAGGGCGTGTTTCATCAGCTGGGAGGAATGGATACATCTCTCTCTGCCAAGACACAGGGCGGGCGAGAGTGCTTCGACTTCCTGGCAAACTGCTCCCGCTAAAGGCTGGGATGCTCTCTGGGGCGGTGATGGTGGTGTGTGGATTCACCAGTGGCAGGGACCACTGTGGGGCTGGGATGCTGCGCCCCTGCTCCGATACGGGAGGGAGTTGGTGCTGTCCCCGTAAGCACCCAAAAAAGTCCAGTGTGGAACTGCGTTGTGCAATTGCGAGGGTGGGCCGGTGCAAAGCCAGGGGAGACACCCCTGCCACGACCCTGGCTTTAAAGTGTTAAGTCACAAAGACTATGTTTCCCTTTTGTTCGAACACCCCCTCCCTAGCTAGGTCTAGTTAACATACGATAAGTCTTCCAGCTAATATTGGTCAGGAATTTATTTGAAATACATCTACATTAGAAAAACTAGATTTTTTTTTCCTTCAAATCACTCTAAAATATCAAAACCTATAAACTTTCTTTTGCTGCATGGAGGTTGTTCATGTGCAGGGTGTAAAATGCCCACGGCTCGGGGATATAGATCACACCAGGGTACTTCTTCCTGAGAATTTTGTCATCCCACAGCCAAACCACCCAAACAGCAATGAGGACCAGCGTTATGATGAAGGAGTAGAAGAGAAAAAGCCCATTGCTGTCCAGGACCAGTCCTTTGCGTTTCTGGTGCATCACTAAAGCCATCATGGCAAAGAAAGTGAAAATGTAGAGGATGAAAATCTGACCCTCCGTCACGAGATACCTACAAAGCAAAAACACCCGTTAGTGCCCCCCAGGAGAAAGCACTGAGCAACCCCCAGCACTTCCAGCTTTACCTGGGGTGAACGTCTCCCCCTTCTCCTGCTCTACATCCAGACAAACGAAGTTGTGCTGCTTTCTACTGCCAGCTTTTAAGCTGTGATTTGTTTTCATGTTTCTTATCAGTAATTTAACAACTGAGCTATAGGCTTCATTAAGAGAACGGGTAAAGAAATGTGTGCCCAGTATGGGATATCAAAGGTGCTGGGCTCGGTTTGTGAATGGGATGCTTAAAGGCAGAACCAAAGCCAGACTCTGGCTCCCACCTGTGGATGTTGTGCTCATTTAGTCCAAAAATCCACTGTGCTGTGTCTGGCAGTGGCCAGCCCTGAATGGGTGTTAGCTGGGGGAAGGAGAAATTACACTCCCTGGTTCTTAAATCGCTAGCACATGAACTGCAGAGATTCACACTGATATATTTAAAGGAAGTGCAGTGGGGTAACTGGGAACTGACCAAATCTTCCTGATGATTTTGACTATCAAAAATTAATTTACTGTATAAAAACAGTCTCAGCAGGGGGCAAAGCCACGGGCAAGAGAACATCATCTCTGAAGATGAATGAAAAGTTGTTTGGCTGCCATCAGGGAAACCATTTGGGAAGATGAGGCTAATGAAAATGGGAAATAAATAAGACCTCTCTCAAAAGGCTATTTGGACCCACAGGGCGAGCTGAGGAGGCAGCATCTGAGCATCACAAAGGCAGCCTGGATGTGTAAAATCCCTGGACAACTGGTGAGAGCATCCCTATTGCCACCAACAACCTGAGAGCAGGGGGATGCGCTGCAGGCACCGGGTGACCATCCCAAAATCGTCGAGGAACTGTCTAACAGCGCAGTGAACGGCAGCCTTTGAAGGGGGGCAGACAGCAAGTACCACGGAGGCTGGAAGCTGGAGCTCCAGCAATAACGGTATGACTGACAGTGTGGTTGAAGAAACACCCCAAGCAGGGGCAGGAGTGCTGATGAGTGACCCTGAAGTTGTCCCAACTTGCAAAGGCTAAAGCAGCTGCAAATTTCAACCAGATTTGATTTGATTTTCCAGACCTGCAGAGCAGAAGCTGCAAGTTCTGCCCTGGGGAATGGAGAGCTGCTGCCTGCGGTACTCCCTAGGGTTGCCTGTGACACTCCCTCTTCGTCCCTCGCCCACCCAGAGCAGACAGAAGCCACTTACCAGTAATAAAGGCTACTGGGCCCCATCAGAAGCAAGGCAGGCACTGGCATCCTGCTCTCCTCTTCAACAGGCGTGAAGCAGCCGGTGAAATATATAAACAGTATCAGGAAAAAAGGGATGTACCTGCAAACAGGAACAACACACTGATCGGTGATGTGACCTTGGAAAGTGTTTAAACCCCCGCCAAATCCAAGCCATGCACATAGGCCATTCCTATGCTGAGCCCGTGAATTAATTTGGTGAAAGAGCAGAAGCGGAGGCCACCCAGCCTGCTCCGGCCACACGTACTCGGGCAGGTGAAGCAGTGGGTAACTGGGATACAGAGTCCTGCTCCGTGGGGTCCCTCGGTGCTAGTCAGGGCATCGCCTCTCTGCCAGCGTCACAGCTCTTGCTACGAGATTACCGCTGTGTCCATATGGCAGATGAAGGGCTGGCGGTGCCTGGTGCAGGGCTATTGTATGTCCTGGCTGCACCGAGTGCTCCTGCAGATAATGAGACTTCTGGGGCTCTCGCAGGAAAAGCCCAAGTTCGCTGATTAGGTCAAACGCTGGGCTCAAGTGCTTCGTCAAACAATTGCATTTGTTACACTCCCAGACTCTAAGAGGCTGTTTAAGAGCGTTGTGTTGTGTTCAAAGCTGAACTGCAGGAAAGCAGGATGTGGACCAGGATTTCAACAACCTAACAGAGCCCTTTTTTATTTAAAAGAATAGGATTTGCTTGCTTCAGAGCACTCAAGGAACAGCAAATAAACCGGGAAAGCCTGATGGGGGAGAGATTTCTGTCCACGCTCAGAGAGGTCTCAGGATTATCTGGCAGCGGATAAAGGGCCAGACGGTCCTTTCTGGGGTCATTGGCGCAGGCAGAGCAGCAGGACACGTCTGCAGCACTGGGTGCTGCTCACGCGTGTGCGAGGGTGCAGATGAGACCTGCCGCAGCCTGCGGGCACTACCAACATTACCTGCCCCTGGGTCAGCAAGTGCAGCCACGCTGGATGAAGCACACTATCCAGCTGGAACAAGCATTTCTAGGGTCAGCTTGGGGTGATGACAGCGCTGAAATCAGACCCTAACAGAGCTCCCTGGACCACCGTGACCAAATGTCTCTGTTACTGGGTGGCACTGATGTGGCTACGCAAGCAAAACTTCCCTCTCACCGGGGGGTGTGTGTCACTAAACAGATGCACAGTAAAGGAGGGGAGTGAGCAAAGGGCTAGAGAGACCAGGCAGAGTCAGGTTGTTTCGGGGTCAACTTCCAGAGGAGCAAAAATGTGGGTGGTGACAGCCAAGGAGTCTGCGGAGCCCCTAGACCTACGCTGTAACTTGTTTCTTCACCTGGGTATCCTGTGGAAGGTGGCCGAGCTGTTCCTCTGGCCCCGACAGCTGTCAAACAACTGTCACATCCTAGAAATATCACTGAGAGACAAAACTAGGGGGAACGGGTGATTTTCCAAGGAAGAGATCCACTGTAATCACACTGGCTGTGAGAACATTATCCCCGGCCAGCTCTCATCAGCTGCGTTTTATTTTTTTACATATTAAGCTATCATGAGATCAGATCTGCCCTTCCTTGCATTACGTTCTGAGGCCGCTAGATAGACTGTAAATTGCTTACCACATTGAATGACCTAAATATTCATCGTAGTAGTACAGCAGCTCAAAGGAATCAATCTGCAATGCAACGAAAAGAGATTTAAAAGGGCAGAGGAAACAGGATGCTATTAAATAAGAATAAGCAATTAATTATTTTTTTTAAGTGCTTGTATAAAACACAGCCTCTTTACCAGTGTCTCTGGCTTCAGGTTCTTGATGATGGGATTCTCTCTTACAGACAGATGGTGCTGGTAGCCACTGAAAATCAGGCGATGGTTTACAGAGTCTCCGACCAAGTGGATGCTGGCTCCCATGACAAACATGATGATGCTGACGTAGACCATTGATCTCGGTAAGGTCTTGGGGGATCTCTCGATGAGCTAAAAACACAGAAACATGTTGAACAGCGAGGAGGTACCAGCAGAGACATGCGACAAGTTCTGCCCTCTCTGACTTTACGGTGCTTTGCAAAAATCATCTAAACCCGAGCAGGGGCTTGCAGAAAGCTGCAGGTTGTGCTGCCGTAGCGGGTGTGAGCTGCTGCCTGCGATGGCTGGCACCCTGCCAGGGAAAACAGGCATCCCCCTGGCGAAAGCGGTGCGACTGCACCAGAACAAACTTCCCTGATTGCAGCTGCTTTCCTAAACGCATCCCAGACACGTTTCCACTAGCCTATGTGGCTTTCAGGTTTGAGTACACACTTTATCCCTGTTTACAACAATAAAACCACATTTTTTGCCCTTGTTAAACCTTTCTGCAAAGCAGCACCCTTAACCTGAGTCAATGCTTAGACCGAATCAGTGATCACTGTACTTCCAATACAGTACTCAAAGCAATTTCTTCACCAGATGTGATCAAAACCGATTAATGAGTAACAAAAAGGCAGCTGCTTTCTCTAGTTCCTCTGCTGAGCGGATCTGCAAGGCTGGCTGTGCCCTCCAGTGGCAGGGAGAGCCTCCAGCAGCACTCCAGCTGAGCATACGCACTTCACTCCCCTGACTAAGAGACACTTGCTCCTTTATAATTCTCCGCTGGATGATTTTCGGAGGACTCTTGTTGAACTGTTTGGGTTTTTTTTTTTTTCTTTCTTCCTAATGGACTCGGACTCACCTCTCTCTCTATTTGCTTCTGAAGAGGAAGCTGCATTTAAACCCGTATCTAGAAATACCTAATTACCAGCAAAACCGGTTGAGGCAACCTTTTGAACACCAGCTTTAGTGATGAGCTCTCCCTGTACCATCTCGTGGTCTGCTTAGGTCTGGGTGGAGGCAGGCACGTGAGGCTGGCGGGGAGCCTGGTGCTTCTCTCCAGAAAGGAGGTCCCCGCTCAGCTTGCAAAGCGGGGAAGACCTTGAAAGACGTAAATCCTAGCTCAAGCTGTTCAGGCTTTGGGTGGGACGCCAGGCTGGCCTCAGGAACGATGGGTCAGGGGGGGACGCATCAGCCCAGCCCAAGGATCAGCTGGGGCCACCTCTGCCTCCCATCTCCCTGCTGCCAAATCAGCTTTGCAGCCCTTCACAAACAATGAAAAGCTTCTTATTTGTATTTAATTTTGAGGCTTAACTTTCCCTTTCTCTGTAACTGCTGTATGAACGTCAGAGGAGTCAGAGAGGACGAGGAGAGCAAAAGGTCCAGGAAAACTCTTGTCTGATGGAAAAGGACGGTGGGACGTGTCCTTCGAGGGAACACTGGGCAAAAGAAATGTACCCTGAATAACAAATGCATTTTTTCTGTGCTGCCAGGGAGGTCCAAGACAGCAAATTTTCATCTGATGAGTACCCAGCCTACAGAAATCAGCTGTGTCAGACTGTGGTGGGTCAGACCGAACTTCAGAGCTTTCATATCCCCCAAAGGACCGGATCCCGAATATTCCTTTTTGGCCACACCGGCATTTAAAATCTCCCAGACAGACTCATTAGAGAGGGAATCATTTACATAATTCAATTTCTAGCTAATGAAGGTTAAAATATATTTATAATTGCTTTCTTGTATCTTCTGGCTGCTAAGTATTTAATATAAGAAGATTTCTAATGATACAACAGTCTTTAACCTCATAAATGGTTTACACGATCCAGTGGCTGGCAGTTGAAGCAAGATAAATTCAAGCTAAAGATACAATTCTAATGTCGAAGAGCAAATGTAATTAAGCTCTGAACAATTTAGAAAATCTGCTGTAGCTCCAGCTGTCTCATAAGGTCTTTTAAGTCACGGACGGATGTTGTCTTAAAAATACGCTTTGGCTCAGCCAGGGAGAAGGGCTCTGACTCCTCCTGAATCTGGAGTTCCCAGGGGAAGCCATTTGCTTTGTATATGCAGGAAATTGAGTTGTATTAAGATAGTCACTGCCTTGCTCTTTAGAAGGTGGCATCACAAATTCTTTCTGGAGGGGCAAACCTCTAACGTACAGTAGGGCCGGCTCACTTGCAGGAGTTTGTGAATAACCAACATTTGTTCAACAAGTTCCTAACAAACTCTTAGCCTTTACAAAACATTGTTTGCCCTTTTTTTACAACCGGTAATATTAAAAAAAGTGTAACACCTGCACCCCAAGGTTTACCTTTAGCAGAAGAAATGGTGTGATAACATTGTAAGCCATGTGGAAATAATCTCCAGCACTCGGTTTGTTTAGAGGAAACCACTCCAAAGGTAGGATTATCTGAGGAGGGGGGAAAAAGGCACATCAGTATATCCTCGCCACCCAGCTCACGCTTACAGCCCTGTCACTGGCTGAAAGACAGGGAGAGAGAAAATCCTTGCTTTGGACTGCTGCTGCTTGCTAATTGTCAGCTTGACTTCATGTAGCTGTTAGTAACGAAGTTGGGCAGCTCTTCTTGCAGTAAGCATCCCTAAAAGTGCAATCTGGAAGCGGGTGCTAAACGCACAGCGTATTTACATCTCAGCTGTTCAACTCCTGCAGTGCTGCCCAAAGCCGATGCTGTGAAGTTGTGTGGCCAAGCGAGCGAGAAAGGCATTCGGGAGTCCTGCAGCAGTAGATCTCCGTGAACGCTCTGCCCTGTGCAGATGCCAGCAGTAAAAAAATTACTTTTGAGGGTAATGGCCACTTCTGCCCTGCATTATTTGGAGAGCAGAAGTCCCAAGCTCCAGAGATACAGGCAAGGTATGGGGAAGGGCAGTAGGAACCTCTCCAGATAACTTTTGTTATGAAAACATAAAGTTGTGGGATAGATGACATGGAACAAGTTTCCCAGATACCTTCCCCGTGACTGGAGCAACACGCTTGGTACCAGTTACTCACACAAGTACATCGCAGCGGTTCTCATTGCAGGGACAGCTCCTCAAGGGCGTCCCTTTGGTGTAGAAAACAGCCCATGGGTCTACAGAGGACCACAACAGCTCTGCCCCCCTGTCCTCCACCCTAAATAAGCCGACTGCAGGCAAAGCAGCAGGCCTGCCTCTGCCACACTCACCATTGCAATGGGACGCCCAAAGTCCAGCACCCAGTTCTGCAGTGTGAAGTAGAACCACAGATCAAAATGAAACGGGGAGGTCTTGAAGGTGTCCTCGTTCTTGACCGCTCCAT
Organism: Pygoscelis adeliae; assembly: GCF_000699105.1. Lineage (NCBI taxonomy): Eukaryota > Metazoa > Chordata > Aves > Sphenisciformes > Spheniscidae > Pygoscelis > Pygoscelis adeliae. The sequence goes on along the minus strand of NW_008824499.1, from coordinate 1,588,883 downwards.
GCCTAGAGATGACAGAAGTGACAGTGTCAGCCTTAAGTCGTATAACAGGTTTCCGAGGAGGCAGGGAGCAGACTCCAGGTCTGCATCCCCACCCAAAACCTGTGCTTCCCTGGCTGCTGGCATGTCTCTGAGCTTTGGGGTCTGTGGAATAACAACAAAGTTGAGAGGCCAAAGAGAGGAGGCGGCAGTACTGAAAGGCAAAGCGCTGTTAATAAAAACTGGCACATCCCCATAAGAAGGCTCTTCCTGGCCGAGAAGTAAGCACAAAAGCAGGATGAAATGCTTAAGTGCTGAATTAAGTGCAACTATTTTTAACTTTTGCATGACAAAGCAAAATTCAACTCCCATGGCACTTCTGAATGCTAAAAATGCATCGATGCCTGGTGGTACTCAAGCACAGGGATGCTCTGGACGCACTATCACCTTCATCTTCCACTCTGAAGACCCTCCTCCTCTGCCCCTGCGGAGCAAGGCCTGATCCAACCCGGCCGAAGTCTTTGCAACAAATAACCCTGCAGCACCACCGGACCTTCACCTCCCTGTGGGAAAAGTGGATGAATGGCTCTCCTGTGGTGCCGAGACCAGAATGGCGTCAGCCGGATCAGCCATGAGCTTGCACTACCTGAGCCCACAGTCCAAACCCGATGGATGGAGGAAGAGGATGGTGGTACCCTGGGCAAGTCGGGGTGCCCTGGATGAGCCCGGAGAGCTGCGGCTCCCTGGAAGAGGCTGTCAAACCCTGAACCAGCTGGGGTAACCCAGGATGCCCTGGACAAGGCTGTGGTGCCGTGGCCAAGCAGGGGAACCCTACAGGAGGCTGGGGGACCCCAACCCTCCGGGATACCCTGGACAACCGCAGCATGCTGGATGGGGTGGGGTACCCCGGATGGGGCTGGGGGGCAC
>NW_008824499.1:1585426-1587441 GCF_000699105.1 Pygoscelis adeliae | reverse complement strand
ATCCAGGCAGCTTATTTTATTTGCCTTCCGTCTCCGAAGCACACGTAGATAATCTCTCCTGTTTTTAAAATAGAGGAAAAGGAGAAAGATGATATTTAACTCCTTAATTGCTCTTCAGATGAAAAGCTTTTGGCCCTGATGTACAGCCACATAGCTTGATACGAGTCCTCACCTGGCCAAGAAAATTGAGATTCAGAGGTGGTAAAAAGCTGGCAGAGAACATGGAAAATACAGACAGTCCCATGCAATCATCCTATCGTTTTAAGTCCGAGGTTTAATGGAAATAAGGTGGTGGAGCACAGCGTGGCTCTGCCACAGATTTGGCTTATCGCCACAAGCAAATCACTACGTGTGGTAGGTCTCGTCTCCACTACCCTGGAACGAAATAACTTGTGTTCTGCACCCACACGACGTAAAGCAAACAGACATTACTCTGATAAGTCGGGAGACACGGATGCCGTGCTCTGTTCCCTCTCCCCCATTTTGCCTGGGTAAATGCCATCAGGTCGGGATGACTCACAGGCAGTAAAAGTGGGAGGCAGGGAAGGATTTGCACCCCCTGGGACTTAATTTGCACCCCCGGAGACTCAGTTTAGTGTTTAAATCGGGAGATGCGTCTGCATTTGAAACAAGCAGAGCTCCTCAAGTGGAGATACAGCCTAAGATGTGCTGCTGGTCAGGGGAAATGGGCATTTAATGGACTAAGTGGTTTGATGCACTGAAACCCTTTGGCTTCTGCCCCTGCTCCTGGGCAGTTTGAGGACTCTGACGTTGAGGATGGTGGAGCTCAGGAGCTTACGCATGCTCAGGCACCCTCGGGATCAGCTCTGAGGTGGGAGCTCTGCAGTAACTACACCAACACGTTCGTGTCTCTGTTTCCACGGCTGTGCACGTCTGTGTTGTTGAGATGGTAACTGGGGATAATCACTTGAAGCTGCACCATAGCTTTCCGCTGAGGAATCGTGGTCCAGACCACAGTGAGCTGGACACACCGAAGTCGATGAGGCTCCAGGAAGCTGCAGAGCAGAGGCCTCGGTCTCTCTGCTCAGTGGTGCTGCCAGGAGGGACGGTGGCAGCATCGGTGCTTCCTCACGGACCCTCTCTGCGCCGTTCATGCTAACCCACGAGGGAACACGGGTGGCGCCCGCAGCTTTTGTCGGAAAAAAAAAAAATCCTTGAAAAGTGGAGGAGACTGTTGAGGTAATGGAGACAGGTTCCACTTAAACTTACCGTGAACCCTACTTGTCGCGCTGTACCTTACATGCGTACGTGGCTGTTAAAAGCTGATCCTCCTTGACTGAACAGCGTAGAGCTGACCGCGGCCTGACTCGCTTCCCTCTTGCCTCTCCAGGGCTCCTTTTGGCAATGCTGGCTGCGCAGCCAGGCCGCTGCTCCCATACATAATGCACGGCCCGGCCTGCACGAAACCTTCCACAAAGAGCAGCGGCTCCAGTTGCATGATTTTAAATTAACTATTAATACGGCTGATACCGTATCCCCTTGAAAACAATGGCACGCAGCAGACAGGGGCGCGGGTTGTGTATCAGGTTACTTACCGCAGCCTTTATCGGTCTCGTGTAACTGGTCGCAGCGTGGGGCACCTCCTGAAGGTCTCTGGGAGACGACCTGTCCAGAGGAAAGGAGAGGCGGCCGGGCAGGTGGGTTGGTTTAGCTCTCGGTTGAGCCGACACGCGCGCAGCGAGGCTGGTAACGGCGTCCCCGGGACCCAGGACGAAGCTCCTGCGCGTGCTGAGGCTGGGCACGGCAGGCTTGTCGGGGTGGAGTCCTGGCCAGGGCGATGGAAGCTGCTGGTCCCTTCTTTCAAAAAACAACAAACTGCACCAAACAAAACCAAACCCGACACAAACCAGCCCAAGCCAGCCCAACCCAACCGACTCCATCCGACGGAACCAGACCCAACCCAACCCAACCAGAGCCGGGAGGGCCCGGCCCAGCGCCAGGCCACCCGAGGAGGGCAGGCCAGGGGAGGCCGGGCAGCCTCCGGCCGGACAGCG
>NW_008824499.1:1575781-1584389 GCF_000699105.1 Pygoscelis adeliae | reverse complement strand
GCTGCCCCGGCCGGCAGTCGGCCTCGGTGCCGGCACGGCGCAGGGGCTCAGGGCCCCGCCGCTCCCCCAGCTGGCGTTGGGAAAGTTGCCGCGTTAGCCGTAAAAATGCCATTGCTGTCTGAGATCCCCCACACGGTGCTTTATGAGCCGTAAACGCCTCTGCCCTTCGGAGGTCTTCCACCTGGAACTGTAGACAGAATAATACTCGCCGCAGCCCGGAGAGCTCCTCCTTGAGCTTGCCCTCGGCGAGCAGGTCACCTTGTATTCTCTCCTGCTGTGCCGAAGTGGCCTTTTCTGTGAGATTGCTGGCTGCCACAGGTGACAGCAGGCATCAGGTCAGGGTAGGGTGGTACCTGCACGCCAGGAGCCAGGCCTTTGTTTACTCAAATTGAGGGTTGCTCCGTGTCCAGCCCAGACATCCCGAGGAACATCCCTTTCTCGCTGCAGGGAGCCAAAGTACGGGATGGCTGGGAGAGAAGTGTGACATTTTAGGACGGGAAGGGAAGAAAGGGAGGGAAGGGGGTGCCTGGCCCTCAGCTGGGACCCAGCCCAGGCAGCGGTGTCGACGCTGCTGTTCGGGGAGAAGCCTGGCAGTGATTTCCAGGAGCGTGGTCCGTGGGCGGTGTGCTGCCGCAGCAGAAGGGAGGAACGTTTTTAAAATCTCCCAGAGTGCTCATGAAGTTCTTGCCCGTGTATCAGTCTTAAACCCAAGGCTGACTAATCGTGAAGGTAGATCGGTCTTTTGAACAGCTTCAGGTTTTGCAGGTAGCTTGCACAGAGAGCAGAGCTCACATCAGGTACTGGGTGAGGGGGACCGCAGTGGGTCCCCGCTGGTATCTTTCATCTGGCTCCTACTTGATGAGCTGGAGTTATGCCTGTGCAGCTCCACCTGGCCCAGGGAGAGCCTGGCTCGGTTCTTATATGCTGAATGAAGGGGGAGGAACTGACTTCCCTGTGTGGTTTGGGTTTTTTTCTTTCTTCCTCTTCTCTTCCAGCCCTTCTTTTCACAAGCAAAAACTGGTTGAGGATACCTAGGGTGAGGTCTGCCCCAAATTCAGTTAAAGGAAGGGCTGTCAGCCCCCCTCTGCTGCTGAATTTTCTTGTTTCTCCTGCTGTGCCTTGTTGGGATGGTGATCTGCTTGCCAGAGCCTCTGCCTTGTACAGATTAAAGGAGGTGTTGTCTGAGACACAATGGGCACAGTGGGAGTCGCAGCCTGGTGAGAAGAGAGGAGGCATGTGATCCCGGCGTTATTGTCGTTATTGTCGTTCTTCTTGAGATAAGGTGGAACAGCAGCTCCGCTTGTTTGGGCTCCAGGCTTTTGACTTGTAAATATATACCTGTAGTGCACCAATAAACTGCCTCCTGTTCATTAACAAATCCTAGGTCCTGACTTTCCTTCTGTTATAATATAAAAGCATTTTAATGTGGTCACTTACAAAATAAGGAACTTCTTACTGTGAATAAAGGTGTAGACATCCCTGCATGCCAGAGCTCTTAAATGGCCTCTGAAATGTTGTCTAGAGGTGTTGGATTCACAAACAGCCACACAGCTATTCCTGCCGAGCTACGTGAGAGCTTCATAAAATGGTAAAAATCTCTGTTAAAATTAGGTCGGTGTCTTATGATATTTTAACTTTGGGAAACGTGACTGGATATATGGAAATAAGATAGTTGTCCCTTCTCTGCGATTTGGGATGCGCCTCGAGTGTGTATTAACTGCGTTGTGAATGCCGCCTGTTTCTACGTTAAAGTGCTACTTCAAAAATCAGGGGAATGAAAAGGACATGAGCCTTTATCTTTGTAGTTACACAACGTGCTGCATTTGGGAATGAAAACAGCTCAAGAAACTGTGATGCTTTGCTAAAGTTCACTGTCCCCTTGTTTAGGAGTGCCAGCAAGCTGATTCACATCATGGTCTACGAGGCCATGATGTAAAACAGATCTCTGAAACAGTCCGGCTCAGAAGAACTTCTGCGTTTTTAAATTTTATTTTATTCTTGGAGTTCCATTTGTGTAACCAGACTGCTGGTCTGGTTGACGGTGCAGTCTCTCAAACAAGAAGTATCGGCGCAGTGGAAGCGGTGGCAATGTTGCAGCTCAGGCAGAGAACCAGTGAAGTGATACGAAATTCTTAAGCCAGCTTTGCTGCCAGGGCCGGTGTACTGTATAGCTATACTGTTATTCATGTCTGAGTTTGTTCTTTTGTGTCAATATGTCAGTTTTAAGTTTTCTCTCTTTCTTTAATGTGTCAGTTTCTGGCACAAGGCATCAAAGAAGCGGTAATTCTTGTAACTGTTCTTCCCGAGACCTCCGTAGGCTGAGGGCTGGAGCTTGCAGGTAGGATCTTCAAAGCAGCCCGGGAAGTACTAGTGCAAAATGTGGCTAAGTCCCCTGGCTGCTTTGAAGTTTCAACTTCCAACGTTCCTTCCTTCGGGAGGTCTATGTGCTTGATAAGTCTCTCATTCTTTTACCTTGGCTATCCTGGTAAGTTCCTTCAAGAACAAAACCAGGATGGCTACAAAGTACCTTTCAGTGGCTGGGTACGTCCGTGCCTGTTGCACGCTGCTCGGCTGCCTGTAAAAGATGCTTTTGAAAGAGCGCTTGTTTCCATCTTTACGTTTTTAGCTTTGTCATTGATGGAGCCACAGCTCTCTGGTGTGCGGCAGGAGCCGGCCACTTTGAAGTAGTCAAATTGCTGGTGAGTCACGGCGCCAATGTGAATCACACCACAGTGACCAATTCGACTCCCCTGAGGGCTGCGTGTTTCGATGGCAGGCTGGACATTGTGAAATACCTGGTAGAAAACAATGCCAACATCAGCATTGCCAACAAGTACGACAACACTTGCCTTATGATTGCGGCTTACAAAGGTCACACGGACGTGGTGAGGTACCTCCTCGAGCAGCATGCTGATCCCAACGCCAAAGCCCACTGCGGTGCCACGGCGTTGCACTTTGCGGCCGAAGCCGGCCACTTGGAAATAGTGAGGGAGCTGGTCAAGTGGAAGGCGGCGATGATGGTGAACGGCCATGGGATGACTCCGCTGAAAGTCGCTGCCGAGAGCTGCAAGGCCGACGTCGTAGAGCTGCTGCTTGCTCACGCCGACTGTGACAGGAGAAGCCGGATTGAAGCTCTGGAACTTCTGGGTGCCTCATTTGCAAATGACAGAGAAAACTATGATATAATGAAGACTTACCACTATTTATATTTAGCAATGCTGGAGAGGTACCGAGACAGTGAGAATATAATTGAAAAAGAAGTTCTTCCACAAATTGAAGCTTATGGAAACAGGACTGAATGCAGGACTCCTCAGGAATTAGAGTCTATTAGGCAGGACAGAGATGCCCTTCACATGGAAGGCCTCATTGTGCGGGAAAGAATTCTGGGCTCGGACAATATCGATGTTTCTCACCCCATTATTTACCGGGGGGCTGTTTATGCAGATAACATGGAGTTTGAACAGTGTATCAAACTGTGGCTCCACGCCTTGCATCTAAGGCAGAAAGGCAACAGGAACACTCATAAGGACCTCCTGAGGTTTGCTCAAGTCTTTTCTCAGATGATACACTTAAACGAGCCTGTTAAAGCCAAGGACATCGAGAGCGTTCTGAGGTGCAGCGTCTTGGAAATAGAACAAGGCATGTCCCGGATCAAAACCACCCAAGACTCTGACATCCACACAGCCATGGACAACTATGAATGCAACATTTTTACCTTTCTCTACTTAGTCTGCATCTCTACCAAGACCCAGTGCAGTGAAGAGGATCAGTCACGAATCAACAAGCAGATTTATAACCTGATTCACCTCGATCCCAGAACTCGGGATGGCTCTAGTTTGCTGCATCACGCTGTCAATTCCAGTACACCAGTTGACGACTTCCACACGAATGATGTCTGCAGCTTTCCTAACGCACTTGTCACAAAACTCTTGCTAGATTGTGGTGCTGACGTGAACGCTGTGGACAACGAAGGAAACAGTCCGCTCCACATCATTGTCCAATATCACAGGCCCATCAGTGACTTCTTGACGTTGCATTCCATCATCATTAGCCTGGTGGAGGCTGGTGCTCATACAGACATGACGAATAAGCAGAAGAAAACCCCTCTTGATAAAAGTACGACAGGGGTGTCTGAAATACTCCTCAAAACTCAAATGAAACTGAGTCTCAAGTGCCTGGCTGCCCGAGCAGTACGGATCTATAACATCAGCTACCAAAACCAGATCCCTAGAACTCTGGAAGAATTTGTGAAGTTTCACTAGGCTACATAAAATCTCTCGTGGTGGTGCTATCCCGGGACGACATCAGTTGCAGACAGCAGAATACATATGTATACATGGAGTTGTTTTTCTCTTTTTTTTTTGGGGGGGTGGGGGGTCCCTCTGGATTCAGTCTGCAGCCTCAGTTCTCATGCAGATGTTGGGGGGAGAAAAAAGCCACATCGTTTTCCTCTAGTCAAATCTGATGTTTGAGATTTTGGTCATTTCTTTTGATTAAAAGAATTGCTTCGTTATCTCTTGTTTTTTATAAACAAAATGAAAAGAATCCCAATGTAACTTGTGCAGAATGTTTTGTTTCCAATACACATCTCCACTTACGATTTGCAGCTGAATGCTTTAGGTAGTTATTTACAAAGGCACCTCTGAAAGCCTGTGTCACCATGCTACTGAGGCAGTAGCTTTGCAAATTTTAAAACTTCTTGGAGTGAGGTGGGAAAGAACAATTGGAAATTATATGGTCGTTGGTTAAAAGTGAAGTCTCAACATACAGAGCAGTCCATTGCTCTCATACCTCACCATCTTTTTGGGCCTTTCAGTTAGTGCTGAAGATGTTGGTAACATTTTAAAATTTTTAATTTTTTTTAAATTAAATTTTGAACAGCAGTTATCAACAGCTACAGGCGTATGGAATGCTCTGTTAGGAAATACAGGTTTAAATTCAGCTACGGTATGTTCATCTAATAATAGTTGAAATACCAAGCTCTTTATTTACACTGCTACAGTAACTATTGAATAACTTTTGAAAAAGGAACTTGCACATTGACCAAAATGAACCGGAGTCATGGTTTCTTTTTATGTAGCTAAGTTGCTCATATATAAAGATCATGCATGGATACCTAGAAAATTTATAGGGTATTTGTGTTTGTGTGTGTCCCAACATTTCAAAATGCTTTTAACTCGTGGGTTTTTTTGTTTCAATGATCAACATGCACCTTTTTGACTCAAAAGTATGTAAAACTGCACTCTTGGATTCCAAATGCTGTATCTTCCTAATGGAGTAGTCTGTCGCCAAAGAGAGTCTTCCTTTGGAGCAGGATACTGCTTGAAACTGGCTTTTCCAATAAGCGTGGAGTCTGTGCCTCCCTGAATTGGACTTGAGGATTTTTCATGATTTTTACTCCTTTCATTATGAAAATCTCTATTAAAACTGATTTTTAAAAAATTGTCCTATCATAAGATCTTTTATGATAAACAACTGATTGTATAATAACGCTGTTGCTTGAGAAAGTACTTCTCCTTGGTAGAAGTTGCAGATACTCCAACAGTAAAATGTCACTTGTTTTGACAGGCTACTGAAACCTCTGTTTATTTTAAATGCAGCTTTTTAACTGTCAGATGATGAAAGAATGTTCTGTAGGTTTTTTTTAAACAATCTGGGTAGAACTTTAAGGAAAGATTTGGGCACACATTTCTATTTGTATTACAAATAAATAAACATTGAATGTGGAATTAGCTTGTAACTCTTAATTTTTGTCTAGTGCCAAGCAGAATAACGCTGCTTAGATTGTACGATACCGTAAGTGCTGGCCGTTGTGTCTCCGTGAAGGTAAAAGCTTTAGAAATACTGTGTCTTCTAAGCTGCAAACTACTCTGCTAGAAACTGGCTCCTAAAATGAAAAATGTGTCTGTCGTATCTCAGGTAGGTTGGACTACTGCACTTAAAAAACATGACTTGCAGTCGAACGTCAGGCGAAATGGCAAAGCCAAATTCAGCCGCCGGCGGCCTTAATGCAAGTGGATGTTGTCTAACGGTTGGGAAGGTATTAGTGTTCCCGTAAACTGTTACCCTAAGTGTCTTCCTCCTGCGTGCCAAGATGTATTCATCTGAAGTCATCGGGAAAGCTGCAGTTCTGTATTTTGCTGAGAATTTACGGTGGCGATTTTTAGCCGGGCTGTTGGAAATGCAAAAAAATGTTTAAGTCGCTGTGGCTCATCGCGAGAACGGGGGAATGCTTTTAGTCTCCCATTTTGGGGTTGTGTCCGTTACTGCTAAAGCTTCGAACCCGAAACTCGAACAAGTTGAGAACACGCACCAGATGATTATTATTTAGCTAATAAAGTCGCTGGTAGCTGACTCAGCTAAAATTAACCAATGTATGAATCGGTGTGTACGTGTTACAGAAAAAAAATCTTCTGATATACTGTGCCACACGCTTGAAACAGAGCTCTGATGCCTTCCTGTTCCTTTTTACACTTGCACACTGATAATTCATGATGTGCATGGAGTAAAAAATGAGAGTCGGTGCTCCTTGAGTCTGGCTTGAGTGGGAGTGGGGGGAAAGAGGGGAGAGGGCTGAACCCTTTCAGCAACTAATACTGCTTGCTGTGTAACAAAGCATTCTGGATTGGAAATCATTACAAGTTGCTGTATCATTGATTAAGACAGTATTTCCTTGCACTGTTTATTTTGTTCTCAGGATCTGTTTCTGGCATGGAGTAATTTAAGTGTTGTGTTCTTGTGAAATATCTGTATAAAACCGTTCTTGGAACAAATGTGCATGCTTGAAATATCTGTAGGTAATAATAAGGTGAAGGAAGCTGCTCCTCCCACAATTCTGCTTTTTTAATAAGAAAAAAAGTTACACCACATGATCTTGTGGAAAAGCTGCTGCTTCCTCCCTTCCTGTAGCTTTGTTCTGATCCTTTCCCGCTTTTGGCTCCGTTGCAGGATATTTGCTGAGGTTCTGCTTTGTTCATGCCATTCCTGGGATGATTTCAGTATGTGAAGACCTGAAGAGAGAGGACGCTGTTACCCAGAAGCAGCAATAAAACTTCTTGTCGGTAGATTGCAAAGCACTTTATAAAGAGGGGGAAGGTCTGTGCTATGGAAGGAGCAGTTGATGCTAGAGCTGCTCCTGTCTCAGGCGTGGTCCCTAGTCTTTGTCCTGGTTCCTGATGAAGACAGGTTCCCGCTTGTCTGCAGCCTGGGAAGGTGGCATCGTGCACGTGCTGTTCTGCCGCCCTTGCTGTGGCAGTAAAAGCTTCTTGGCCAAAGGATAGGAAAAAAACGGCGGGTGCCTGTTTCTGCACGCCTGTGGGTGCAGCAAGGTCCGTCACGGCTCTCGGCGTCCCGGGACCTTCCCTCTCCTTAGCCTGGAAATTTTTTTTTCAAGCATTAAAAGCTGAAAGAGTGCACTCGCCCTCTTTGAGGGAGTTATTTAAAGGTCTTGAAAAAGTCTGTACAAACCCCACAGCTGCTCCTTTCACTGGAAAAAAGGAGCTGCGTGACATCCCCTCTGCCAGGGACGAGGTGTGTGTGTGCCCGTAGGTGGTGGTCTGATAGTTACAGAGCTGGCTCAGCGCAGAGAGCTGCTGTTGGAGAGCAGACCGGCTTTTAAAAATATACCTTGCTGAGGCCAGCCCACACTCAGCGGGCTGCTGAGAAAACCCTTGGCCCTGCTTGCCGGTGTCTCGGAACCTCTGTCTGGAGGGATGCGCTCGGGGAGGCGAGTTCCCAAGCAGAAGGGCAGTGCCACTGCACACAGAGGGAGCTGCAGCTGGCGTTTCACACGCTCATCTTTGGGCGAGCTATGCTTATACCATGGTCCTTAGGTGGTGATGAGAGCCCTAGCTGGTTCTGGCATCATGCAGCTGTGTGAAAATCTGTTTTTCCACATTTATTCCATAGGTTTCTACATCTTCTCCATGGAGGCAACCACTGCTCAGCTCTACCCCAGAGCCTCAGCATCAGCAAGCAGGGGAAAGCACTTGGCTTAGTAAAGAAAACTGTTTTCTGAAAACAAGTCACTTTTATTTTTTTTCAAACAACGGGACTCAAGTTTTGTGGTTGGCAAGGATTGCACGCCAGCCCCATCACTGCTGCTGCTGCACGGTGCCCTGTGCCAGCCCAGTGGGGGAGCAGTGGCCCCACAGACGCGGCTCCGCGGGGCCCCCCCCCCAGCCTCGAGCCCTGTCCCCCCCGTGTCAGCGATGCCTGTTTGCTCCGGTCCCCCCTGCGTGAGCCTGAGTTTGTGAAGCGAAGTAACTGTGTGGAGTAGCTCGACTGCTTTGCCTGCGCTATTTTGAGTTAAATTGATAAAAGCTGTCGGTGTACGTAGCTTTAACCAAGTTCTCAGTAGTTACAAACCCTCTTTACGTTTTCAGAGGAGATGCTTTGATGCGTGACTGATGCTTTGATGCGTGGTTTAGGTAAGGAGCAGCCCGCGGCAGGGCTCATGTCCCACGGGGTGGCTGTCCTCCCCGGGCACCCCGAGCCCCCACGCTGCAGAGGGAAATTGGGATTGTGTTCCTGGAGCGTTTAGACTGAGTGGGAATGAAAGTGCAGCTGCCCTTCCCGCGAGGGCACGGAGCGGCTGGCGCACACCCGC
>NW_008824499.1:1562575-1575744 GCF_000699105.1 Pygoscelis adeliae | reverse complement strand
CGCACACCCGCCATCCGTCTGTGGTGGAGGTACAGCCCCATGCCTTGGCGGGGGACAGGCGGCAGGTAGTGGTGGGCAACAGCCGCTGCCCTGGGCCCTGGGATGCTGCTGGGCGGGAGGTATGTGTACATGGACAGTATAGAAATATATATGTACACACACACACAAATGCACATATACATGCACACACATATATGCCTATACATATATACAGACACAATTTTTTTTGTATACACACATACGTATACACACATACACACACAGAGAGACCCTAGCTGGTGCACAGTGTCCCCTGTGACCACAGCTTCCCAAAGCTGGAGGTTGGAGGTGTGCTCTCTCTCTCAAACACACACACACGCTTATATGCATATACCACACACATATATACATACACATATACGTAGATACACATTCACACACAAACACATACATGTAAACACACACATCCCCCCCAGGCTGGTGCACTATCTTGCCTGTGAGCATGGTTTCCCAAAGCTGGAGGATATGTATACACAGAGAGAGAGAGAACATAAACAATATATATACACACACACGTGTATGCCCATATATGTGGCTCTGGAGCCGGACAGCAGCGGGAGGGCACCCACCACCCCCCACGTCCCTGGGGATGCCCCGCTGAAGGATCCCGCCCAGCCCTTGCTGACCTTCAGCTATTTCCCTTGCTGGTGCTGCAGGTATCTAAAGCCTGGGGAGGGACCATGCGGGGGCTCAGGGGGAGACACGCGGCCGCTATTTTCATAGCACCGAGGGCTGAGATGTTCTTGGGCAAAGCCTTGAAAAGCTGTTATTTAATTTTTTCCTAGCAATAAAAGGTTGGAAAGACGCCGTCATGCACCTTTCATGCGAAAGTCCTCATGCATCCTACCTATGTGCTTTCAACAGCAACAGGGAAAGTTGGTTGAGCATGAAGAGGGAGAAAAAATAAATCTGCAAAATTTAGTCTCTTTGGAGCCGTGAGAGCGCTGGCAGTGCCAACATTGCCCTGGACTCACGGAGCCCCAAGCACCCATCCTGGTACCTGCATGGGGATTTCGGCTCTCCGGGTTAGCCCTGCACCCCAGCCGGGCCCCCCAGGACAACCGAGACCCGAATCAGCCGGAAACTCTGACACGAACAACTCCCATTCAAGGTGAGGATGCTAGCAATGAAAAATCAGATTTTTTTCCCCTATTTTGTACAATGCATGGGGCTGATTCTGCAGCAACGTCTTCCTCCAGGCTCACAAAGGCGCTGGGGCTGCACCCCCGGCCGCTTGTCCCACCTGACAGCATCCTTTAAAAACAGGCTGCAAAAAACTTGCATTCCACAATAAATAACTGGAGGAAAAAGTCTGAGCCCCGTCCTCCTCTGCTGTGTCCCAGAGGGGTGTGAGCAGCTCTCGCTCGTGTCCAGCTGAGCCATGGAAGTGGGCTAGCACAGAAGGACAGTAGAGGCTATTCATTTTTAAAATACTGTATTTTTAATCCTTAAAAAATACTAGGACAGTATTTAACAAACTTCATTACACATCCGGTGGACATATGCTTTCTTTTCATCCATAAAATTAATATTAGCATAAATAATTCTGTTATGCAAAAAGAAAGATTTTTGTCAAACAGCACCGATCATCCGGTTTCGCGTGACACCAAGTATGTACAATTATAATACACGTGCGGATCCTTGCTGGACACAAGCTCTTCGAAACTGCTCAGTTTGTAGAAAACACTTCAAACTGGTTTTTGATTTTTTTTTTTAGTTTTTTGATTTTTTTTTTCTCCTTTGCTTAAACAGGTAAATATTTTTAAAATAAGTATGTACAGCTGGACACTGGAGATTTGCATTAAGGTGCTTTAATTTGCTATCATTTGTATTCAGTGCATTAAGAAGAAGGCAAATTAAAATCTCCACCCAATTGCTCCGGTTAACGAATGCAACACAGTTCGAGAGCCGCGGCCAGCAAAGCCCGGGGGTTTGCTACAGCTCAGCCATGGGAATGAGCAATCCTCGTTTTTTAAGGATATTATTTTTTAAAGATTTTTGCAGCCCCGCAGTTTGCCTCAAGTTACGGGGCACGTTGCTTCGGTGGCCCCTCCGTCCCCACACCTTTGCCACCTCATTGCAAATCCAGTTTGAAGCTCCTCTTGCTGTGGCACAGGGCCACGAGTAGAGGTTGGGGATTTTGGTATATGTAGGGTTTTTTTTTTGGCTTTTGGACCTGTTTAGGTGATTTCACACAAAGGGGTGTACTCTTGTCTCGATGCAAACCCCAGCTCAGCACCCAAATCGCGGGGGGGGGATGCCGGCGGCCCCGGCAGCATCCCTCCAGCCCCTGGGCGCTCCGCTCCCGCTCCCGCTCTGCCGCTCGCCTGCGGCTCCCGCTTTTAAAAAATCCAAGCTGTAGAGATTAAAGAGAAACAGAAGAAAACCCCACCATTACTTCAGCTGATTGCTGGGAAGAGTCTTTCTTTTAGCGGGATATTGCCAGGAGGTTTAGACCCTGAGTATAAATAATACGGAAGCGGAAAGAGGTTAGAGGAGCTTTTTGCGATTCCTGGCGGTGCCGAGGGGCTCATGGGGCTGTGGACATGGAGCTGGGGGGCCAGGGGGTCCCTCCATGAATGGGGGTCTCCACTGAGCCCCCAGTGGGCGTGGCTTAAGGGCTGCTCACCTTCCAGAGCGCGAGGACGAGCAGGGCCAGGAGCAGGAGACCTCCTAACGTGCTCCCCAGGATGATCCAGATGGGGATCTGCGACTCCTCCGGCTTGGAGATTTCAAACGTTATCTGCAAGGAAAGAGCATCAAAATACGTTGCTGCTGCTGGGTGCAAGAGCTGGGCGGGCAGGGGATGGGAGGGGGGACGGCACGATGGTGGGGATGCTGAGCATCCCCTCCCCTCGGGAGGATGCTGGAGCTGCTGGGGAGGATGCCCACCCCATGCACCAGTGACTTGGCTCAGGTTTTCCCTGCTCAGTCCGGTGGTGCTGGGACCGGAGCTGCCCGGCTCCGATCACAGCTGCACCGAGCTGCCCTGGGCTCTGCGGAGCCGGGTGCCGAAGGCGGGTCGCTCCAGCCCCTCTGCTGGCCGCAGGGTTTTTCCCGCTGGGGTCAGAGCAGGGTGTTGCAGCATCCCCAAAGCTGCCAGGTCCTGCCCCGGGGGCTCACCTGGCGGCTGGGGTCCTCCTCACGGAAAACGAAGGGGCTCCCAAAGCGTCGCTGGAGAGCGGCGTTCGTGGTAAGCTTCAGTGACTTGAACTTCAGCTGCGCAAAGAGATGCTGGACATGAGCACCAGTGGTGGGAGAGGACCCAGTGCCCCAACTGGGTGCCCACCATGGCTTTGCTCACCAACACAGCTTTGCATCCATGCTGGGGATGCTGTGTGCTGCACCCATGGGGGAGGACGATGCAGGTCAAGTAGTGAGTGTGGTTAAATTACAGCAAAAAGGACTGCTTGGGATTAAATTCCCCACGATGAGGTGCTGTGCGGGATGGTGGATGCACACACCGATAGAATAAGCAGGATTTGAAAACAAAAGTCACCCTTCACATGCCCAGGCTCCCTGGGAGGGAAGGCAATTACAGGAGAGAAAAAAAACCACCTTTTCATGGTGTGAGGGCTCCTTTGGGGAATCTCTTCTCAAAAGCCACGTGCTTGCTTTGGGAGGACTTACTGCTTTCAGAGACTTCATCCACAGATTGCCACGCAAGTGCAAGTTCATCTCCTCGTTGGGGGCTAATTTCACATTGCAGTCAATGGAAACGACATCGGAGTTGCTATGGTTCTGCAAGGGGAGAAGTTTGTGGCGTTGGAGCATCGCTGCCGAGAAGGGGATAAAAAAACCCCCGGGCTTTTTCCCTGGCACACATCGAGGGGAGCGAGATCCAAACCCCGGCAGAGGGGCCATGCACCCATCCTCCCCCGTGGCCACGGGGCATCCCTATCCCGGGAGCTTTCTCTCTGGTTTGGTGGCTGCCTGGGGTGGCTTAGCGCGGGGCCAGGATCAGGGCCATGAAGGCACGTACCAGGTGGGGGATGTGGGAGAGGTCCTCCTCGGTGGGCGTCCTCCGGTAGTCAGTGGTGTTTCCCCAGATGTTGCAGGTTGCGTTCTCCTGCAGGAGAAGCCGATGGGCTCCGAGCATGGGGACAGGGACCATGGTGGCCACCTCCCCGCGTCCTGCCCCATGCTTGGCACCCATCCTGGTGGAAGTGGGGGGACCCCAGCACCCCCTGGGCTTTGCTGGTGCTGGCGGCTGAGCTGGGATCACTCGGATGCGGCTGCCACTGCTTGCACCGCGGGGCTGGAAGAAGTCCCAGCCCAAACGGAGTCCCGCATCCTACTTTAATTAATTCCTGTGTTTTGTGTCTCTCCCTCAGGAAAAATCAGCCTGGCAGAGAGTCCCATCCAGGATGCCAGCCACATGCGCTGGGGTGTCGCAGGTGACACGGGGTGTATTTGCCAGAGCTGGCAATACAAAACGCCCCCATCGAGGCCAAATCCGTCCGTAAACACGCTGTCTCCTGTGCTGGGCTCTTTCCATCACTGGCACGTGAGTCCCGCACGGCTGCAGGGGCAGTGGGAGGCTCAGGATGCCCCAGGGTCTGCTCCCAGCCCTCTCACCACTTTTATGGTTGCTCAGGGCTGCAGTTCACCCCAGGCACAGCTAATGCTTTCAAGACTCTCAAGAATTCATTGCATACTGGAGGGAGGTCTAGCTCGGAGAAATATTTGGACTAAACCTTTGGCCGCTACCATTTTCCGTGTTTCCAGCCAAGCAAATGCGAAAGGGAGAAGCCCGAGCACAAGCCAAGACCGTCCGTGCAGGTGTGAGCATGGCGGGGGTTGCAAAAGGATGGGGTGACCCGCTGTGGGGTGTCTCCATTCCCACCCCTGGTGCAGAAAGGACCCACACATGCTTAATGGGGATGAACACCCCTCCTACCTGGTCCACCATGAATTCGGTCAGGAGCAGGAGGCGGTTGCCTCCCCGGGTGGCCACGGGGACAGTGAGCTTGATGGTCACCCCCTCCACGGGGAAGAAGCCCAGGTTCTGCAGCTGCGAGGGCAGAGGACAGAGATGTGCCCAGGGTGCTGGTGTCCCGTGGGATGGGGATGAACAGGGTGACCGTGGCACATCCCACCTCCGGGATGGTGCTGGGGGATCCATCAGCTGGTTTAAAAACCCCTCCTTACCTTGAAGGTGCAATGAAAGGGGGGGCCGATGCTGTCGTATCTCTCCAGGGAGCTGTTTGACCTGATTTCATAATAGTCCAGGCTCGATGTCCTGTCGTGACGAAGGAGGACAGGTCACGAGGAGGGCTCGGAGCAAACAGAGCACGAAGCAGCCCCATGCTCAGCTGCCCCCAGCACCAGGCTGGGCTGCCCCAGCCCCTCCACAGGCAGATTCCCCAAGGAGAGGACTTTCGGTTTGTCTGGCCCTATTTTGGATGGAAACCATTGCCTGGCTCTACCTCATGCAAAAAAAGATGGGGGATTTTCACGCTATTCTGCTTCTGCAGTATTTTCCCTTTCTTTGTAGAATTTTTCTCGCCTTTTTATTATAACAGAGACATCCAAGGCCCTGGTTGGCGGTTTGAATGTCACGTATAAATCTGGGGAGGTAAATCACATTTCTGTTTCACAGCTGGAGAGGAGGAAAAGGAGCCAGGATGATCCGACGGGTGCCCGTGGGAGCCCAGCCGGGAGCACCTGCGATGGGACACATGCTCACAGGTGTCACAACATAGGGCATGTGGCCCAAAACCCCAAAACCTCTTTGAAATTATTCCCCCCCTTTCCCCCCTCAAGGTGCCCAAATTTGAACGTTTTGTGCTGTTATTTTTCCTCCAAGTTCTCCCTTCTCTTGTAAGGGCAATTCTGATATTTGTTAAATTGAAAAGCCCTCTGCTCCCCATAAATTGTAAGTATTAAAGTGGTTTTATTTTCAGTGCCCCACTGCCTCTAGTGTAAAAAAAAATAAAATGACTGAAGGTCTTAAAAATCTGTTAAGAATTACAGCAAGCGGTGCCAGGGAAAGTGCTTCTGGGGTCCGTGTTTTTTCTTATGATCAGGTTAATAAATTATCATCCGTGCCTTAGCTCCCTGCTCTCCTTGGACTGAGGATGCTCTCTGCTTTAGTTACTGTTGATGCCCAAATCCTTCCACACACATCCCTCAGCTGAGCTTCTGGTGAGATGATTTTTAGTGGGATGGCTACCGGCCCAGACACTGGCTAGTAACGCGTTATGAAAATTATTACCTACAATAAGTACTTTTTCCCCTTAAAAAAAAATGCCCTCACACCTATTTAATAAGACTTGTGCTTTTAAACATTATGAAAGCACAGCACCTCGTTGCTTCTTGCTGTTGATTTTTATAAGGACCCACTGAGCGTGATGTGCAGCACCAAGGAATCATTGCAGAGTTATTTTATGGTTCCTTCAGCCCCTTTTCTAAACCAAAACCAAATTCTGCAAATTAAAGCCCAATTTGCACTGGGCTCTGTTTGAACACAGCTCCCATGGGGCCAGCACTGGTTTTCTCGAAGGACACCCTGCAAGCCGTGTCCCCCCAAAAGCTGTGTCCCCTTCCAAGACACACACCGGGTGAAGAGCAGGTCAGCTTCGTACTTCAGGTGAAAATTCAGGTGGGCGAAGTTGTCCTCCTTGGTGCTCTCCTTCTCCTCGCTGTCGCTGAAACAGCAGTGGGGCAAGCGGGGGGTGAGGTGGGAGCCGGCTCCCCTCTGATTTTTTTGGGGGAGGGTCATAAGGAAGCAGGTGGGGAAGGGCTGAACTTTTGCTTTTTGGCCAAAGTGTAACGAGAAGCAATTTTATTCTGTAAATTTTATTAGCCCAAAGCCATAGAAGTAGATCATTTGGAGAGCGGTTTCCCACCCAGCAGCCTTAAAGTGGTGCAGCAGCCCCAGCAGAGCGAATCCTCGGCTGCTCTCTGCCACCACAATTGATGAAAATGAAAAAAAAGCCCTACTGAGATTTCAGCTGGCTGTCAGAAAACTTCACCTGTGCAGGGCAAGTGAGCGAGGAGAATTTTGTAAAGCTGTTAGGAGATATTTTTCCTGGGAGTGTTTGCAGTTGTGAAGGTGGGTAAGAAAGCAGCAGTGGCTGAGACCCTTTCTGCTCAGCGCGGAGCCTGGCGGCAGCTGCACAGCCTCCACAGATACAGAAAAATGATGGATATAAATATATAGATAAATAAAAATAGCCTAGTTTGTGAATACAGGGCTGCACACTCCGTAATAACCCATGGCAATCAGGTTTCCTTGTGGTTATACCCTGAGTAAAGCCTCCAGCATCACCTGTGGCTATGGAAGAAGGAAACCCAACGCGAGCAGGCAACGTCCCATCGATCTCGCAAACACGTGCAAGGGAGAAAGCAACCATTAACCTGTTGGCGATCAAGTAGATCTCCATGCTTTGAAGGAAAATCGACTTGCTGAATTCAAAATCCAGGCGAAAAGCTACCTGCGGAGATTAGAAACAGATTGGAGAAAACATTATGGGAAAAAACCCCCCGAGTGTTGGCCAGGAGCAGTGCGGGGGCTCTGTGGGTGAGAGCATCCCCCTGATCCCACTGGGAGATGCTTCCGGGCTTGGGCAGAGCCTTGGCTTTCCAGGGAGAGAAGAGGCCACGCCAGGGATTTGCAGGATTTGCTCTCAGCCCCGCACACTGCATTTTTTTGCTCTGAGACTGGGGAAGCAAGCAGCCCCCCTCTGGAAAAGAAACCCTCCGGGGGACCTGTAGCGAGAGGCCGCTCACTCCCATCTGCGGCACGGGGTCGGCTGGAGGGGGAAGGCAGCCGGAGAGAGGCCAACAACAATAAAATGTGATAAATGTCACATCTGCAAGAGCTGTGGCAATGACCTCAAACTGTCTGGGACTGCACAGCTGAGTATAATATTAAAGCTCCTGCTGCTCTCGGGCCAAATTTCCATTTCCAGCTTGTCTTTGTTTTGGCAGGACCTGGACTACCTGATGCCACGCAGATGCATTCTCAGCCCCCGTAGGTCATGGGGAGTTGGGCTGCTGCACTCTCGTGTATAGCCACAGGCATCTGGGAGGGCTTTTCTGGGAGCTTTAAAGCCTAGCGAGGTGCCTGGAGCTCATCCGTCATTATCAAGCTTCAGACAAGGAAAGGCTTCAGACGGATATGGCGGTTGGAAAGATTTTATCTTTAGATCCCACTTGTATTGGCTCCTTTTCCCACGGGGGTGCAGGACGGGCAGGTGGGATTTCACACAGATTCCCGGTGACTGCAGAGAGCGGCATCTCCTTGCTTTTCCTTTCCCACGTTAACGCTGCATATAAGGTTTGCAAAGAGTTTTATGGCATATAAAAAATGGTGCTCACTGGACCTGGGCTTACGCCCAGTGCTGGGACGTGCTGTGAGCTGCAGTTCGGAGGATGCCACCAGCCTGAGGAGGCTTGAACAGGCTCAGAGGAGGGTCCAGAGGGACCCTGGATGTTCAGAGCAAGGAAAACCTCTCAAACAGGGAAGGGTGCCTGATCCTGTGAGGAAGGAGCTCAGGGAAGTGGTTTGAAGCCAACATTAAATTGCTCCAAAGGTCTGGAATCAAATTCTTTGACTCAGAGGAGCTGGGTTTGATTTTGGTGTTCTCCTAGCATCAAGGCAGTGCCCTGACCATCCCGGCTCCCCTAACGCGCCTTTCAAACACCAGCAATGAACAGAGAAAGGGAAGAAACCAAATGTTTATCTATTTCTAATAGAAAAATCCTATTCGAAGCTGCCCAGCCCAAAGACGGATGGATGTGGCCCTGTGGCCATGCCGGGGGCAGAGGGCTCCTGTCCCGTGGGCAAAGCCTCACTTGGGCAGGAGGGAATAGTTTTACCTTGGCCTTGGCTCGGAAAAACGGGTAGCTCACATTGCACACTTTCTTGTTGGGGTGCTTGTCTTCGGTCATGCAGTCGATGTTGATGTCCGTGTCGTCCTAAAATGGGATGCAACATGTCCATGACACTGGGCACGAGCCCCATGACCTGGCTCTTTAGGAAAGCAGCAAACACACCCATGGGGCTCAAAACAGGATTTACTTTTGGAAAAAATAACCAAACAAACCAACCAACCCCCCTGCTTGCTGCCGGCTGGGAATCCTTCCCATGCAGCTGAATTTCTAGGGCCATTCCTGGAGGAGGGCATTTCTAGCAAGTGGCTTCCAGCTTTCTGATTTAAATCCTCTTTAGAAATTTAACTACAGCGGTGAGTGAATGAACCCGATTATTCTTGGCACTATAACTGGGAAGAAGAATATTCTTCTGTGATGAGGAGTCACAGGGAAGCATCAAGAGATAACGTGAGCTATTATTCTGCATGGCCACCAGCTAAGCAGTAATATTTAATTTCCTCATCTCAACAATTATGTTCCTGCTGCTTGAACACCTTCCAGCTCACCAGCCAGCTGGGGAAGCTCTTGCCCATCGCAAATCCCAAGCACAGGCTGGGGTGGGATGGGACACTGACCCTGATCTGCCTCCTCTGCTGCCAAGCTGTGGTAACCCTACAAGAGGTTGTAGCCTGGTTGTATGCAGGTGTGCATCCCCACCATGAGACGATGAGCTATTCTAGTTTTTGGCCCTGTGTTAGACCGCAAGGGTCTCGGTTCAAGCTGCTGCCACCGGGCAAGTCCTACCCAGGAGCTGAAACATCCCAGCACCAGCTGTAGGGAAAAACGCCTTGACAGCCATCAGCAACGGCCCGGAGCTTTCTCCCACTCATCTGCTGAGACGATGGGCTTTCTGGGGCCACAGCTACTTTTTATTTGGGTCTCTGTATAGCCTCTGACACAAACATCCATCCCCTCTGGTTGGCAGTTTGCTTATTTATAAGGAGCGGCAACCAGGAACCCATTAGCAGTGATGCTTCTATAACCAGCTACAAATATTTCCTGCAACCACTGCTGCATGGTGCTTTCTGTTACCGAGCATCGTAGGATTTTCCCCCCTCACTTAATTTGGAGTAATCTCTCAGAAGACGCATTTTTCTTATTTTGTGGGCAACGCGCCCCACAATTTTCCCTTGGCACGGCTTGTAGAAAAACAAATGCAGGACATGGGATCTGCGGGTGGCTATGAAGTCATTGGGGGGATGAGAGAGGGCTCAGCAGCATCAGCATATTTCCCAGCCTCGCTGGGAAAAGGGAGGAGTCGCACCGAGCGCAAGCGAGTGGTGGGGGTGAAATATTGGGGAGGGTGGGAGTGGATGGGGCACCATGGGCTCATCCAGGGGACAGCCGTAGAGAAGTAGATAAGTGGCATTGCCTGGCTTGATGCTGAGCTGTGACCGCATTCCCGTTATCAGCCCATACTTCCAGGAGTTATATCTCAGCTGCAAAAATTCATCCCTGACGGGAACTTGGCCATGTGCATCAAGTATTTTTAAACTACTGGAGTAGAAAAATAAAGAGGGAAATAATTTAATCTGCATTTGACCTTTTTTCAAGCTCTTAAAATTCAAACATTTTTGTATTTCCAAAATAGAGAGCTGAAAGGGCCTCAAGTGCTTAGAAACTAAGCCCATAAACATGTCAGATTTATGAGGGATGGAGACATTTTTGGGCTCTGGTTTAGGACACGGTTTTCTCATCCGGCTGGGATTAGAAGTGCCTCTGGAAAGCCCTGGATCTCCCCCGGCAGCCTCACCTTGGGGATCAAGCTGGCGAACTGGAGGTTTCTGGAGAAGGAGATGTTGAGGACCGTGCTGTAGGCATTTTCGCCTCGGTTCTCCAGCACCGCCTCCACGGCCACCCTCCTCCTGCTGCTCTCGATGACGAAGACAGAGGCGTCGAAGGAGAGGGTGAAGGCCGAGCAGTCCGGCGGTGCCCTCCGCAGAGTCCACCGGCAGTACTCCCTGCAAGAGGAGGGCAGCGGTGAAAGCAAGAGCTGCCTGCAGCACCGTGCCAAGACCTAGCCCCACAAATTTTATGTGCACGGTGCATAGGATAGTGCAAGGAAATCCCTGATCTCCTTCTGTCATGCTGCGCTGCTATGGAAAGAGGAATCACAAATTCCTCCCATGGACCACCATTTTGCTCGTGATTTTTGGCTAACGGTGCCTAGCTTTCTCAGACCCAGTTAGGAGCTCTTAATACAGCTGGGATGTAAGGAAAAAATAGATCCCATACCATTAACAAAGGGTAAAGCTGGCATTTAGTTTCAGCCTGGCTGAGATCTACCTCCCAGTAAGTTTACCGGCACAAACTCTGCTCTGGCAGCAGTCTTTCATAGACTTGACAGGTGTCTGGGCATTTATTTTCTTTATGCAAAATAAAAAAGGAAAGGAAAATGTAGGACGGTGCCACCTTCAGAGCCACCTTCTGCCTCTAACGGTGGGGCAGCCAGCGTGCCGGTTTGAAGGAATAGCTCTATTCCAACAAGTCACCTCAAAAGTGGTTTTCTCAGCAGAAATCACCTCCACATCGGCTGCTCTTGCAGGGCATGATCCGGTGCCCACTGATGCTGTCAGAAAAGCTCCACAGGCTTCAGGAGGAACTGGACTAGAGTTCTGGCACCCTGGTAGACCACGGTGTCTGCCCATGATTATTTGTAGGACTCCAGCCACCAAGATCCATAAATAATCTCCTACCTACAGCTCACTTCAACCTCCCGCAGCGCAGCCCAGCCAGGACCGGTCATGCCTTGGGTCGCAGCCTCAGGACCAAGAGCTTTACAGGAGACACAGACCAATAAAGGCTGAATTACGGAAAACAGGTGATCCCCAGGTAGCAGTGCTGGCCATGAGCTTTGTCCAGAGCCCACTGCCATTGACGGGAGGTGGAGGTTCAGGCTCCTGTGCTCCTACATAACCTTTAAAAGTTCTCTAAGCGATCAGTTGTAGTGTATAATTATTTCTGCTGTATGAGTCAAGCCTGTAATTGCCAAGTGGGTAATGCCAGCCTTGCATTTATTCCCCCCTGTTATTTACTGATTTGTCTCCCTGGGGCTCATCACCATGGCATCAAATATTAGTTGTTTTGTGGATTCCCCGAAAAAAACACCAATTTGTTCCAGGAAGGGAGCGGGCAGAGGCTCAGAGACCCTCTGTGAGCAGAGGTGCTGAGGAGCACCTCGTGGTGGTGTTGGGTGAACCTCATGGTGGTGTTGGATGAAGGACCAGCTGCGATGCCAGAATCTATGGAGCATGGGTTGGAGCTGGGTTTTGGAGCCCCCCCAGCTTGTGATACTGGTTGGGAGGATGCTCCGGGTGACCTACTCACATGGCACTGGGCACATCGCTTCTGGCATCCAGGACCAGATCAGGGACGCAGTGCTCATCCTCGTTGCACCCATTCCAGAAAGGGACCTGAGAGGGGTGACAAGAGCAGCTCGGTGATGCTTTGAGCCCCAGGTTGTACTCCAAGGAGAAGACAGGGGTGGTGATCCCAGGCTGCAGCGAATGCGAACACGTTGCTATCACAGGAGGGACCAGGGATTACAGCCCCAAGATAAAGAAGCAAATGTTACATCCAGAGATAAACCTGCTCACCAAGTGCCGGATAAAAGGCACCCTGGGAGGTCGGTGCTGCTACCTACCGAGACCTTGAGTGAGGTGGGCCAGCCATCGTCCAGCATAGGGCCATTCTCGGGGTGCTCCAGCTCATAGTCAACAGAGAACGTCACCGGCTTCACATAGTCAGCTGTGTCCTGCGGTGGACAGAAAGCATCATTGAGAAGGGCAGGGCTCCTGCTTGTGGAGGGGCAGCATCAGAGAGCAAGGTAAGGCAGAACTACAGGCATGTGTGATTATTTTATGAAATAAAAGCTTTGCAGTCTAGTATACTTTGTGTGTAATCATACTGTCTCTCCAGGTAACCCTTACCTAGGGACAGGGACAACCCAGGCTCAGCGGTGCTACTCAGCACCTGTCTGATGGTTCAAAAAATGCTTCACCCTGGAGATGCTGGCTCCAAAAGATGGATGCTCTGGGGGGACTGACCCAGAGCCAGGCTCCTGGGGGGACAGAGCTGTCCTGCAACCCTTACCTGGGGCTCGTCTGGCCGGTAGCGAAGCTGCACCTTTCCTGCAGCTCTATGAGCTCTTCCCATGCATTGCCCCAGCCGCACAGGGTGCAGTTAGATGCTCTGAAGCGAGATGCTTCTTGGGCTAAATCACAAGCTCCATCTCAAGCTCCAGACTCAAA
>NW_008824499.1:1553209-1562545 GCF_000699105.1 Pygoscelis adeliae | reverse complement strand
CCGGGGCTTGGGGACGGGCCAGTCTGGCAGCTCGGCCCTCCCTGGCCTCCACAATATTCTCATCATTCACTGGGAATGTTTGATTTTGGCCAGGTTTGTGCATCAGCTGTTCCCTGCGAGCAATGCAGAGGCTTCTGCTGGCTCCTGCACCCAGGGAGGGGGACCCTAATGGTCAGAGGGTGAGAGCACCGAGGACTGGCATGGAGGCATTTGGTTCCCGATGGAAACAATTAGTTTTCACCAATTTTGGAGCAGGAGGACCAGCCTGACCCGGGTGTCAGGAGTGCACTCCCTCCCCGAGGGCACAGCTAGCCGCTCGTGGAAAAGAGCACAGTGCAAGCTGGGGCTGCAATGAAGTCAGCGCTTGGGGACCCAGCAGCTGCCGCGTGCCAGCAGCTCCATCCCTGACCACATCAAATCCTGCGTGAAGAAGTCCAGGCTGGGGGATGATGCTCATTTCCAGCCTCATGAAGCCATCTAGGGTCCCCTGACCGTGTGCTGGTGCATCGCTGTTTTGCACAAGGTGGAGAGCATCTTTGCTTGGGCAGCTGGCTCTGCCCCAGGGCTGGCAGAGGAGGAGACCCCAGCCTTGTCCTCCCTCACACTCACCAGGACGTGGAACTGGAGCCTGTCGCAGTGCTCCTGCCCAGCGAGCAGCACCAGCCCCTTCTGTGTGTGCCGCTCTCCGCTCTCATCCAGGTGAGCCCGCGGCGTGTACCTGCGCTCGTCGATGGTGGCATTGTACCGCAGTGCTGGAAGGAGAGCAGTGCTGTCAGGGCTTCTCCCCGGGGTTACACTCACTATATAGCAACACTGGTCAAAAAATGGGTTTTCATGCACTCAAACCCCTATTGCCCCGCTGGGAGGAGCGTGTCAAGGAGCACGCTAAGGGAAAATTGGGAAAATCAGGTTGTAGTTATTGTTACCTGTTTCTAACAGACATTTTTTTGGGGCAAAGCATCCACTCTCCAGGTCAAATGAGGAACTTTAAAAATGCATTACTACAAGACACCAAGTAAAACCTGTGCCGGGTATATAAGCATCTGCCTCTTACATATTCACATGCTGGCCTGTACCAGTTCCGGAGGTACAGGAGCACCTGTAGCACTCTCCTCTCCTAGATACTTTACTGGAGATGATTTGCTTCCTGCAGTGCTGTCAAAAATAAACTGAAGGTCCCCAACCCAGTGCCGAGCAGGGGGGGATTAGCACCCGCTACGCCAATGTGGTGCAAAACATGCAAGAAAGCAAAGAGCAACCGTCAGCCCCCAGCATGCACCATCCATGGGGGGGATCTTCTGGGTAGAAATAAGTGTAAAAGTAAATAAATAAAGAAAACCCCGCTCAGCTTTTTGTCTTGCAATCTCCACAGTTATAGCAGGGAGGAGAAAAACACTGGATTTGATAGTACAAATCAGAATTCTTACTCTAGGGGATGGGAGTTTTTCCTTTGGCTTCGCTCGGGACCCGATTTTCCTTTGACAGCATTTGCTGCCGGGTTGCAGGGAGCCGAGCTGCTATTGCTTCCCCCGGCTCCAGCTGAGTCACGGGCATCCGCTGGGTAGACGCGGGGTCACAGCAACATGCAAGGGTTTAATAGCAGGGTTGGCCAATAACTTCACAGAGATTCCCTGGGATTTTAGGGAAACATGCACATATGGTCGGCAGATGTGTCCGGCCGCTGCAGCGGGGAGGATGGATGAGCTCTGTGGGACATGGTCCGGGCACATCCCCTCCTGTCCCGCTGGCTGGTGGGGTGGTGGTGACATCCCCATCACATGTACCACGGCTAGACAAGCTGCAGGAGAGCTTGGTCCCGGGGCATAGGTGACAGAAGAGGTTAAACACGGGTAAGGTTGTATCCTTGGGGTGTTTCTTGGCACTGCCTAATGGCAGAGCCACCATCCCTGCTACATCAGCCGCGATAGGGACAAATTTGGTAAAAAGGGATGTGGCAGATGGCAATGTGCACTCCTCCAGACATGCCAAGCTCCTGGATGGTTTCCCTTGGCAGAAGCCAGGTGCTCCCTCGGGGCTGGAGACCTAAACCACACATGAATTGGGGTTTTCGTCGCACGAGCAGCTGTGCCTCTTACCAAAACTTGCCGTCTGGAAGTGAGCCGAGAGGAAGACGGCAGTGAAGCAGACGAAGGCCGACATACAGGTGGCATCCTTCCCGTTCCGCTTGCAGTCCTTGGTGAAGATGTTGATTTTGGAGGGCTCGAAGCGGATGCTGGCATTGATCTGGACCACGCTGCGGGACCTGCGGGGCGAGCAAGGGTCAGGAGATGTGCTGGGGCACAGGACACCCACAGATGTCTGCAGCAGCCTCCAAAACTCTCCCACACCTCCCAATTCACCCTTTTCACACATTTTCACCCATTTTCTCAAAATCAAGAAGGTGCTGAGGAAGACCAAAGGCCACCACAGCATGCTGATCTACTCTCAGCTCATCCATATAGTATCTGAAGAATAAAATCTCTTGCACATATTTGCCTCCTGCTTATGCCAGTGAAGTAGCTCAACACCAAGGGCAGGATTTGGCCCCTTGTGTGCACATAGTACTTTCCACTCAGGGTGGCCCATCTCTGCTGGGCACAGCTACCCTCCATCCTAACAGCTTCAAAGGACTTTCCAAACATTAATCAATATCTGAAAATATTAAATTGTTCTTATTAAATAAGAACAGAGGGAGCCTGGGCAAATCATCACAAATCAATTAGCTGGTTTGAAACTGCTGGGGAACTAGTGATGAAATTCAATGCAAAACCAACTCTGACGTCCTTCTAGGGCCCAACGGCATTGAAATCCCACAGCCCCGCTGAACAGGGGGTCATTATTGTGGAAAGGTAGGTCAGATTGTTGGGAGATCACTTTTCCCCTGAAAAATGTCAGCATATGGCAATGAGCTTTGGGCAGAGGAGAGTGCCAAATGAGATACAGCTAACCACAACAGCACGGCATTCCCCAGAGAGCCGACAGCCAAGTCTATGAGCCCGTCTTCATTCAGGTCCAGCTGTCCATGGATGCTGCATCCAAAATACATCAGGCCCGGCGCGAGGTCCGCAGCTGCTATCCTCTAAAAAGCAAAGGGGAGAATCCAAGAGAATTCACCTCTCACAAGAGAAAATATCCGGCAATAATAATTAACAATGCAATACTGCGTGTGAATCTATTGTGCTCTATCAGTCCTTAAAATGGGCACGAATGACATTTATTCTGACAAAGGACAAGGACAACCAAAGCACGCGGGAGCTGTACCTGCTTGTACTTCTTCAGGACTGTCTCTTTGTAGCCGAAGAAGATGTATATAGCTCCTTGGTGCTCATCCTCCAAAGGCGCCCCGACAACAAGGTCATTGTAGGAGTCCTGGTTGAGGTCAGGCACGGCGGCGATGCAGGAGCCGAAGCGGGAGTTCTGGTAGCTCTGCAGATCGATGAGGGCACCGCTGGAAACGAAGTGGTTCTGCTGGGCCAGCCAAAGCCAAAAGGCAACCCCCCCAAAAAAAAAAACGTCAGCAGCAAGCGTGGCAAGAGGAGAAAACCCTCAAAGGCAAGCAAACAAGATGCAGTGATGTGCGAGCAATTTCTCTAAGGAAGGAGGTGAGAGCCCTCCTGGGGCCGTGGGACTTTCTGCTCAGCACATCCTTGGGTATGGATGAGCCCCACGCCAGCCCCATGCCTGCTTTGTCTTTCTTTTATAGCAACTTACATAAATAATTGCATAAAAAGATGCTTTAGATATGGGGACTCCCGCTGCTCCGGGCGGGCTCTACAGCCTTGGATATAGAGCATGACCTGTGCACTGCCCCGCGCTCCCCTAGAGCCTGATGGATTTGGATCAGAAACTGCATTTTGAGCCAGATTTGAGGGGGGCAGGAAAGCTAGTCCTGCCCCAGAGTGCTGCTGGGTGCCAGGGCAGGGGATGGGGGTGGCACATGTCCCATCTATGCCCTGAAGTGATGGAGGAGGGACCAACCTTGCTGCTCCCCACAACCCCATGCCTGGCCCAGCCTCCGGGCAGGAAGGTGCCCTTGGAAGGAATGGTTCTGGGGGAGGCAAAGTGGATGGAAACTGTTTCTCCAGAGGGACACCCATGTTGCAAAGACCCCACCTTGCACCTCGTGCATTGCCTCCTCAGGGCCGGGAGCAGCAGGACCTCGACTTGCACCCTGTGCATCACCTCCTCAGGGCCAGGAAGCTTGCCTGGCCGGGAGCAGTGATGCCTCTAGTTGAGGCGGCTCTGCTCCAGCACAGGCTGGACTCCCTTCGCTGGCAGTGAGCAAACCCCCTGAGGTTGTTTATAAACAAGGAAAACAGACAAATCCTCCTTGAGCCTTGCAGCAGCCACAACAGCGAGGCACTACCAAGCTCTGCTGCCTTTGGACCGGGCCACCGTGCCCTGTGATGTTTGATGGAAGCTGGCGGGTGCGTGCAGCCCGGAGCCACCCCAGGGAGATGACACGAGGGGACACAGTTCCTGTGCTAGCGCTCAAATGCCCCAGCCCCTGCGGCATCCCCGGCTCACCCCACGGTGCTGCTACGTACCTCCCGCAGGGTATAGACATAGACCTTCCCCCTCTCCCTGCCCTCGCTGAAGTACATCGGGGCTCCCACCAGCAAAACGTCGGTGATACCATCGCCGTTGACATCGAGGGAGTTGATCTCGCTGCCGTAGTAGGAGCCAATCTGGAGGAGACAGAGGAGGGGATGGGAGCAATGCTCCCAGGGTGCAGGGGCACTGCCACCCTCCCCAGAGGGGACTGCAGGGACATTCCAAGCCCCATCCCTGCTATAGCTGTGCAGTTCAGAGCTGCAGGTGCAGCGACAGCCAGGGCACCCCCAGCTGCCCATGGATGCATTACACTGCTGAGCCATTTAAACAGAAAAATTTGCAAAATGAAGGGGGAGGATTTATGGAGGAGCATGCATGCCAGGTGGAAAAATCCGTGCAGCATCCTTGGCAGTATGTGCCCCAACATTACCTGCTCTCCCTTCAGTGCCTGGTGGATGGTGAGATTTCGGTTGTTGTGCATACTGAAAATGATGACTTTCCCGGTGTGGTTGAACCTGGGTGCTCCCGCAACATAAATCCGCTCGTGCTTGGTGGATATGACAGAGGAGACGGTGTAACCTGGAAGGAGGGTGGGCATGGGGTGAGCACAGCTGAGCGGCTCCCTGCCTGCTCTCAGCCGCTGCCCGGTGATCTGTTTCCCATTAGCCCCCAGCTGCTGACACAACTCTGGCTGCCTCACAGATTGGGAAGCTAGAAACCCAGATTTCTTCAAAGATAAAGTCATTCAAATGACCTGACCCTGGGCTTTGAGCCACCTGCTCAGGTCCTACCTACACACAGAGCCGCACAGCTGTGCCAAGAGTTTTGGCACCGTCTAACGCAGCTGGCAAACCCCATGCAAAGTCCTTTTTTCATGGAAGGTGAATCCAATTCCCAGCCTGATAAGTGTTTTACTTCAGGGCTCACATAAAGTTAAACAAACGCTAGCAAGGGGCGCTGGGCGAGCCAGGCTGCCCCGCAGCAGGATGCACCAGCATTTCCTTAATATTTCTGATTTTCTTACTCCAGGCAATGGGAAAGACAGAGCCCAGCTGAGCTCCCACATACTGTCATGGGTACCTCTTGCACGGCCACAGCTGTCCCTGCTCCAGGTGCTTGCAGCCGAGCCTGGGGGACAGTCTGCTGTCACCCCAAGAGATGACCCACATGTCCAGGGGCTGTTCATGTCCCCAGTGGAGGGAAGAGCCCCAACACACCAGCGGGCAACCCCGCAGCATCCCACCCCACTCCCTGCCATGGGGCAGCTCAGCCTGGCATGCACATCTCGGGAGAGAGGCTTTATTTTGCAAACGAGGCTGATATTTTTACTCTGGGGCTTCAACAGCCGCACATGGAACAGATTAACCCAGCAGGTATTTCCTCCCTAGGCATGAAATTTCATCAGTCCTTTCTAAACCATTCCAGTAAGTGCTGTAGATGACCCAGGCTGGCCGGTGTCTGAGCTACTTCTGGATTTAAATCACTTTTGTGCTGCACACTGAGGTCGACACTGGATTCTTCCCAGGTGAGGATGCTCACGTACACTGTATCCTTGAGCAAGGGGCAACACAGGTCTCACACCAATGGGAGCTCACAAACAGCTGGGAATGGTAAATCCTATGCTGGGAGCGCTGGCTGCTATTAGTCATTTGAGATATATGTTGTGCTTCCTATTATTAAGCATAAAATCATTAATTCAGCCCTGGCAGCAGAGCCTCATTTGGCTTTCTCACCTAAATATGCTCCGTGATTTTTCAGCTCCTCCGGGAACTCCTGGAGATAAGATTCCCGCAGGGGAATGACCTTCCCGCTGCTGGTTTCTTTCAGGACGGCTCCGTTCCAGTCGTAGGCACCCACCGCCCCCAGCAAGATCCCATCCTGTGGGAGAGCAGGAGTAGTTTGAGGGTATTTCTTGCCAAGTGGAGACAATGCTCCCCCACGCTGCCCATACGGGCAAAGCTGATTCATGCTGAGATGGGCGAGGGGACCCAATGGGCTGGTTTTGTGTGAGAACGCATACGGGGGTCCCTCAAAGGCCAAATCCTAGACTATACACTTATCGGAGGCTGCAGAGTGCAGAAGAGAAAAACAGCAAATGGTCTGTCCCAGAAATCACACATTTTACAGAAGAGGGGAGAAATCTCACAAATGGAAAAGAAAAAAATAATCAATAATAATAATAATAAAAAAAAGTCAAGCAAACCATTCTCCAAAGCACACCTGGAAAGATGGACATATTTAAACATGCTGGAATGACATTTCCACCCCATCCATATCTTTTCAGCATGCTTTTCCTCCCCATGAAAAGCCCAAGCAGAAATCTCTGCTGGCTTTTTGCTCGGACCTGCCAGCTCGCAGAGCCCCTGGGTGGAAGGGGACTGACCATCCTCTGCATCCCACCACCGACAAGTGCCTTCCTCCATGGCACATCCCAGCACCTTGAGGTCGTGGCATTGGGAGGAGCTGCTGCAGGCTGGTCCTAAGGAAGGCACTGGTCTCTCAGCAGCCCCCTTCCCCATGGGATAAACCAGCACCAACAGCATTTTCTTCCTTATGTTCATGTTAGCAATTTAGCTTCATGATTAATAACTTGCCCAAAATACCCATTTCCCCACCTGCAGCTGCTGGTGATGGTAAAAAGCACTTTTAAAGGGTGCCTGCTTGCACAGGCAGGAGCAAAAAAACCCACATTTACTCTCTTACTTCCACAACATGCGATGAAAATCCAGTCTGGGACATTTCCAGGCCAAAGGAGATTTCATTCTTGTTGGTTCCTTAAAAAAAAAAAAAAAAAAGGCAATTTGTATTTAATGGAGAGCTTTGTTTTCTTGGAGGGGCTGAGTAGTGTCTCGGTTGGTTGGGGTGGGATGAGCATCCACCTCCACCCCACCTGGAGCACAAAGGACCTCAATTGCCATAAATGTGCTTGTTTCTCCCTCAATCACCATAATTATACAAACTCGTGTTGCTAATAGATACTGCGAGCTCTGCCACAGTGCGGTTGTCTCATTTCCTAGCTGCAAGATCACACAAAAATGTGGATTTAGAGGATTTCACTTCATAATTGCAACTGGGTGAAGCTTCTCACCCAGGGAAGCTTTCTTCCACAGAGAAGCGTTGGGCTGGCTGGACCAAGGTAAATGGCAAACTGGTGGGGAGTTTGTGAGCTGGTTTGACCAAAATTCCCCCAAACCCTGAGATGTTTAATTTCCAGTGAAAGCCCTCCATCCTCTGTTTCAATTGTTTGTCCCAGGATGCGCTTTTCCTATGAAATTTAGATAAATTTAGTTTTGGAGACCGACAAACTTGTCACAAGGCAGACAGAAGCACTGTCATTTAGAACAAAAATATTTCCTGATATTTAATTTCAGCCAATAAACCATAAAACCCCACATTATTCCCATAACCCCCCAATGTCTGCCATCCCAGGGAGTCCCTGGTCGTCGCTGTGTAGTTTTTGCCTGCTTATAATCCGTCTGGGTTTGAATGGAGTTTGATGGATGAGAAAGCTGCTGACACCCAGATGACCCCCATGCCAAATTTCAAAGGTTTACTATAAATGAAAGAGCCATCACAGCTCTGCAAATAATGGTTGCAAGGATGAGAGATCACCTTTTGAGGAGAGGGCATCTGTGCTCCTGATGCTTGAGAGATGCAAACCACTCAAAATAAAGACATTTCTTTACATATGAAGATATTCAAAGTGTGATTTTAGGTTCTGTATCAAACAGGTATTAAGGAAACCCCCAGTGTGACCTGTTCAAATTCAGCAAACCAAGGACCAGCAGCACATCTGAAGGAACATGCTGCAGCCTGGCCAGCCGGGATGCGTCGGGGAGGAGCTTCACTCACCTTCCAAGCTAAATATCCTTTCCCCCAGAGCATCCACAATGTCTTTGAGTGCTGCTTCATCCGTGACATTAAAGAAATGCTTGTCATCCGGATCGCTCGCTATAAATTTTATCTCATTCAAAAAGGCTTCAGGATTGATCCCTCTTCTGTTATAATAACCCAATACCTAGGTTTGAAATAGAAACGCAAGACTCAGGGGTTTTCATGTGATGGATGGAGCTGTCCCAAAGCACCCGAGCAAGGGGTGTCCATAGAGAAGGAGCCTGGAAGCCTTGGCATCTGACACCCCATTGTGGGAGCAAACCGAGGAGCAAGGAGCCACTGTAATTCCTCCAGGCAGCCCAGGCTGGGGACCCCTCATGCAATTTGGGTGCCCGGCGCAATGCAGGGTCCTGCCTGTCCCCAGCCGCGGCACCTGCTCCGGCAGAGCCGAGCATTCCACCGCCTTCTGCAAAAGCAGGACCAGCAACAAGGACCCCTGCAAAGGCGCCGGGAGCGGTGGAGGTAGGCCACACCGCCAGCCCCATTGCATTGGGGTGCATGGGGCGCTGGCGAGCTCTGCACGGCTTTTGCAGCCGTTCGCTGCTGAAAGGGCCCCCCGCGACTTACCGCCACCGCGTATCTGGTGACATTGTCCTTCTCGCTGTCCTCAATCACCTTCTCCAGGTCTGGGCTGTCGTGCGACTCTCCATCTGTGATTACAATCATTACTCTCTTTGCCCCTTTCCGGCCACCTTTTTGAAACGCTTCCGAGCTGCAATTGAAGAGATGCCCTGGGCTGCTCAGCCTCGCCAGGCGGGTCATGGCTCCCCCCGCCGCGCACTCGTCGAAACCGCCGCGGCTGCTGAGACGCGTGCCCCATCGCCCACATCGTAAAGTGCCGAGCAGTGTTTGGTGGGCTGCTAGCCTTTGGGGAGGGGCAATTGGGCG
>NW_008824499.1:1525365-1553115 GCF_000699105.1 Pygoscelis adeliae | reverse complement strand
GTCAGGCTGCAGCAAAAAAGTGCAGGAGCAGGCACTTGTCCCCGATAATGGAGGAGATGGAGCTGTGGGTCGGGGCTGTACTGAGCTCTCGGGTACCCGACGGGGTCTGCAGAAGAGCTGCAGTGTCTGGGGCAGATGTGGGGTTGCGTTTGGGGGCTGAGAGCTCAGCTCTGGGTGCTTTCAGAAAGAGGATACATTTTCAGAGTCTGCCTCTGCGCCCTCCTTCTGGTCCAGCTGCAACCAAGGACAGAGCAGTTTTGCAAAGCATCGTTTGTAAACCATCAATTAAGGACTGAGACTTTTTGCAATAGTGTTTTTAGCCTGGCGGTGTCCCCTGTTTTCTAAGCAGCGAGGAAAAGTGAAGGGGGAGAGAGGGAAGAAAAACAAATGGCGATTTTAAACTTGTTGTCAGAATGAACAGGAATGGGAGAGATGTTTACCGAGCAAACTCTATCCCATAGGCAGTCCTGGTTTCTGTACCTCCTCTTTGCTCTATGTGACTGGCAGCTGCTACCACATCTTTAACAGACCTGTAGTCATTTAAATGAAACTCGTGGACGACATCTTCTCCGTACTGAACAACTCCGACCTAGGGGTTAAAGGAATATCACAAAGGATGCCAGCAACCCACCGCGTAGCGAGGGCCTGCGACACAACGAGCACGCTTTGCCAACCACAGGAAATAACAGCACCCTTAAAAACCAATCACTCTGTCCCCATTTGCTGCAGTTTTCCTTCTATGGGACCATTGATAATGCTCAATTTTATTTCTATTCTCTGCCAGCTCTCACCCATGCGCAGCCACCCCTGCCCTGCTATAAAGGTTTGGGGTGATGCAGACGTGCTGTGCCCCCGTGCGGACCCACAGCATGTCTAGATGGGACCAAACAGGGGGTTATTTCTGTGAATTGTTGAGGCTACCCCTGCCCAAATCAGCCCACGATTACTAATAGGAAGAGGATGGAGAGCTCTTCACAGCTGCAACAAGCTGCCTCAGCACAGGACGATACTTCTATATTTCCATATGATTTCATCCTCCCCATGCCCGGTC
This sequence comes from Pygoscelis adeliae, assembly GCF_000699105.1. NCBI lineage: Eukaryota > Metazoa > Chordata > Aves > Sphenisciformes > Spheniscidae > Pygoscelis > Pygoscelis adeliae. Next base: position 1,552,064 of record NW_008824499.1, on the reverse strand, counting down.
GGGGCATGGGGTGCTGCTCTCTCCATAGCTCATTTAAGGCCATTAATGTGAGTGTTATTTCTATGGCCTCAGCTTTAAAATCCATACATTGAAAGTTTATTTTGAAAAAGCGTGGCGCAAAATTACAGCATATTGGCAGAAAAGGGACGTTGGAAACGGCCCCGTGAGCATGGCCAGGGGACTCTGCAGGACACGGGGGGATGCACAAGTTGTGCAGGGGCTTACTTGTATCTGGCCGGGGCCAATATAAAATTTTTTCAAGATGTTTATCAGGAAGTGCTGAACTTCAACCCAAGGATATATGCTGTTTGATCCATCCAGAACTATGATTATGTCCATGTACGTCTGGCATCCTGTGAAAAATAAGCAGTGTGTTATTGAAAGACCTTGGCAACGCTTGCAAAGAGGAGATTTATGGCTTCATTTCTCGCAGTCAGGTACTTGCTCTTATGATTTGTTTGAAAAAAAATCTTATTTCAATCATTCATAAAGACCTTTGGGCTTCAGCAAGGTAGAGAGAAGCCACAAGCATCCTCTCTGCCGAGAAAGACTGGATAACTTTCTAAGAATAACACTCAGCGGTATCTTTTCTGATTCAGATTTGGACCTTTATCCGGTCTAATATAGTTGCATACTTCAAAGAGTGGCCCGCTGCAGGCAGGATCCAGCCTCCGTCCCTCCCACCAAGCAATGCTTTACTCCTGAGTCACTCCTCAGCCCTGCCTGTACTTGCCATATAACGCAAGTCGGGCATTTCCTCCCCTTCCCGTTAAATCCTCAGCGACGAGGCAGCCAAAAACCCCGGCGAGGACCCCAGGGCTCAGCCCAGCAGTACGAGCCATGAAGGATTTAGGCAGTCGACTAGTTTCAGCGGTGAAAATTGCTCAGTGTCATCTCTCTATCTTGCTTATATTTTATAACATTATTTAGAAAAGTTGCAGAAAGCCAGAAGATGATGAATTTTCCAGTGACAGATATTTATTGGTTGCCCTTTTCACCTACTGTAGGCATTTATGGGTTAGAGCATCCATGGACTGGAGTCACACATGGGTCCTCCATCGCTGTGGTCCTCAGCTGCACGCTACCAACTCGATCCCCCACTCACCCCGGGACCCAGGGAGAGGAGCTGACCCTCTGCATCCCACTCGCTGAATGGTAACACTCTGCTTGTTAATCACCCTCTCTAAAAAATCCAATTACCCCTTGCAGCAAGGGCTAAAAGCATCTTCCGGCCATGAAAAGGGAAGCGACATTGAGAATTTGGTGGTGGGCTCTTGCTTTACTGCCTCTGCCTCCCGAAAGTCCCATTTTCCTGTGCTCTGCTCTATGCCGTGAGAATCAATCAACACCAAACGGGTGATGGAGCTGGGGCATTGCATCCCACACCCAGCTGGGGCGAGGAGCTTCTGGGAGCCCCAGTGGTGCAGGACAGGCTTCTGCAATTTCTTACCACCTACAGGAAAGCCAGGAAGCTTATTTAATATCTCAAAATAAAATCATGTATCCAAATTCACAAAGTTGGGCCAAAATAGTTAGCTTTCAGTCAATGAGCTCTTTGTTTTGTGTGGCCAAGGTCTGAATTCTTTCCTTATTTTGCCTTCCTAGCTGTGCTGATAAAATATTCTGGATACTTTTATTTCTGGTTTTGGAAGAATAAGGTGTTTTTTGTCTTCCTAGGGTGTCAGTCAAAAGGAAAATGTTTACCAGATGTCTGTGTACGTAACCCCCTTTGAATCACTTCCCTGCAACCATTTCCTCTGCTCTCTTGCCTTCGCTTAAAAACTGACATCGCTTTGTTTTCTCAATGGGACTGAAGCGATTAGAGAACAGAAATTCCCTCTGACTTCAAAGGCGGGGTTAGAGCTGCAGGGCAGATTGTTTCTCGTACTCTGGAGAGCTGGAGCCACCGTCTTGGAGAACCTGAAGTTGGAGTTGACCCGGGAACACATGCCCGTGGTGTAGTAGGAGCTCCCGCACTCGTGGGACCAGAGAGGGCTGCAGGCCTGGGGGAAAAAATCAAACATCAGGGATGGGTTTAAAACTGCCACTTTTTAGTTGCTGCTTTGCAAGGCTGTCCTCTCCTTTGGCATCATTTTCCCCATGGAAGGTGAGGTTTCTGAGCCCCACGGTGTATGCAGCATATATATAAATACACAAAGAGGCATATTTGCATGCCTTTACATGCTTATGTACATGCATCTGGTTTTGCGTGCCTTTGCATGCTGTTGTACGTGCACCTTGCAGTGACCTCCCAACGCAGGGAGGCCAGGCTGTGCTGAAGCCCCTGTTCCTCACCAGAAAGCTGTTGTCCTTGGGGTTGGTAGCCAGGCTGAGGCCGAGGCGCATGTTGTCCTTCCGCTCGGAGACATTGGAGAGCGTTACCCGTCCTTCGGAGAGAGGATGCAGTTAGGGACAGCCTCCAGGCAGGGATGCCAGCCACCCAGCCCATATCCCCGTGCTGCTCCCCAGCATCTCCGGAGCAAGAGGGAACACAGCTGAATGCCAGAGGAGAGCTGTCTCGGCATGCTTACACTGCAGACTTAGTGCTTCTGCTTTTTTTTGGAAGCAGTTGTCAAGTAAGAATTGGTTTTTTTCTTAGATGCCACAACCAACAAAGAGAAATGTCTTCTAGGGAAGGAAACAATGAGTCAGAGCCGGCATCTCTTATGTAGTCAGTCTTTAGGAAGAAACCCCTCTGAGCGGCTCTAGCATCTCATCTTTTATTGTCAGGCCAGCAGTGGCTGATTTATCTTTGCACATTGCTTTCGTTTCCTGTGTCACAGCCCAGAAACCGGGAACGGCCCCCAGGGCAGCCCTGTCTTTCAGTTAACGCTAATATCGTTTAGCTGTGACACAAATGCTGCCTAACCCAGCCATTCCTCCACTTCAGGGGTCAATGCAGCTCCCTGCGACCCAGGGCGTCCCCTTTGCTGTTTTGCCCGAGAAGCAAACTGAGAAGGAGGAAATCGGGCAATTAATGGTAAAACTGGGGGGTTGGTTTCTTTGCCTGTGGCCTTTGAAAGTTTCTTACTGAGGTTTAAACTGAGGGGAGGCTCAGAAACCAAGATCCACAACCCGGAGCTTGAAGGAGCTCAGCCTGAAGCTGAGCAGCTTCCAACAACCCCTCGCTTCTCCCCTGCGGGACCAGCCGACTGCAGCCCCGGTTCTCGCCCGCGCGCCCTGGCCTTGCTTCAACCTGCTGTCTGCATGCATGCCGCAGCAAAGCCAGAGGAAAAGGGGCTTTAGCCCACATTATAAATCCTCCAGGATCCCGTCTGCAGATGCTGACACCCCACTGTCCTGCTCTGGTACCCAGGTATGCTACACCTTGTGACCGCAGCTCTGCGGTGGGGAGCAGGATGCTCCCCGCCAGCTCGTGCATCCGCTGCCTGCTCGGCGTGGGAAGGGCAGGGGCAGAGCCCCGGTCCCACGTCAGCTCATGCTTCTCTGTGCTACGGTCATCTCTGCTGCACGCTCGCTGTCAGCTTGGCATCCCCCCAGGGCAGCTCTGCGTCTGGTTTTACTCAAATGGCCTCAGTGGATTGTGCTAACTAGACAAGTTAATTGGGAAAAAAATAAAATAGGATGTGCTCATGGAACTGATCTTTTCATTTGAAAAGATTTCCATTTCCAATGGAAAAAAGATTGCTTTTTAGCAAGATTCAAATTTATACACACACAAGAGATTTATTTCCTTGAAGAATCTCGATGTTCTCATAGCAAATAACAAAAAAAAAAAGGAAAAAAGAAAACAATGTTAAAAAAAATAAAAGATTTGGAGCTAATCAATCAAATATTGCAGATGATCCAAAGTTCCTCCTCTCTTATCAGCTCTGGTAGAAACCCAGGGTAGTTCAGATTCATAATGATGAAAAATAAAGTGAGAACAGCTGCTCCAGCTGCTCCAGTGTTAAAAAATCCCAGACCTTGCCCCCAAATCCCAGCGAAGCTCCTCAGGACCATGAGAAAGTCCCTGGCTCTCACATCCCCCGCTGAGACAGGGACATGCCCGTTGGGTGTCCCACTTTGGGCAGCAAAGGGGACTTGTCCCCTCTGTGCCTTGCACTGCCCCAACCTGGGGAAGGCATGTCCTGATATCGTGATATTGTGCTGTTGGCACAGTCAGTGCTGGACCAGCACAAGAAACCCCGAGAAAGAGCTCGCTCTCTCCATCCAGCGAGATGGGATTGGGATGTCTGCGGGACTGGGGCACTCCCAGGGTCTCTCCTCCTGTGACGGCAGTGATGGGGCCTGGGGGTTGCGGGGCTGGGTGATAATTCCCCAAATACCAAAGCCACGGGGGCAGGCTGGATGCTGGGAGCAAAACTTGCCTGCGCCCAGGGAACCTGCTGTGGTGGGCACGTTGTCCGAGCATCCCCCGGAGAGGGAATACAGACACCGCCATGTGCAGTCAGGTATTTGCTAGTGGGACCATTATCTATTCATAAGTTTATCCTGATCATTTAATAAAGCAAACAGTTTAAGCTATATTAAATAAATAACTCTCTTACTTTATTCCGATTTGCTTGATTTTACCCTAACGTTGCTTAAAGCTCAGCACCAGGAGTAATGTGAACACCTGAAATAATTCCTTATCTAAAAATCCTCCTAAAACATGCAGTCCTCATGCTTTTGGGGACAATCTGGGCAACGCGACAGGATGCACCTTTACAGACCAAAGCAGTGATAAACAGCACCATGTTGAAAATGCCCAGCTCCCCCTTGCTGCCCCGCGGGTGTGCGGTACCTAGGTTGAGTTTGGTGCAGTTGCTGTGGGTGTCACTGGTCACCGGGCACTTGTAGACATCTCCTGTCTTCTGCTGGCCGTTGGTTTCGTAGGGAGCGCCCACCACCAGCCTGCAGGAAAGAAGGGTCTGTCAGTGCCCAGAGGCTGGGTGGGAGGCAGGGGAGCAAGCCCACGGCCACTGCCAGAGGGGAACCCCCACCCCGGGAAAAAGGATTCCCCAGCCCAAGCCCCCGGCTCGTGGCTGGGGAGGTGTCAGGAGAGGGTCCCTTGCTGGGGGGACGCCGTCGTTCCCCTGACCTGACTCGGCGCAAGCAACAAGAGCGTTGTTTTGACTTGCCCTTCCCATGACAGCAGGCAGCAATAAGCTGGGAATGATGACTCACTGCTGCTTGGAAGTAATGGCCATCAGATGCAACAGGGGCGAATGAATGCCTGGCAGCGAGCGAGGTCTGCAAAACCATCTGGCACCATGGGGAGGAGCGGGGGACCCTCATCACCACCTCTGCTCATGGCTGGCACCGGCACCGAAACCCTCAGCATCCATCTGAGGTCCCATGGTGGGCACGGCTGGCCCCGGGGAGCAGAGAACGGAGGTGTCCCTTCTCACTGCTGCTTCAGGTAGGAACCTTTTCATGCCAGGATTGTCTTCAGGACTGGGATGTGTAGGAAGGAGTCCTGCCTAGTGATACCCAAAGAAATAGCAAGGAGCTGGTATAGCAGTAACAGCAACTCGCACTGGGATCAGTGGGGAATTTTCCGCACTAAAAAGCTGAAAAAGTGAATTTCCGGGAGTTTTGCTCTGACCTGGGGTTGTTCACTTACAAGCAGCCCGGAGTGGTACGTTAGGATCCCCAGCTCCACGGCAAGTGAGGACGTTGGGCATCTATCTGTCCTTTAAGAGGAGGAGCTCATAAAACCACATACATCCACCAAGGGTGCAGGCCACTAGTCAGGATGTATCTGGGACATTGCAAGCATTTTTCTCACTTTTTCTTGTGGACTTGACTAGAATAGTACAAAACAGCAAACCAAAGGAGGAGGAGAGCAGGACCTGAGGAATTTGGCCATTCCTTCCAGGCTAGTTCAAAAATACCCCGAACCACGGGTTATTGGCATCTTCTGCTCCCAATGTGTTAGCCCCAAAATAAATCTTCTCCATCGCTTTTTCGCTTTCAAAATCCTATCGGTGGATGCAACCGTCCATGTCCGGATCACCAGATAAACAGGACCTCTTTTGTTCTGCGCCGCCCTACCCAGCAGCTGGCAGAGCGACCATCCCCGGCACAGATGTTCCCTGTTAGACCAGAAATGGCCATTTTTTTAAATGCTGCTTCTACAAAGACACTGAAGATTCATTCTTTTATTCCATCACTATAAAATGGAATTGCTCACCAAATTAAAAGCTCCAAAATCTAAGCAGCGTTTAAGGATTCTCATGGAAATACTTCCTGTCTTACAGCTTCATTGCTAACGAGGAGAATAATTAGGGGAAAATAATAACCATCCGGAACTGTCCTCAATAGCATCCAGAAGCTCAGGGAAATCTGGTACCTTCTCCCGGACCTGTACAAGGAGTTTGCTCATCTCCTTCTGCCTCTGTCGCACTATCGATGCCTGTTTGCTCATGGTCAGAGACCAGGAGGGGGGAAGGTGGAAGATGGGAAATGTAGTGAAGGGGGGTGTGTGTGTGGAGAAAAAGTCCTTGAAGATGAAAAGAAATGAAGGTTAAGACACCTCAGAAATGATGTTCTCATTTTTTAGTTCTTCATTCCAATAGAAGAGTTTAACACAAACAGGATTTAGCATTAACTTCTCAGAGCAGCTCCACCTCGATGTCCCCCCACCTCGCAGCAGGAAAATCCCAGCTGGGACTTTTCCATTAATCAATATTCACATATTAATATTGTCACACTGCCCATTAACAAATATTCCTGAACACCAGCAGTTATTAGGTTGAAGCACCTCTTTCAAACCCAAGGCGATGACGAGGGCAAACCACCCATTCCCCCAATTCCCCAGCCCTGCGTCAGGGCTGGAAGCTCAAAGAAAGCCCAAATATTTACAGACGCTGCCATGAATGCAAAGGGGTTGTGAAGCTCATGAAAACAGAATTTTTGTCTCCCAAAGACAATGGCATTGTTTTCCCTTTTTGGTTAAATTTAAGTGATTAATCAGCTGAAGCTGTCAAATTCTCATGGAAACTTGGCAGCTCGGGAAAAGGCTTTTCCAGCTGTTTGAAAGGTGCCGGTTGCAGGGATGCTGTACGTGTTCCCCGAAGTCGGCTGTCAGAGACGCTGCTTTACTCGCCAGCTCACAGGCTGCTTACAAACCCCTTCCTTTACTTTGTGGTTTGTAAAACTGCGCTCTAAATGTTTTTTTTTCTTAAAAAAAAAAAAAAAAAAGTCTCATCCCAGATCACCTAAATCACCCAGATCCAACTGGAGCATCCTGCCGCAGCAGGGAGCCATTCCCTGCTCCATCCCGGCTCTCCCCCGCCCCACGCACCCTTGGGTCACCCCTAATCTGCCCCTTCGTGCTCTCTGGAGGGTTGCAATCTCTCCCTGCCCCAGCCACAGCCTGATGCTAAACAAGCAAAGCCCTCTGCAAAGAGCGAAGCGGCAGGCCCTTGCGTCACAGCTTGGCTAATAAACGAAGCTTTAAAAGAAAATAAGAACCAAACAAGCCCGCCCTCGCCTTCCTTTTCATGCACTCCTTATGGGGAAAACAAAAGCAAAAAAAGGGATTAAATGTGAAAAGCGCAGACTGCTCAGAGCAACATGTCTGAGGACATATTTTTAACTTTCATCCTGGGGGGAAAAAAATAAAAAGGAAAACCAGGCTGTTGGTGGAAATACCCGAGGAGCCTCTGCTCTGCCTGTGCAAGCAGAGCACCCGTGCTCAGTCCCACTTCCCGGTGCCCTGCCCGGGCTGGGGACGGGACAGCTGTGTCCGTGGCTGCTGGGCAAGTCTCACAGCAAACATTAAAATGATGTGTCAAACTCAATTTGCATTTTTTTGCACTGTTTTACATGATTTTGTTACACATCCACATGAACAGCGTGCACAGCACGACAGGGCAACATAAAACCCGAAATGCCGCTGTGCTTCAGTGTCTAAGACAATTAGAGTCACAGCTGCTCGGTACTGATTGAATTATTGGAGTATTTTTTTTCCCTTAGTCAAAATATTATCTGGTGAAATTCCTTGTGTCACAGACATTAATTCATGCCAGTTATCTTGGTATTGAACCCAATAAATTACGTTTGGCTGGAGCACATCTCCCGGAAAAACATCCATCCCCGATTTGAAGGCATCAGGCGATGGAGAAACCAGCATTTTGCTGGGAAATTTGTGGGAGAGTTCAGCGTTTAAAAATTTGTGGCCGTTTGGATGTACCTACAGGCTGCTGTGCTGAGCCGAAGGGATGTGCCCCTCCCCAGCATCCCCTCCCAGAGGAGTGTACCACCACCACCAAACCTCCTCCGACAGTTCTAGGTCTGGTTCTGCTTCATTTATTTAGTCCCTATTTATCTTCATTTATTATTCTCTAATGCATAAATTTTTAATTTCTGCCTTTTTTCTCTAAAGTGCTGTTGACTTTTACCTGCAATGTCTCCTGCCAGGGCTGTGTTAACCAGCATCTTTGCCTGGACGTAGCTCAGTCCCTCGGCCCATATGCAGGATGATCCCACACCACAGAGACCCCTCAGCCATTTTGCATCCAGCAAATTCCAGACTTTTTAAGGGAATAGCCCCCCTGGCACAGCAGGCTCCCTGGGTGCATTGCGGGGAGGTTGCAAAGCTCATTTTGAGCCTTAAGATATTTTGATTAAATGGAAAGAAATCAGGAAAGGAAGGTATGTCTAGCTGGTGATCTGGGAATGCAGGGTTTAGGGAGGAATGGAGAAGCAACTATGCTTTTCACAGGATTTTTCAATCAATGGGACACTTAATCTCCTGCAAGGCAAATTCACTTGCAGTTAATTTATTCAAGATGGAACTGAATGAAGAAGTGATTAAGGAGGTTCAGGAAAGGGAGAGTTCAGCTGTGGAAAACTTTAAATGGGATCGGGGCTCCTTGAAGGGAGTGTGACGGAGGAATGGACTTTGAAATGTCTTTCTCCACATTGGCAATGGTGGGAAAAAATACCTAGTGTGAGTCCAAGGAGAGGCAGAAACGGCGGAGGAGTCAAAGAGATGGCGGCACATGAGGATGTGAGACCTGAAAATGAGTCCTTGGTCTGACAGCAGATTTCTGCATGGCCTCTAGCAAATAATTTTATCAATCTGTAGTGATTTTTTTTTAATCTTTAAATACAAGGCAGCTCCACTGATGAGCACGGGCAATGCAGGGCGGCTCTGCTGATGGTGAGGATCCCATCGCCTTGCATGGGCAGCAATGGACGGACTGCTGCTCCGGCCAGTTCTGCTCACCACGAGCAGAGAAAACTCATGTGTTGGTGACCAAGGGTCACCACAAAACCACGTTTGCAAACATCTGCGGCCGAGTGCCGGGTGACCTCCAACACGGTCTCATAGTGGGAGCTTGAGTTGATGGCTATTGCATTATTAAACCCAGATACATCCCTTAGCACTGCCCAAAGCCCGGGGAGGTGCAGCAGAGATACCAGAAGACGATGGACTGATTGTTTTGGTCTCTCTATGAAGCAGTCCCATGGGCCAGGGGCAGCCAGGGAGGGAGCTTGGGGCATCTGGGAGAGGAGCGCAGGCTGGCAGAGAGAAGAGGTATTGGGTCTGGGGGCACCAACAAGCCATCCTGATGTGTGCTGGGTTAACAGCATATTAAATAATATCAATTGGATACATTCAGAAAACAGTTTTGAAGAAGCATGGTGCACAAAGCCAGGAGCGATGCAAACCTTTGCTTTTCCACCTGCCAGCAATGAGAGGTTTCACCCAACCCAGGAGCTGAGCCCAGGGCATGCGGCAGGGGAGGAGGAGGAAGAGGATGGTTACAGCGGGGAAGTATTTGCACCGTCTGCATCAGGTTTCCATTACCCTCGGCGAGGGACAATGTCCCCGGGTGCTGCCACCTGGGAGAGGATGCTCCTCCCGGCCGTGGCTGTTTCATTCACATCCTTCTCTCCTGCGCGGAACATCATCTCATCCCAATCCATTCCTGGTCATCTCCAGCCCTAGCACTGCTTCTGTGCTGACGACCTTCACACAGCTTGGAGGGGCTCTTCTCCAGCACCCAGTTTTGGGCTGACTCATTACCAATGAGCCATTCAAGCTCGTTATTTAGCAGTGGTTCCAGGGGAACGTTACACCCTTTGCAAGACTGTTTTGCCCATTGAATACCTTGTAAATCATCCCTTGGCAGAAGTATTCCTGGTGGAAGCATCAGAGCCTCTCTCTCACTCCCAGGTCTCCCTATGCTCCCCATACTACCCCAATTAATAGGCAACCTAGTAACGACAGAGCAGGTGCAGTGCTCCCTCCCCACATTTGGTGAGTTTTAGGGGATTTCTCTCCCAAGATGTAGTGCATCCTTGCTTTGCAGTTTGGGTCCCACTGACCCTGCAAGTGCCCAGTGCAGGCAACCAGGTCCAGATCCTGACCCACTCCTGGAGCTTTGTCCCCACCCCTGTCCCCTCCTGACCCTTCCTGCTCCTGCATGGGGAGTGCCTGCAGGAGGCTGTCCATCCGCCACCGACGTGCACAAGCACCCTTGGTTGTTGTTTTTATAAAGGCTGATCAATGTTTTCTCTGCTTTATAACAAACCCCCTCATTGCAAAACAAAACATAAACACGACTGTAATTTAACCAGCTGTTCCGCGCACCAGGTCGAGCCGGGAATGGATGCTCCTAATTACACAGCCCATTCCCACAGCACGTCTGCAAACCCCTCCCATGGCCCGGCAGGGCCCGGCGGGCCATCTCCCCCCACGCTGAGCAGCCACGTCACAGGACTAGCCCCGAGGGGACCCGGCACCAGGACACGGAGGCGTGCAGGGTCCGAGCCCTCTGCACTGCTGCAGCAATTACACAGACATCGCAGTAAGCAAAATTACCGGCACTCTCCTTAAAATAGCAGATGACGGGCGTGTTGCAAAACATGTCTGAGGAACTCGCAGAATATTGTGGTCAGCAGTAATGATACTTTCTTATTTTTCCTGGTGTAATTTTTTCCCTTTTACTTAGGGATATTGTAATAAAGAGGTGTTTACAGGCAAGGCCCGTCAGTGATTCTTGGCCCAGCCGTGGGTTTCCACTGTGGCGTTTGAAGTTACTGGTCGATGCTCTCTGTAGGCTGCATGTGTCCACCAGGACTCATGCGATCTTTGGCTTTCTTCTGGAGTTTCCAAAGCAAACCCTGATCTGTGACTTCGGTTCTTACCAGGAGTCTCCTGCTTTCCCCAGTCACCCATTATCACAAGCTAACAGTGTTTGGGGGGGTTCCCCTACCCATGCATTGCTGCGTTGGAGGCACCGTTAGGTCACCGGCTCCAATATCACAGCTCCATCCATCTGCTCTTCAGTGCTCTGAGACCAGGGCACCAAGCCCCCAACCCTAAGTAACGAAGAAGTGATTGCAAAGGCCTTTTTATGGGTGAATAATATGTGATGGGAAAGAGCAAGACACCCTTCCTCCACAGAGATCTTCATAAATGAGGCTATAGATATTTTACAGCACATGTGTAACGTTATGGCACAGGCAAGACTTGCTGTCCATCCACCTCCAGCCTCCCCCGGTCTCACCACGGGAGGGGTGCCGGGGTCTTAGGGCTGCACCTGAATGCTAATGCTATGGTGCAATGCGGATGTTTTAAAAACACCAAGGAGACAATTTTCCTCTATGCACCGAGGGCCTGGCTGCCAAAGTTCATGCTTGATGGGCTTCCTCTGTTTCTTCCTAAAAATCCTGGTGTACCTCAGAGGGGGAAGCCCACCTGTGTCACAGCATGCTAAGGTAGTTTTGGGAATGCTGCTCTTGTTGCAGCAGTTTGGAAAGCCCTGGGTAAACCCGCAGGGTTGTGGCAGGGGAAATTTTCAGGCTCTTGCAGTGGGGAATGCAAGATGGAGATGCTGGGGTGCCCAGGAGCCCAGAAGCTGTGGAACAGCTGCTCTCTGCCTGCCAGATTTGTCGTGTAGCCCAAATCCCCATTTCTGCACGTGCCTCCCATTGGGTCCCTTGTGGAAAAAAAATACCAAGTGCCGTTTTGCTTTTTTGCTGGACGGGGTGGCAAACCTTTTCCTTCCTCTTTCAGCCTGACACCAACCATGAAAAGTGTCAACTGAGTGTTGCTGGTGCAGACTGGTTTTGTCTGCAAGGGGACATCCTCTCGTGAGCCCCTCTCTTCTGCAAGTCCTACAGCGAGTAACACGAGACAACATCTATTTTTCTGATTAGACCAAATGCTTTCTAAAAACAAAAAATAAAATAAAAAAAAATGAAAGGGCCTAACTGGCTGATGCAAACCGACCCCAGAGTCTGACAACCTTGCTGCTTTATGCCAAGGAAGACCTGCCCCAGGGATGTCAGACGTCCCGTGTCCTTCAAGATGCCCTGGGAAGGTGCCAGGCAGGGGCAGACCGAACTGCGGAGCAGCCCTGAAGAGCCCAGTGATGTTAATAACAGAGCCTATGTGATTTTCTGGGAAAAAAGACCCCATGTGTGCCAAAAAGGGGACAACCCCTGAACATGGGAGATGGGGTGGGCTGCTACAGCATCCTGCAACCTGTGGCCAGCCTGTGCCTGCAGCCCTGGTGTGGTGGGAGGGAGAGCCAGGAACAGACATTATCCCCGTGCCGGAGGAATGCTTTGCAGTTATGTACCCTTTCACCAAAATAATCCGAGCGCTCGGGTACTGGCCAAACCACAGGAGAATTACAGCCAAGAAAGCCTCTCGCAGTAGTAGGGAAATAGCAAACCCTTTAACTGTTTTTCCAGATCAGCACAATTATAGCTTTAAATCCACGAAGCAGATTTTTCTCTCTTCTCCCTCCTCCTTTTCCCCTTGGCTGCGCTCAGACTGGAAACGTCATGTCTGTGCCTGGAGCAGTCGTGGGGATGGGGGCTCAGGGTTGCCCCCCCCCAGGCACCCTTGGAAGGCAGGGTTAGCCTTGGGGTGCTTGCAAGGATGAGCTCTTGCTGAGGGTGGTGGGGAGCTGTGCACAGGGGGCCAAGCCCTACACTGAGGCTTCACAGCACCCCTTTGCTGCAAAGTGGGGTCAGGACAGCACAAGACATGAGCTCAGGAGGGAGAGAGCAGCTAGAGAGCTCTCTAGAGCATCCAGCGCCCCAAATGCTAGACCCACAACCCTTGAAGCCCATCCGGGACCCACTCCCCAGCCATGCCACCTTGCCAGCAGCATCAGTGAAGCCCTGGCCTCAGCCAGCTCGGGAATGCTATATTTATTATTTTTACAGCTTCTGAAGGCTAATGGATGTTTATTCCCAGGGCTTTCCTTCCACAGCCAGTTCTTCTCAAGCTTCATTTTTTGCATAGCTGGAAACTTTCAATCCGCAGACACAAGCCGGCATGGGGCAGCAGTCCCAGTGCTCGCTGCATGGAGCATCACGGCTGCTGCCGTCTGCCCCAGGGAGGCACAACCTGCCCCCTTGGCCCCTTTCCCTCTCCTGCTCCTGTACTGGGGTGTCTGGTGGCAATAGAAAGCTGGGGGCAGTGGTTGGCATGTCCTCCCGTGCACATGTAAGAGGAGGGAATGGGTCCTTTTGTCCTTCCTTAGGGAGTGACGCAGCTCCTGCTCATGGGATGATGGGCAGCAATCAGGAAAAGCAATTGGGAAAGGGGAGATGAAAGATGGAGGGAACTTTTTTCCCTTTATTTACCTGATTTTGGACCTCTAAGAATATTTTCTTCCCAAACTCAAGGCAATTCCAGTTTGTGTTTGCCACAAACATTCATGTGCAGCATGAGGAGAGCACACATGGGGATGGGAGGTTCCATGTTTGAGGGACATGCGTCCCCTGTGCATTTGTGGAAACCCTTTTCATGTTTGAACACACGCATTTTGCCAAATAAATCCATCCACAGCAACAAACATGCCTGAACTCATGCGAGTGTTGATCTGCTCGAGGGCAGGAAGGCTCTACAGAACCTCTGGACAGGCTGGATCGATGGGCAGAGGCCAACTGTATGAGGTTCAACAAGGCTCAGTGCTGGGTCCTGTGCTTTGGCCACAACAACCCCATGCAACGCTGCAGGCTTGGGGAAGAGTGGCTGGAAAGCTGCCTGGCGGAAAAGGACCTGGGGGTGCTGGTCGACAGCCGGCTGAACATGAGCCGGCAGTGTGCCCAGGCGGCCAAGAAGGCCAACGGCATCCTGGCCTGTATCAGAACTAGTGTGGCCAGCAGGAGCAGGGAAGTGATCGTGCCCCTGTACTTGGCACTGGTGAGGCCGCACCTCGAATACTGTGTTCAGTTTTGGGCCCCTCACTACAAGAAGGACATTGAGGTGCTGGAGCGTGTCCAGAGAAGGGCAATGAAGCTGGTGAAGGGTCTGGAGAACAAGTCTCATGAGGAGCGGCTGAGGGAGCTGGGGTTGTTTAGCCTGGAGAAAAGGAGGCTGAGGGGAGACCTCATCGCGCTCTACAACTCCCTGAAAGGAGGTTGTAGCGAGGTGGGTGTCGGTCTCTTCTCCCAAGTAACAAGTGATAGGATGAGAGGAAATGGCCTCAAGTTGTGCCAGGGGAGGTTTAGATTGGACATGAGGAAAAATTTCTTCACCAAAAGGGTTGTCAAGCATTGGAACAGGCTGCCCAGGGAAGTGGGTGAGTCCCCATCCCTGGAGGTATTTAAAAGACGTGTAGATGTGGTGCTTAGGGACATGATTTAGTGGTGGACTTGGCAGTGCTAGGTTAACGGTTGGACCTGATGATCTTAAAGGGCTTTTCCAACCTAAATGATTCTATGATTAAATACCCCCAAAATGACATGAACCAAAGTATGACTTGGGGCAGAAGAACAGCTCCAAGCCAAGTCACCCCTTCGGGTCAACACCACGATCATCTCTGCCCTTACAGTAAATCCCTCTCCTTCTACCAAAACTCCTGCCAGGCCACTTTACCCCAAGCACAGCAGCACAGGGAGCTCCCATTTCTCCCAGTTTTCACCCAAGATGCTCGGCCCTGGGGACCAGGGATGCTCAGACCCCGTAACGTCGGGCACTTCTTGCCCTGCCTGCACCAGGAGCACTCTGGGGCAGGGCGGCTGCTGCCTGACTGCTGCTGTCCAAAGCTGCGTTGCACGGTAGGATGTTTCAGAAGCCTGTTGTCATTTTTTCCATTCACATATTTGGAGAAGGCACTTGGGTTGCACCTCCAGCTTAATGAAAAAGGGAGAGGAAGTGTTGAGAGAGAGGTCTGAAAGCCCCTCGCTGCTTGAGAAGATGGTAAGCAGAGAAAAGCCACCCCGTGAATCGATGAGCTTTTCGAGCAGTATATATCTAAGTGGTTTTTTTCCCTTGGAGTTTAATAATCTGAATTCTTTCCTCCCAGATTTTCCACTATCACGGTTGCAGTTACAGCCCCCATGTGCAAATGACCTGGCTCCTTCCCCAAAAAGGAGATAGTCCCAACCAAAAATATACCTACAGAATATAGGTTTGTGTATACACATTCATCCAAATATGCCTATACACAGAGAGAGACATATAAATTTATATATATATAAAAGCTGCTTTGAAACCTTTCTAAAACTATCCACACTAGCCAACAGCAGCATTAGAATACTCAGACTGAAGGATAGGTGCCAAAGTCCTCAGATTCCACATTTGGTATTTGGCAGCCGGGTCTCTGCACGTTGTTATAACCATTGCTCCTATACGAACCACGCTTCTGAGATAACCATTTAGTTTCTCTGAGCTCTTCTGCATTTCAGTGGGTTTTGTTGAACTCCTCTGGGATGGTATTGAAGGACGCTCGGCTGGCTTCTGCCTTTACCAGCAACTGGGGTTTCATCTTAGCATCTCCATTTCTTCTGCCTCCTGCCAACTCCTGGGGTTGGCTGAGGCTCAACACAATTATTACCCTGCTCTCTCTGTACGTCCTTGGTTTATACTATAGATGTTCTGTTTGTTCAGTCATTTATCCTTTAACCAGATTGAGTCATGGTGGCTTCATTTTTTAACTGTGTACACATATTTAATAGACATTTTATACTACATAATTGCATATTCAAATAGATGCTATACTTATGTATATACATACACTCATTCTGTGCAGAGAACATCCATTTTTTTCATGCAGAAGAACTGACAGAAGAGGAAACTACAGCTGTATGCTGCCTGATGTTGGCAGGAGAGATGTGAGAAGGGCCAAAATGAGCCAGAGCTGGTCTTTGCTCCAGTGTCCTGCTGGGAAAGGAGGCAAAATCCTCCCTTTGCTGGTCCCCAGGGAAGTCAGCCCCTGACCACCCCATCAGTGATAGCAGCAGCTCGAAGGCATGAGAAAAAAGCATAAAAGCCCCCAAATGGCATGGGAATTGCAGTCCCTCTGCCAGGGTGCAGCCAGGATCATGCCTAAAACAGCATCTATAGCTACAATTGGGCTGAAAATATTTGAAAAATGGGTGTTTTCCACCAATCTCCACAGGGCCTCTCCCTCAGAGAGCTCACTTGGGGCAGAAATCTCTGCAGAGCAGCAAAACCAGCCCATGCAGGTACAGAACACCCAATGGCTTAGCTACTGCTGTCATCTCCACCTGGCAGGGAAACCAAACCCTGAAGGGCAGGGGGGAATTGCACGGGATCCCTCATAAGTGCCTTGTCCAGGACCCCTGCAAGATGGGCTGAGGGATGGGACAGGCTCAGCCGCATCCATGCCCTGCATCTCCTGCCCAGGGGTGGGCGAGGAGGGTCCTTCCTCGGGAGCAAGGCTCAGTTGCGGTCCCAGGAGGGTTTCCCACCACCTGCACCCACGGATGTAATTTTGTCATTTGAGGAGCACAGTGGCACACTTGGAGCAAGGCGCCTGCGTGCCGTTCGCACCTCGTTACGCTGCTCTCCTCCAAGGGGAGATTTTTGGCATGGTTTAGGATGAAATGAGATACAGAAAAGGGATATTATCCAGAAGCAGAGGCAGGGACAAATGTGATGGCAAAGACACTCGGTTCTGGCTCCTTGTTTGCTTCAGAGAACTGCGATCTCTGAACAGCCTTTCCTGGGCTTAGCCCTGACCCAGCAGACACCTCTGCAGGTGTGACTTGAGCCAGTCACTTGCAGAGGCCAGTGCAAATACCACCAAATTTTTGGTGTTTTGGATCCATTCCTGATAGAAAATAATTCACAGCAGAGGTCTGTGCAAATGAAGAGCTCGTATGCTCTGAAGCATCATATCAACCGCCCTGGAGAGTCTGGTCCCCATCCCACCATCTCACAGACATGCCTGGTCCCTGCCTGGGAGCAGGTGAGGGATGAAGACACCAGGCTGAGCTGAGATTCCCTTAGAAATTAAGCACATGGTGCTGCCCAGATGTGCTCCAGCATTGCCTGGAGGGAGATGAGGATGGAAGACTTCACGCCAAGCAGAGTGATGTCACCTGTTAACATCAGGATCCCCTGCCCAGGTCTTGAGCAGGGGGCGTTGCAGGAATTTCCTTTTTTGGAACTACTTGACAACCATGCTTATGCCATGCTCCAATGGCTTTGGCCATGAGCAGTTGTGCTATCAGGTGCCCAAAATTCTTTACCCCCCCCAAAAAAAGCATTTCTTTGGGTAAATATCCATGTTCTTAAGTGAAGAAAGGGTGGAGGGCTGTCCCATGCCAGATGTTTCTGGCTTCTTGTTTAAGTGTAAGCTGGCTGGTTGGGAAACAGTCCCATAGCACAGGTTCATGGACAGTGAGGATGAAAAGGATACCAAGAGACCACCCAGTCCCCAACACAGTCCCAGGCAGGGTCAGCTCTAGGAGAAAGCTCCCCAACTGCTGCATGAAAACCTACTTATGGACCACGGGGATGTCCCCCTGCGAGGATGCTTTGGTACCTGGCACAGTCACGCTTCTGGGGAGACTCAGCCCAGCCACGAGCAGCCCTGTGCTCGGTCTTGAGCTGAAGCAGTGGAAAAGCTCATCGCAGCCACACAAATGCAAGTCTCTGAACTTCAGAGGGGATACTGGGTGCTAAACTACCTGCTCAGGACCCATCTCTGAGATGGTGCAGCGGCAGCTTCATGGGCTGCAGCCCAGGCAGCCCCCTCCCTTCCCAGCCCATCCAAAAGCACACGATCCCAGCGCAAAGCTAACCTTATCCCACCATTCAAAGCTTTATGAATATTAACTTGTGTCTCTGCTGCATGGCAGAACGAAACGGTGACCCAGAGAGTGGAAACATCAGCACAGATTTAATTGCAAGCATCTCCCCAGGATGCAGCTGGGAGCACCAGAGCTGGGATGGCCCCCACAGCCCTGATGCAGCACGGGGGCCGCAGCATCGGCATCACCCCATTAGCTGGATGCACAGTACCATTTGGGAAAAACACACAATCCTTGCAGGAAACAGGGGCCCGGAGCCAGCGGAACGGCTCACCGCAGCATGCCTGGGCGGCTGGTCCCGACCCTCCATTAAACAGAAGGGAAGCGGTGAGCAGGGAGGTTTCAGGCCATGCTGACGGCAGCTAGGGAGACCAAGGTTAAAACCGAACCTCCCTGCTCCTTGCAGCGAAATGTCAGCTCAGCTTGAGGACGCAGGACAGGGTCTGGCCCCGCGCCCCCTGCCAGCACCAGCAAAGGTCATGCAACGGCAGCACAGGTCTGAGTTTTGAATTTCAGGGGTATCCATCTGCATTGATTACATGTTCGCTTGCTGCTTTAAGCCTGGCTATCATCCACCCATGGGGCAGATCCTTCAACTCCGCAGTAATTGAGTTGCAGGGAATTTCATGGGCTTTTTTTTTCATCACCACAGCATCCAGATGTGCTCCTGGAGAGCATCAAGGGTCTCCGCCAACATCTGTGTGGGATCCCCCAGCAGGGATCAGCCCTGGCAAGGAGCAAAACCTGCTGCGAAACCCAAAACCTGAGCAAAGCCCATCCAAGTCTCATCTTGCAGTCCTGACGGACGCAGGCAGGTCTGAGCACTTCTGCAGACCGCGGCTCTTTGGTGGAAACTATATAAAACGGGATGACCTTGACCTAAAACCCAGATGGGTTTACAGCGACTGTCGGAGGCCGAGGGGCCCCGGGGAACCATGAACTTGCCTGGAGCAAAGCCCCATGTGTGGCACCTGCCACCAAGAGGCAGCCAGGCAGGACACAGGGCACAGCACCCTCCATATACATACATCTACCAAATACAAAATATGCTGTTAGCCCCCACATAAATCTCCTCTTTTTGAAAGGAAGAGGGTTTCTACTCTCTACTTTGCCCAAGCTGGCTTGGCACCAGCATCACCAAGAGCAACCCTGGTTTCCCTTGGAGCTGGAGCACTGCCCACCCCAAACCAGTGGTTGGATGGAGCTGGAGGAAATAGACAGCATTTTGGGTAGGTTGCTTTAGATCCCCTTCTCATCAGAGCCTGGCACAGAGCTCACTTACCATTTCTTCCCCCCGATGTCATGCTGCTGCACTGTGTAGCCAAAATATGCTTCCTTAGAGCCAGCTATGATTTTGGGCCTCTTGGTGTCAATGTTGAAGGTGTCACTGAACCCTGAGGAGAGAAAAGAAGGATTCCATCAGCCAAGGTGCTGAGATGGTAGGAGAAAACACTTTTTTACTGTGGTCAGAGACTGAACAGGTCACCCCAAGAGGCTGTCAAGTCTCTACCCATGGAGGTATTCAAACCCCAACTGGACACATCCCTGGACAACCTGCTTCAGGTGACCCTGCTTGAGCAGGGCTTGGACTAGATTATCTCCAGAGGTGCCTCCAACCTCAAGCATCATGGGAATGTAGCTCCCACAAAATGCACAACATGCCCCAGGAGAGTCCTAGGCAAGACAGGGGTGGTTTTACCCCATCACAGCAGGTCTGTGGCACAGCATTCCCACAGCCAGCCATGATGGAGAGGAGGCTACAAGACCCAAAGTAGCCCAGACCAGGCTCACCTGCAACCTCCCAGCACTCCCCTCTCCAGCACAGAGCCCCCAGGCAGCAACCAGCCCCAGGGCTGCAGCTTTAAGCAGGTTCATTTAGGGTTTAGAGGCCACAGCTGCACAAGCCCTGGAGGGCAGCGCCCTTCCCCAACCCACCTGCAAAGGGGCTTCAGCCCTGCAGGCACCAACGTGCTCCTCGCGGCCGCTGAGCTGTCGCCCACCACTGCTACCAAAGCAAAAGACTGTTTCTGTTTTATTCATAAAGGAAATAGTATTTTTCCTCTAGGCTGCTGTAAGAGTGAATCAGCTGAAGTCAGGGCTGCCAGGATGGGCATGGGGAGGGGAGAGCACCTTTTTCCCTCTGACATCTCCTCAAGCTGCCTGCGATGGGTCATGCTGCTCTGCAATGCTTTGCTCGTCCAGCTGTGGAGCAGCAGCTGCTCATGGTGGAGATGGCCACCACTATGTCCCCACGCACCCCAGCAGGGACCACGGGGGTACATAGGAAATGTGTGGCCATACCAGATGTGCCCAGTCTGGAGCCCATCACCCAGCCCAGCTGTCTCCATGGGCCACCTCCTGCTGTCCCTGTGGGTTTTGCAGTACCAAAGAGCCAAAGTTGGGATTCGCTTTTCCCGTGTGAGCGAAAGCCGGTGCCACTGGGGAGTTTGCTAGGGAGAGACAGCTCTGGAGGGGGATGTCTTCAAGAATGGATGCTCAGACCTGGACGGGGTGATTTTTGGGCTTAGTCGTCTCCCCAAGGCTGCTCTGGAGAGGATGCCCCTTCCTGCAGGACAGCGGGAGCAGGATCCCTGACCACGGCATCCCAGCTCTGGGGAACCCGGTGCTCACAGCCCGCACAAGTGAACCTTCAAGAGCAATTTGCTTGCCAGGGAGCAAGTCTCGGGGGATTGGTCTGGCAGCTCCTCCCTCTGCCAGGAGCTGAACCCAGCGGCAGGGTGTGCAGACAGGGAGGTCAGATGAGTCTCCCCAGTTCCGGAGCAGCTGGAGATACCCCTTCACCCATCCACGGATGCAGGAGCTGCCCCAAATTGTGTCCACAGCCCCCCCTGGGTGCATTTGATGGAGAAATTGGCTGGGGGCAAAGACCACCCCTGGGCAGGAGGGAGAAGCAATATCTGTGCTGCGGGGCTCATGCACTGCCTTGCCTCTATTACTGGTGGCTGCAAAATGCTGGAGTGACCCATGTCCCATGTCCCGTGGTCCATGTCCCATAGCCAGCAGGTATCAGCCCACAATATCCCAGTCTTTACCCAGAGACACATACATTTTAGCTCAGGCCAGCATCACGTTCAAACCCTCCACGGGTGCAAATGCTGCATGGCTTCTACAGGGAGGTGTTTTTAATTTACGATATTATTTTCCCCATGGGTTTTCTTAAGCATAGAGGGGTATGGCCCAGGTCCCAGCAAGGAGCGACTGCATGGGAGACGGTGCTGCAGGGAAGGATATGCAATAGCCAGGATATCCCGGCTCTTCGTCTGCCTTTGGGCAGAAAGTAGCTGCGGTTGCAAATAAAAGATCCTGGCGTCACTAGTTAGGACGACTTTAAAAGCAGCAGAAGGATCACGTTTGGTATTTATAGGGGTATAAAGGGGTTGTCAACAGGAGAGGCTGGGAATGCCACTTCCCAGGCAGAAAAATTCAGGATGGAAAGTGTTTTTATAGGTAGGAATGTTAGGGATAAACCTTATTTTTTGCAGTCATAGGAACAAATCTGTAACGTTGGCCCCATAAACAGAGAACTGCGGAGTCTCACCAAGGAGAGCTGAGGTAAGGAGCTTTAAAATCCTACAAAAAGAAATTCTAGAAAGCAGAGGAAAAAAAAAGGAGACAGGGTGGGGGCGGGATGAGAGCCAGCATATTTTGTGGTAGTTTGACCTTATTTAACATTTCAAAACAAATGAAAACCTCCTCTGAGTTAACCGTTAGCCAGTGAAGAAACAGAGGCCAGGACCGGCCATTGTTAGTCATGATGGGCAAGGGGAGAGTGGGAGGTCGTGGGGAGCTGGGAGCACCCAGGGGTGTCACATTGCTGCCACCAGTGAGATGGGGTGACACCCTGGACCTGGCTGGAAGAGGGGGGTCTTTTGGGGAGGTTGTTTTATATTTCAAGCAAGGTTAAATTCCAAGTAATGCAGAGGCATCTTCATCACTTGGGTGCAGAGTAAGTGTCAGAGAGGATGTGATGGGTTTTCTTCCCATCGTTTGCATTCAGCAGAGTGGGACAAGTTGGGGGCCCCATCCTGTGGCTCCCTGCATTAGGACCCCATCATGCAGCTGTAACCTCCTGCAAAAGGCAGCCAGGGTGGTCGTGAAAAACAACAGAAACCCCAAATAAATAGCACAAATTCTTCATTAAGTGCAAAGGTCTCTGAATCGGGGGGAGCAGGGAGAAGTGCTGCAAGGGGCTCGTGCCACTCACAATGCCGGAGCATCCCGCTCGCAGCAGGTAGCGGGGACCAGGGGAGGCAATGGGGCTGGAAAAGCAAAATGACCTGGAAGAAAGTTTCCAGGCAATGGATGGCAGAATGGAGGAATTTCAGAAAGCCAACAGATGTGGGTGCATTCGAGGCAGAAAGAAAAAAAAAATAAATCTGAGAATATTTAAACTGGCTTAAACTACTGGGAGCTTTTCGAGAGGTTGTCAAGGAGATTTAGCAACCCAAAGAACCAAGTCTCATTTTCTTGTCAGGAGTGACATCACTGTCGTAAATAAGTGACCAAAAGCCACATGTTTTGCGTGCGATGCAGCCAAGGCAGGAAGCCTCAAATACCTCCTTTCTGAACTGGAACTTCACTCGAGTCCAAACTTTTGATTCTTGTCAGGTCAAATATTGAAAAGAAAAAAAAAAAAACACATTTGGGAAACAATACTGGGAATAAAAGCCACCTTTCCTGCCAAAAAGAATAAAAATAAGTCCTCCCTGGAAGGGAAACCTCTGGGAGGGGGATGCTCTCGGGGCCCCAGCACCATCCTCCTGCCCATACCTCTGCCGGTGCTTCCTGCCTGCATCCTTCGGGCAGGCAACGGGATTCACCGCCAGCAAAGGGACTCTGGGAAGGTGCCATAACGCAGCCCATTGGTGTATGCTGTGATGCCGCAAGGCTGCTTCTGCTGCCATGAGGTATGGGTCTTTAGCTCGCTGCCTTTGCTCCAAACTTTTACAATTTAAGGAGACCTGAGCTGGGCAGTGGAGCTGCTGGAAGAATTTCCTAATTTTTTTTTGGCTGTGGGGAAAATCACTCAATTTTTTTGACTGCATCGTGCAAACCCAGCCTGTTTTGCTGGCCTCCAGCACTTTCAGAGCTTGGGAAAGAGTTTCTGCAGAGAGGCCGAGTCGACACAGGGCAGCGACACAGGTGGGAGAAGCATCTCGAACGCTGCGGCTGAGTCCGGCCCATGGGAACCTGCGTCTGGGTCCACACGGGCCTTTGTGCCAAATTCCCCAGGGCAAAGGCAGCTTGCCCGCTGCCGGGCTGCTGCAAGTCCCCAGGGGTGGCACGGGAGGAGATACAGGATTTGGGGGCACTACAGGTGACCCGAGGAAAAGTGTATGGATGGGACATGAGAAGAGCATGTGCCGTGCCAGGCTCTTGCTTTCTTGCAGGGATGAGCAAGCTGCTCGCTGGAGGAGCCTGGGAGCACGTGGCGGGGGGAAAGCTCACATCTGCCAAAAACCTGGAGCATGCCAGGGTCAAGCAGCTCAGTCTGGCACTTTGAAACTCGCCTTGCTGTTCTTGCTCCCGTTTTCTCTCTCATCGCTCAATCCCACACAGGAGAGGAGACCTCTGTGCTAGGTTAGCGGGTCCACGGACCCCGGTATCACCACTGTGACCCCTGCATCCTCAGCATCCTGGGGATGCCACTGGCCACCCAGTGCTGGGCTGGGCTCCTGTGACCCCATCCCCACCACCACATGGGCTTTGGTGGCATCGGATGTTCGTCTGCAACCCATCTGCCATGCACGTTACTTTTTCTTTTCTTAGGATTGAAATATTTGGCTTAACTAGAAAATGTTTAAGCTTGATATAGGGTATTTGGGCAAAAACTTAGCAGGCCCCAAGAAGGAGCAGGGTGGGCCACATGTCCCTGTGCTCCCCTCTAGCTTTAATTCCTAATCAAGTGCTCTTTGCCAAATGAGATGCTGAAAGCACCAAATTCCTCTCCAGGTTGCTATCTCAAAGCCAGCGTTTGTCATCAGCTATTAGGAAACAACCCAGGGTTTGGTGGCTGCAGCAGCATTGGATGGAGAGCCAGGGAATACTGAGGATGAACAGAGGATCAGTCATCGCCGGCTCGTGTCTTGTCACATTCCTGGTTACCCACAAAATCTCTGACAAACAGCCCCAGGATGTTAGCTACACAAGTACCTTGTGCTTCCATAATTCCAGATTTCTGGACCCCCAAAATTCAGGGAGGAGCCGTTTGATGGCCATGTTTTGCAGCCCTAAGGAAGATGCTGATTTTTCATTTGCAGCGCATTCATTAGTGATAATGCAAACGGCATCGGGAATAAATAGTGGCAGGTTTCTGACCACCCCTTTCCCAGGGAGACACCAGGAAAGCGATAGGTTGTGGGGGCCATGGGGGGATCAGTTTCTCAGAGCCCCATGCAGCTCAGGTGGGTTGTTTAACGGATCTTCCCTGGCCAAACCTTGGTCAGTGGATGGACAACTGATAGGCGGGGAGGTGGGATCCCACTCAGCCCCACTGTTGGGGCTGTGTAGCCACCCAAAATTAAGAATCCACCATCAAAGCCTGGACTGGAGGGTCCCTTGGAAACCCACCTGGACAATCCCAAACGTACCTCATGGAGTAAGCACAATGGTTTTACCATTTGGTGACCCTTTAGAGAGGGAAGGAGCCAACTACCTTCTCTGGAAAACCAAACCAGCAAAGGAAAACAGATGCATGGTCTGACACAAGGGAAGTTGTCATATCTCAGCGCATCCTCCCTGGATCCTTCTGGAAGTCACAGCTTCCCTGCCAGCGCATGGTGTCAGCGAGCAACCGGGCGATCCGCAGCCACTGAAGGCGTTTATTTCAACAAGCCATGGCTCAGCACCCTGTGGCTGGGCTTTCCCACTTTTGGCCCAGACCTGTGCCCTTCTTGCACCGAAGTCTCAGGGAAGAGGATCTGGCCTGATCCAAAGTTTAGGGACACCTTGGGCTGTCCCCAAGACTGGCTGTGCACAGAAGCATGGCACTGGGCAGGGTCCCCAGCCCTGCAGGGTGCCAGCTGGAAAGGGACCAGCTGCTGAGTGCCAGCATCGCCTGCCTCCTCCCTTGGCTCTATTGCTGGTGACAAGTAATAACCAAGCAAGTGCTGGAGATGCCACGGTGCCTCTGGGGACTCCCAGCCCATGGGATGATGCAAGAGCAGGGACAGAGCCCACATGCAGGAGGTTCCCCTGGGGCCGCTGGAGAGAGCGGGGAGGGAGGTTTCCCTTGGGCAAAGCACCACCCACCACCGGAGCATGGTTTGCACTCAAGGGCACACACCAGGACAGGCAGCACTGCCTGCTCAGTGCAGGGACAATTCCCAAGGATGCACGTCCCAGCCTGGCACCCTCAGCTCAGCCCAGGGCCCCGGAGGGTCCCGCACATCACACAAACTTGCTTTTAGTCCAGATGGCAAAACGCCAGCATTAGTCCTCAGCAAAATATATCGACCGGTAGCCACAATGCATCCCATCCTGGTCCGGAGACCACCACAGAGCGCTGGAAGCATTAACCCTTCCTGCCGGCACACGACTCATGTTCGCTGCAGCAGCGCTGCCATTGCCGGCCACTCCAGGCGCAGGCAGAAACCCCTGTGGGCTGCAACACCCGTGGGCAGGAACACCCTTGGGCAGGAACGCTCACGTGGAGGACTTCTGTTCAGCCTGAGGCGGAGATGCCGGCTTGCCACATCCCCTGACTACACTCTGCAATAACGGTCATATATCTACAAGCAGCATCTCTTTAAGGGGAGTTCACCCCACGGAGTCGGTCACCCACGTAAGCACGGCCGGGGATATGTCGTCGTCTCCGTGCTGTAGTGATCGGCCCCGGCAGCTCCACGCAGGCAGCCCCGCGCCCCGCCACGCTCGCCGCCGCCATGCAAGATGCAGACACATGTTCCCTATTAAGCAAAGAAAGGCAGCTCCGCTGCGGCTTGCTTTAAAGGATCAAGCAACAGTGCAATTAGAAAGGGGAAAAAAAATAAAAGAAGTAAAAAAACCACCCTGGTGTGTTTTTCCATCAGGATGTTTGGAAATGTTTGTGGTGGCAGAAGCGCTGCAGGCTGGCGGGGAGGCGTGAGCCGGTGGCAGTGCTCCTGGTAGCAGGGAAAAGCTCTTTTTCCCCTTTGCAGCTCCGAGTGTTCCAGCCTGGCTGCTCTGAGCCTGGGCTGCGTGCGGGAGGATGCCAGATGTAATTGCAGCAAAAATGACCGCTGCCGGGGAGCCTCCTTCTGCAAGAAGCGAGCCTGAGTGCACCGGCGAGGGGCCAGCAAGAAGCAGAACCCCACCTCGTGCCTCAGTCCCCGGCAGGGCTCGTCCCACACACACTGAGCCGTATGGGGGAAGCTGCAGGCTCGCCTCCTGAAACAAAACGCTCGCCTAAAACCTCTCTTAACTTATTTAACCCCAAGCAATTTTCTTTTGCACAGCCCCCTCATGTGCAACGGGACAAACCACCTGTGGATCACAAAAGTTAACTCTAGGTAAAAGGGTCTGGCTTTATTTTTGGGGGACTTTTTTTTTCCCCCGCTATCTGATGCTTCAGAAAAACACTAACTAATCCCGCTCTAACTGCAGCCCAGCCGAGGAGGGGGGCCGGGAGGACAACGCACTGCCTGCCTGCCCGCCTGCTCATTCCTGGGAGCCCATCAAAGCCCTCCATCCCTTTCAACACCCGTTCGCCC
>NW_008824499.1:1506338-1525202 GCF_000699105.1 Pygoscelis adeliae | reverse complement strand
CCCCGGCAGGGCTCGTCCCACACACACTGAGCCGTATGGGGGAAGCTGCAGGCTCGCCTCCTGAAACAAAACGCTCGCCTAAAACCTCTCTTAACTTATTTAACCCCAAGCAATTTTCTTTTGCACAGCCCCCTCATGTGCAACGGGACAAACCACCTGTGGATCACAAAAGTTAACTCTAGGTAAAAGGGTCTGGCTTTATTTTTGGGGGACTTTTTTTTTCCCCCGCCATCTGATGCTTCAGAAAAACACTAACTAATCCCGCTCTAACTGCAGCCCAGCCGAGGAGGGGGGCCGGGAGGACACCGCACTGCCTGCCTGCCCGCCTGCTCATTCCTGGGAGCCCATCAAAGCCCTCCATCCCTTTCAACTCCCGTTCGCCCGCCTCGAAGGCACCCGCCTTGCTCCCTCCCTCCTGCTCCCGGGAAGACTTTTCCAACAGCCTTATTAACCTTGGGCTTTCTCCAGCACCTTTCCCAAATAAGCAAAAGTTATTCCCAGTTGCTTTCCCCTTGCCTGGGGAATTGGGGTGGGCGCAGGCAGGGGAGCGGGTGCTTACCGGGCAGGAGGCAGAGGGAGCAGGCGAGGAGCATCCCGCTGGGGAGGTCCATGGGAGCGCCGGCTGCCCAGCTCCCCGGCCCCGAGCATCCGCGGGAGGCAGCCAGCCAGACTGGTAGCCTCGCTCGCAGAGCCCTTTCCTTATCCCCAGCCTTTCCCGGCTCCCTGACAGAAGGCAAGCATTGGGAGGGAGTGGGAGGGACGAGCGAAACTTGTAGGAGGTACAGCAGGAGAGGACGGGAGAGGGGACAGCCTTCATGCCGCCACGGCACCCTTTAGGGATCAGCTTCCCAGCAGGGCCGTGCCGGCTGGGAACTTCAACCCCAGGGCAGCACCCTGGACTTCTCCCCACGGCACCCTGCTGGGGTCCCCCAGGAACTCCTCACCCCGATGGGGGCTTGGCGATGGAAGGTCTGCACGGGGTCACTGATAGTTGTGAGGTGCCACCACAGCTGGGTGCCACCTCCAGCCACCTCCACTTGGGTGTCACTTCTGCTCAGGTGCCACCTCTGTTCAGAAGCTACCACTACTCAGCTACCAGCTCTACTCAGGTGCCACCTCTGCTTGGGCACTACCTCCACTCAGATGACATCTACTCTTGGGTGCTATATCTGCTCAGATGCCACCTCCAGCTGGGTACCACATCTGCTCAGGTGCCACCTCCGCTCAGACACCATCCTCAGTGTGGAGGAGAGCAGAGCCAGTGCCCACGGCACTGAGGAGGCTGCTGCGATGCTGCAGGGCACCACGTAGTGCTGGGGCACCCAGTCACACCACTTCATTTCCCCACCACCTACCCAGGCACGAGCACATCGCCGCTGGCACGGGCACCAGGAGAGTCCATCTGGGAAGCAAACAGCAAAGGAGCAGTCATTTAGGGGCCTGTCACCTCTGGGCTGGACTAACAAGCCCAAAACATCCGAAGCACAGCAACGTCCCCAGGGTGGGATTTTCTCCTGCCATCCTCTTCCTCCCTGGGCTGGAGACACCATTTGGAGGAGGTGCCCAGGAGGCAGCTCCAGCAGGATCTCAGCTCTGACTGTCATGAGGTTTTGGGGCTGGGATGCTGCCCTGAGCGCCTGTGGACCAGACCATGCAGCCCAGCTGGGGTGGCTCCGCTGGGGAGATAGGACCAGCCACAGCCTTGCTTCCACTTTTTCACAGTAGATGTGGCCCTGGAGGTCCTTCCCTACCCACCTCCAGCCCAAGCCCTGTTTGCCAATGGGAGCATCTCCACGTGCAGTTGCTACCTGCAGCAATCAAGCACGGTGAGACCGACCTCGCAGCCAGAAGAAAAGCAAAGCCAGAGCAGTCTGCCTGCTGCAGGCACCGCTGCAGTGCCAGCTCTCCTCCCCTCAAAGCGGAAGAGCAAGCAAAGATCCTTGATGGGGTTTTTGTCCCTCCTCCCACCCAGCCGAGAGCGAAGATCTTTTGAGATGGGTCCAAACGCCGATGTCTCTGTCTACTGAGTGTCTGTCAGACAGTTTGGGGTCTGCGGGAGGGAGATAAGCTCCACTTGAGACACTCTTAGATGAAACAGAGTGTCTGGGAGATCCAGTTTCTTTTCATTCTCTCCTCTTCCCTCCTGAAAATATACGTTTGGGGTCTGCAGGCGGGAGAGGACACGTCTGGAACAGAGATCAAAGCAGCAGTAGGATCCAAAACGGCACAGAGATGTGGATACTCTTTAGCTTGTTTGTACAGTGCTCCTTCCACCAGCAAAACGCTGCTTGACAGATATTTTCAGTTCTTAACTACATCTCCCAGCTGTTTTCCCCCTATATAACTCTGGAAGAAAAAGCAGAATTTCAGGGGACAGCAACAGCTGAAGGGAACAAAATGCATTTCTGGCTTGGTGAAAGTTAAAAATGAGATTTTAGGGAATAAAATGAAATATTAAAGAGCTTGGGCAGGAAACACAGATGAGATTTAAAACACAGAGTAACCAGAGCACAGAGGGAGGGATCCCTGAGAAGTGGATGCTCTGAGCAGAAGTCGCAGCCTCACTGCTCCTGCTCCCAGCCTGGGGCCGCAGACAGGGCACGTGAGGGGAAATTCCTTGCTGGGAACTAAACTCTCCCATGCAGTTGGAAGCCAAGCCGGTCTTCCATAAAAAAAAGAAAAAAAATTACAAAAGGCCTATATAATCTTGACATTTGCATCTTGGTTCAGTTTTCAGAGAGGTTGTTTGGAAGCAGATTGCTGGAACCAGCCGGCTTGAAGGGTTATGGAGGAAAGACGGGAAAAATAACACCAGAGGAAAGGTCCTGGGCCTTGTGGTATCTCTCCCTTCCCAAACAGAGCAAGTGGGGCTCAAGCACAGCATTTCAGAAGTTAAAAAACTCCATGGAAAACCGAGTGGCAGTAGCTGCCTCCTGCCTCGAACTCCCCGACCTGGAAACCAGCGGAAAGTCGGATTTACAGGTATCCGCTTTTCCACTCCTGCCAAAGGACCGGCCGTGTGAGGTTTCTCTGTAGTGGCCACGGTTCTTGTGCAGCAAGGAGAAACCCCAGGAGCTGCCTTGGTTTCATGAGCGATGTATGTCCATCAGACCCCTTCTGCTTCATCTCTCTTTGTCGGTTGTCTGCAAGCAGCTTGCAAATCCCTGGGGGTTTCTCATTAGTCTACATTGGACCCGATTGGGATAGCAGGGGAGCGGGGTCTTACTCAACTGATATTCTGCAAAACTGGTTTAAACTATAGTCACTTATGAGGCTGCGTTGCTCTGCAGACCCCTCTGCCAAGTTATCAGCGCTCACCCTCAGACATCTTAATGCGACCAAGCCTCTTTGCACGAGCGAGAAATGCCAAGAGTTCAAAGAAGAGCTGTGCTGTGATAATATTGATGTAATACTTCCAAAATGTAAACAGCTGTCAGTGGAAGTGATGGATGGGAAAAAAAAAACCAAGGAAATAATAGTATTTCCACCCCTTGCAAAAAGTTGTTATGGGGACATCCCATGGTTTCCAGCAGAAAACTCAGCAGCAGGGCTCCTTAATGTCTAAAAACCCTACAGAAGATAATTTTCATGTATTCATCATATGATATTAATCCTGTAAAAAGAAAAAAGCTGGGTGCATATTAAGAGCTGCCTTCCCACTTGATTTTTGGATCCTGCTCTGATTTCAGCGCTGTTTCATCCAGCCCAGGCAGCGCTTTCCAAAGGATCTCTGCCTGCAGCGGCGTGGAGCTGGGGGCGGCGGGGGAGACACCCGCACATTGTCACGGGGCAAAACACAAACTCAGGCAGCTGAAGTAGGGTTATTTTTTAATTTTTTACTTTTTTTCCTATCTCCCAGATTCTGACTGCGATGAACGCCGCAGCAAGGGGAGCAGCTTCATGCGTGAGCATTGCGGGGGAGGAGGACCAGCCGGCAGCGCTGCTTCCTCGCGGGGCTGACATCTCCAATAGAGACCGGTGCTGCTTCAAACAAACAGCCAGTCCCCACGCAGGCGCTTGGAAGGGCGGTAGGAAAAGATTTGCTGCGAGCTCTGCCTGGCTCTCAGCGAGCCTTTGGGATGTTTTTCTTTATGTTGGGTTTTGCTGGGGGATGTAGGGGTAGGGAGGTGCTCAAACAGCCAGGATGCTGGGCTTTGCGGGTGCTTGCAGGATCCATCCTGCTGGTTAATTGTGCATCCCACCGTGCTGCAAAACCAACCCGATGAGAGCAGCATCGAGCCCGCAGGGCCCTCTGGCAGCTGGGAATATATTGGTGGAGAAAGTGAGAATCAAAACAGTTTTCTCCTGAAAACAGAGCAAAGCAAGAGCTTTTGGTGGGGAAGGGCAGCCCTCAAGCTTCCAACCCTGAAAAAGTCTGGCTCCTGAAAAAAGTTTCTGCTCATGGCTCAGATGTCAGAAGTTTGTGACCAAAAAACCCTCATATTTTCTCTGCAAGCCTGACAGTTTCCAAGAAAAGTGTCAAGGTGCAAACTAAGGCTTGTGCACATTGGAGATCATCCATGCTCTGCGGCCAAACACCACTGGGCTTAAACCACCCCATCCTGTCAGCAGAAGCAAAACCTGGGAGCTGAACTCTGCACCTGAGCCTCAGGCAAGATTTTTACCTTCCCGACCATCAGCATTTTCTGCAAATGCCAGCACGAGTCAGTAAAAAGCAAGGAGAGAGGTTTCAACCCAGGCAGCAAGTTCATCTGGCTGCAGATCTGATCACAGAATTACACAAGCCATTCCTGAGCCATTCCCAAAGGGAAGATCTCGTGTCTTCCTCAAATTAACATCCTTGGATGGGCTTCTTATAAAATCTGGATAAGGAGAATACTGCACTGACCGTGCCCTCACGGCTTGTGTGAGGATGACCCCAAGCTGCACATCTGATCAGGCAAGCCTTTGTGCACTGCTTAAAGAGAAAAGCCCACGAGTAACTTCAGTTTCCATCCATGCATCTGAGTCCCAGCTCAAGCTCTCACCCCGACACCTCCAGAGCTGAAAGCAAACCCTACATGAACCCATGCTACCGTCTCACCAGCTGCCTGACCTTCCTCCCCTACATTTTGAAGTCATCCCGGCAAACTGTAGGTTTTCCCACGTGTGGTCATTTTTTCCAAACTTCAGCCTTTCCCCACAACAGATGCCTCCTTGTGCCTGACCTTTCAGAGGATGTCATGTATTGGATGCTATTCCTTCTGGAGTTTTGAAGAATTAAGCTAGAATACAAGGAATGTAAACAGAGGTCAGGAATGAAAACAAAATTCCTAATTCACTAATATAAATGGAGGAAGGGCTGATGGTGTTGTGTGGGGATTTAATCATGAGCTGCCTGGTGGTGATGGTGCTGCAGAGGGTCCGGGATGCGCCCGGTGCTCCCAGGGGTGCTTCTCCCACAGTTTCGGGGGAAGGATGGATGGATGCTCAGGTTACACATATCCCCCAGCTCAGGAGCACCAAACGCTGCTCAAGACCTGGGTCTGGGGTCAGGACTACACCCGCAAGCAGTTCTGGCATGGCAGGAAGGGAAAAGGCAGCATGAACCTGGACCACCAGTGGCTCCCTGGGGGTCTCAACATGCTTAGATCCCTGGGTGGGTGCAGCTGGGTGTGAGCAGATTTGTCGCAGATTTGTCACAGATTTGTCACCCTTGGGTGATGGGGAGCAGCTCAAAGCCATCTGCTGAGGGCAAGCGCGGGCCAGCGGAGCACATGGTGCCGTCACGCCTGGCCGACACGCAGCCCCGCTGAGCTCAGAGCTCTGGAGAGTTGGTTGTCCAAAACAAAAGCTGATGTAAACAGAAAGCCAGCCTCTCCTGGAGATTATCAACTTTGTGCGAAGCCAGGAAATGTTACGTCTCTACAGAGCACAAAACTAGGAAGGTGAGAGCCTCCCCTGCCCTGCCAGCACAGCAGCTGGGGGCATCGACCCAGAGGTTTCCCACTTTGGGATGTTCCAGGGCTATTTCTGTGCCCCAGGGTCTCCCTGTCACTCACTCTACCCCAAGGGCAAGAGCAATGTCCCAGCTGGGATCACCCCGAGTACAGCCTGGTCCAGGGAAGCGGAGGGAGACTGGAGCCTGGGAAAGGAGGGGAAGATGCTGAGCCAGGACCCAGGGCACCCATGGGGGTGTTGCCCACGGGAGCAGGAAAATCCTGAGTTATGCTACAAGACCAATGTTCAACATCTGCCTCTTTGCCGGAGCAGCTTGGAGTTCCTGCCCTCAGCATCCCACACCAGCTGCAGGGTCCCTCTGCCTGCACTCGCCATCCCAGGCAGGCACAGACTGCAGCGGCACAGACACCCGGAGAGCCCCATTCACCCGCTTCTCTGGGGAAACTAAGGAGGAGGCAGCCACGAGCAACACCCAACTCCAGAAGCAACATCAGGGGATAAAGTATACACTAACCCAAGAGAAACTCCTTTGGTGAAGTGGTGCCGCAGAGACCCGTTGGCTTTTTTTTTTTTTAAAAAAGAGGAAAGTAATTTAACCTCCGGAAAGCAAAGACTTGGCACCCCCACCATGTTTGGAAGAACTTTGGCCCTTAGCTCCCAGCACTCAATTAACATAAGCCATATTTATTAGCCCTTGCCAAAACGCTTCTCTCCTCTTCTTCCGTGCCACCAAGCTCGTGCTGGGGCCAAACACTTTGTAGCTGGACCAGGGCTCATGGGGCCTTGGGGGTGCCAGGCTGAGGTAGGCGGCAAAACCCTGGCCAACAATATTTTTACAAAAATATATGCAAAATTCAATAGCTGAGACGTTTGTTGTCGGGTGTTTCTTGCTGTCTTGGCAATCAGCACCCAGATATAAACATCCACCTCCAAACAGATGACTTTACACTCTGAAAGCCACTTTCTGAAGCATGCTAAAACCCCTCTGAATGGGTCACCAGAGCCCCAGGATCCGATGGCAAGGGCAGGGAGCTGGGAGAGCCGCAGCCTCCCCAGGGAGGACCATGGGGCTGCAGGGGGGCGAGGAAGCAGCTGTGGGGATGGGGTCCCCCCTATTTTTAAGGTCACTCCTCTCCCAGCTGGACCCTGGACCTGAGGCTCCCCAGGTGTCTGGCGCTGCCACGGTGACTTCACGATTCAAGCAGCTTTCCCAATGCCATATTTACAGACCACTAACAATAAAAGAAGTGTTTGCTACCGAGGAATTTCTTTGTTTACTTAGCTAGCATTATTTTTTTCTATTTATTTAGTCTCTCCCTGTTTATTTCTTACTTTGAATGAACAAACATCCACCCTGCCTAGAAAATGAATTATTAGGATGAATCCCCTGGGGCAGAGCTTGTGCTGAGTAACCGCGGTCCGAATTCCCCGCCTGACCCGTGGCACACGCTGTCTAGATGAGTTCCCAGGTACCACAGCTTGGATCCTGCTCACATCTCTTCCACACATACAGCACACAAAAAAATCATATGGTTGGGGTTTTTTTCCCCCCTATAAGGAAGGCTCAAGTGTCCAGGGTTGGCCAGATCCCTGTGCATCCCCAGTGCAGCACCCCAGAGAGGCCCTGGGAAAGCCCTTGCATCCCAAGCAAATAACCCCCTCTCAAACCAAAGAAAGAAATTAAATACCTCACCAATCAAAACAGATTCTTTCCCCTGGGAAATTTTCCGTGGGAGAAAAAGCCCCCTCTTACATAACTATTCTGAACTACCTATTATGAATATTATTTTATCTCCTGCCCCGCAGCAGTGCTATTCACAGCTGCAGGTTTCTGCTACCTCCATTTGCCCGTGTGTAGCAATTCTTCCCTGTCTGGAGGCAATCGCTGTGCAATATGGATTCTGGTTGTTTTTTTTTTTTTTCCCCCAGTTTAATTCTACTGAAGTGACACAAGCAGCTAAGCCCTAAATACTAATGGTAAAGCCATTTAAACCTTGGTTTGTTAGAGAAGATGCCAAACTGGCTGTGTGCAGTTGGCAGTCCATAAAAATCACAATGTCAGAGGAGAGCTTGATTAATACGCTGCTGAACGTCCAGGAGGGGAAAATATGCAACAGTAAAAGTAACTCTGGGCACAAAATCTTGCGAAGGAGGAAGAAAAAAGGCTTTTCAAACCTGCTTTCCTCCCTGTTGTGTGAAAAGGGGAGGCACAGCAGGGAGAAGGGTGCTGCATCCATCTCCCGTGCACCATCCTCTCGAGCCCCCCACGTTCCCCTGGGACAAGGGGTATGGCTCACACCTGCACAGCTTCATGCTTCAATGGCCCTACCAAGGGGGCATTGTGTTAATGCAGACAGGGTGGGAGAAAAAAAGTAGCTGATGGACTCTGGGTGGGGACAGTGCCCTGACAGCATCACCCACCCAGCTCCCGCAGGGCTCCGTGGTTTTGCTGAACACGCTTCAGGGTAGGTTAAGGAAAGGGATGTGAATTTTTACACTGAGACCAAAATGTGGGGTTTTTTTCTTCTTAAAGGAAAGCAATGTTAACAGCTTCTCTTAGCGCAAGCTTTGAGGGCATTCAAAAATTTCAGAAAAGGGAAATACAAATTTGACCTGAAATCTGGTTAAGGCTCAAGATCGTCACAGCACGAGTCCTACCAGCTCCTCCCCGCTGCTCACCTCCACACCAGCTTCAAACCCACCCTCCAGACCAGCGGCATCGAAAGGGTGACCCCAGCCCTCGCATCGCTTTTATTGGGAGTTCTTGCTCCTCTGATGCAGGTTAGGAATTGAATATTTTTGGTCATTTCTCCAAAACAGTCCACTGCAGAAAATAAGCACGTTACCCACTCCATGACACAACTGGGTTACTATAACAAGCCTTCATACTTTCACAAAACACTTCCTCCAAGCAGCTCAAATGCCTTTCCAAACCGGAAACGCCATCAGGCAGCAAAATTGGATCCCCAGCTCTCCATTCACCTGACTCCAAGGGCACTCGGTGCTGGCGTTTTCTAGACTGCCCTCTCTAAAAAAAGGAAGGATGAGCCATTTTTAGACTCTGGAGACAGACTTAACACATTCCAGGCGTCTGGAGAGTGCTTTGCTTTGCTGTCCATGCTCTGGTAAGGCCATTACTGGCCGAGTGCTCCTGCGGAGGACGAGCACCGCAGTCCCCTGTCTTGCCAACACAGATGCCCAGCAGCCGGGAGCATCCCCGTGCCGAGGTGGCAGCCCAGGATATTGCCTCTGCCATAGCATTTGCAGACCGGTGGCAGATCCCCACTGCCCTGTGATTCATCACCTGCATTAACTTAAGCATCCTCTGATGAAGGGTTCTCTCCCAGTGGGGTGGCTGGCAGCGGCTGCCCTCCAACAGAGCAAGGGGAGAGGGCTTTGCCTGTTGCGAGAGCATCCCAGTGTGTTTCATGCCCCCAGCGTGCGCTCTCCCAAAAGGCAAATTGCTTTACTCTTCCCTCCCCACCACTAGTGTTACAGAGCAAATACCTTCACACATGGTCCTTTAGGGCTTTTAAAGTGTCCCCTCTTTGCTTTCCATTTGTGAATCTGCTTGCAAGCGGCTTCGTACCCCTTCAGTTTGTCAGAAGGTCAAAAGCTTTCCTACTGCCCTGAGTTTCAAGCACGGAGGTGTGAGTTCAGCTGCATTTAGCGGCCCTTTGGCCACCGTCTCTGAAGCCAATGGACTTTGCTGGGAACAGCATTGAGCCTCCGATTTCCAAAATGCTCTCTTGCACAATGCAAACTCTGCCCATGTATCGAGAATGCAGCTGTTTAACAGCAATTAGCTCAAATAAAAAGAGACAAGCCTCCCTGGCTGCAGCTCCTGTGAGAGCAGAGGGGATGCACGCTGACCTGGGGCACAACAGCCCGGCCACGGCCACGCTGTGCAGAGCTGTACCCAGTCGGGTGTTGGGGACAGTGGAGCAAGGCAGGGAAAAAGCATCATCCTCAAGGCATCATCTCTCTCAGTCTGCACTGCTTTAGATTTGATTCTAGAGTTAGTGCAAAGTTTCCTGCTCCTGCCAAAGAATTTGAAAGTTGGATTTTTAAGTAAAGATGAGCCAAAAGAAGGTGCTTTCTTTGTTAATGAAATCTGAGGTTTTGCTCCAAAGCTGAATGCCAGCACATTCTCAGATTTTTTTTTTTTTTTCTGAAAAAAAAAGGTTGAAGACATTATAAAGAAAGCTAGTTCTTCATAGAGAACGCTGACCCTACTTTTCACCATCCCCTGGCTGCCTGTGCTGGCTGGAGCACCAGCGGTTCTGCCGTGCAGCATTGTCTGCAGAGCAGGAAACGCCATTGAAAGGCATCCAACTAAAGGAACCAAGAAAAATGGAAAAAAGGAAAATGTGAAAGTGTTTAAAGCTGCCACCGTTAGACTGACTCTCACCAAAACATAGTCTCAACGTCTAAACAAACACGTCATGGATTCTGGAGATCCACACAAGAAATATTTCAGCCTAAAGAACTTATTACCTCAATGAGCAAGTGGCTTCTTTTCCTCCCTCTAGTCCATAAAACCAGCCCAGAGATGTCCCAGGGACAAGATTGCTTTGAAACCGCACTAGCATCAGAGCTGCTCGCTCCTGCTTCTGCCTGGGAATTCACTGAAAGTTTAACTCCACTGCTTGCTTAAAAATCATATAACAGCATTGCTAACTTTTTTCCTTGTCCTTTGCTTGGATTTTGGCTCCCTCCATGGCTTTTGCCATGAAATGGGATGGGGAAGAGTCACCCCTTTGTTATAGCAGCTGCAGGGAAGAAAACTCCCAGCCACCGGGGTCTGTACTCACGCTCCCTTTTTTTTTTCCTAGTTCAAGCTCCCAAACTACAGTTTCCTCTGGCTTCTCCCACCTCTTCCCACATGTTATTTTAGCATTATTATTATTATTATTTTCCAAGTTGTGGCATGTGCAGAAGTCCTGCCTGCAATGGCTAGTGGGGCTTGCAAGGCCCCTGCTGCCCAGTGGTCCCGTACCCACTCTCCGCTGCCCGTTTTGGGGATCACACCCCCGGGACCATCCCCAGCTGGTGCTCCCAGGGCTGGGCAGGCGGTGGTTAAGCGACTATTTCAGCAAGTGGGGATGAGTCAGTATCACAGAAATGCCTGCTCACGGGGAAGGATGCAGCATCAGCAAGAAACCTGCCCTGACTTGTAACAGGAAAAAGATGTTTTGCTGCCCAAACCAGCCAGGGGCCTGGGACAGATTAGGAACAGAGAAAACTCCCCACCAGCACACACTAGGGACGTGCCAGCAGCTGCAGCAGGCTGGCACCCACTTGGGAGGACAGAGCAGGGATTAGTTAACCCCCCAGGCTGCCAACCTTCCTGGCAATTTACCTGTTTTAAACCAAACTCCAGCATCTCCTCTGGCAGACAGTGCTGCATCACTCCACTTCTCCCTGCAGCCAGGACCTCCCAAAGTGGCTGGGTCCTGCTGCTGCCGGTCCTGTGCAAGCCTGTCCCAAAGCGGGGGACACCCCCTGACCCGACCCAGGGATGCTGCAGGGGAGCCTGACCTCAGAGCAGCCTGGGCATCTGTAATGCTGTTCACCACTGAGGAAATCCTATCCTAAAGAGATTCATGCCTCAGAATGAAATAAAAGTAAAGAAAACAGGCTGTCTACTTTGTATTTTCCGAGTTATGACAAATGATTCCGTTCACAAAAGATATTTATAGAGAATACAGAGCTCTAATAAATGAATACCTTCATAAACTAAATAAATCTGTCAGGAAGCAGGTTTTAAGATCTTTCTTTCAGTGGACATATAGATTTTTCTATGCCATCTGCATGCCATATTTGTGATGGAGTCAAGTATAATGTATAAAGGTATATCGTCCGATGTCAGGATACTGTTGGGATGGAATAAAACTCGGTGTGAAGCACAGCTGAGTGCCACACACTGCTCGATCCATGCGGGTTGACATTGGTGTCTAATATGAAAAATGACTTGGGTTTCAGATTAAAAAAAAGGATGTTATATAATTTAACAGCAACTTCAGCACATCTCATTTTCCAGAGCCCTCAAAACCCAAGGAATCAGCGCCCACATCCACTTCTGTCAATGCTCCCGGTGCAAAGTGGCACCGACTGCTTACGGCACGTCCCAACTTTCCTCTCCCTTTGATTTCAGCTCCTCCTTAGTAAAATGATGCATTTTTTTTAAAGCTCTCAACATCTTTTGGTAGTTACAGATTTAAAAAGCTTGAAATCATCTTATAAACCTGGAGTTTTAATTATTTCCACATCGTTCGCTTTTAAAACCAGCTTTTTCCAGTGGGATGGGCTGATGCACGCCAGGGAAGGCTCCACAGGAGGGACCCTCGGCTCAGCCGCCAAGCGCAGCTGAATGTGAGAATTCACAAGCATCCCCTTTGCTTCCTTTTTAATTAAGCATGTAATAAGGAAAGACAACTTTCATCACCTGCAAGTGCTACCCATATTAAAGCAGACTTTCTCCTTTCTCCTGCTCCTCCGCAGCTGCTGCCAGTGTTGCAGCACATCTACTCTGCTCCCCGCTACCCCCAAGCTGGCAGAAGCGGTCCTGCTCCTGACTCAAGGAGACTATATTTAGCACTTTAGAAAAAAAAAAAAATACAATTTTGCAAACTGTAACTAGAAGAATATGTCATTTTGCAGACGTTTTCCTCCAGGCCAGACTGCTGGGAAAACATGTGTTTCATTAGATGCAGTAAGTTGTGCAGGTGGTCAGGGCAAGGGGAGCCAGCCACATGGCAAACGTACTTGTTTATTGTTTGGGGAGGGGAAAAAAAGCCTCAAATGATGTCATGAGACCTCTGGACACTGCGCTCCCCCTGCTCTAAAAATGAGGAGGGACTTGCCAAACCCTTTAAAGGTGTTTTTTCCCCAACATCATCAGGATTGTATCGGGAGCATTACTCAAATACTGTCTGGACACCGCAGGGAGTCAGGGAGCCCGGGTGCAAGCTTAGCCTGACTTTATAAGTTACTGCTTCCGTGGGACACCCGCAGCACTGAGGGAGCCGGTCCTCGTAGGTCAGCTCTGTCTTAGGAACACAATTCCGATGTCAGGATACTGTTGGGATGGAATAAAACTCGGTGTGAAGCACAGCTGAGTGCCACACACTGCTCGTCCCATGCGGGTTGACATTGGTGTCTAATATGAAAAATGACTTGGGTTTCAGATTAAAAAAAAGGATGTTATATAATTTAACAGCAACTTCAGCACATCTCATTTTCCAGAGCCCTCAAAACCCAAGGAATCAGCGCCCACATCCACTTCTGTCAATGCTCCCGGTGCAAAGTGGCACCGACTGCTTACGGCACGTCCCAACTTTCCTCTCCCTTTGATTTCAGCTCCTCCTTAGTAAAATGATGCATTTTTTTTAAAGCTCTCAACATCTTTTGGTAGTTGCAGATTTAAAAAGCTTGAAATCATCTTATAAACCTGGAGTTTTAATTATTTCCACATCGTTCGCTTTTAAAACCAGCTTTTTCCAGTGGGATGGGCTGATGCACGCCAGGGAAGGCTCCACAGGAGGGACCCTCGGCTCAGCCGCCAAGCGCAGCTGAATGTGAGAATTCACAAGCATCCCCTTTGCTTCCTTTTTAATTAAGCATGTAATAAGGAAAGACAACTTTCATCACCTGCAAGTGCTACCCATATTAAAGCAGACTTTCTCCTTTCTCCTGCTCCTCCGCAGCTGCTGCCAGTGTTGCAGCACATCTACTCTGCTCCCCGCTACCCCCAAGCTGGCAGAAGCGGTCCTGCTCCTGACTCAAGGAGACTATTTAGAGCACTTTAGAAAAAAAAAAATACAATTTTGCAAACTGTAACTAGAAGAATATGTCATTTTGCAGACGTTTTCCTCCAGGCCAGACTGCTGGGAAAACATGTGTTTCATTAGATGCAGTAAGTTGTGCAGGTGGTCAGGGCAAGGGGAGCCAGCCACATGGCAAACGTACTTGTTTATTGTTTGGGGAGGGGAAAAAAAGCCTCAAATGATGTCATGAGACCTCTGGACACTGCGCTCCCCCTGCTCTAAAAATGAGGAGGGACTTGCCAAACCCTTTAAAGGTGTTTTTTCCCCAACATCATCAGGATTGTATCGGGAGCATTACTCAAATACTGTCTGGACACCGCAGGGAGTCAGGGAGCCCGGGTGCAAGCTTAGCCTGACTTTATAAGTTACTGCTTCCGTGGGACACCCGCAGCACTGAGGGAGCCGGTCCTCGTAGGTCAGCTCTGTCTTAGGAACACAACAAGAGCTGGTTCCTGTGCCAAAGGCTGAACAGCCTTCGCCCCTATCCCAGCCCCAGCCCCGTGATGGAGGGAGCCAAGGCAGCATCCCGCCCTTGGTGTGATCCTGCATTCCCTGCACAGCAAGCTGGGAGGGTTACAGGCAGGGACCCTTCCTCCAGCAGCCGCCTTTCACTGGGACAAGTCAGATCCTTGCTGGAGGCAGCACACCCACCAGCTCCAAGCTCAGCAAGACCTCAGGGATGGAGGGTGCCCAGGCAGGGGCTGTGGTGACATTTCACCCTGCTCCACAGTGATCCCAGCACAGGACACCCCAACAACACCTGGACTGCACTCAGACGGCATGACCTGCATCCATCAGATACTGCTGATACCAAAGCACCCCAGATCCAGACCCAGTCTGGATCTCTCCAGTCCAGAAACTCTGCTATAACCATCACTACAGGATCTCTCAACTGTAAAATTACTACTTCAACTTTTTTTCCATATTCCTATCATGTAAAAAAATCTTGGTTTATGTAGCCAAGTCTCTATTCCTCTTAAGTATGATGTATTGTTAATACATTTATGGAAGCAAAACCATTCCTTTCATTTAGTGTTATAGCCCATGTTATGCTACCTGCTCACACCTGAAAAACATTTAGGGGAGCTTTAAATTATTTTTCTGCTGCTGTGCTCACCTAGGTCTGTTAGGAAAATCAAACCAGGGTGGGTGGATTCGTTTCTCCTCTGCAGCACTTGGCAGCCTGTCCCAGGCCCCCATTTCAGCTGCGGGGATTTATAGAAGAGGAATCTTTTACAGTATTTTTCACTTCACACACACGCACACAGCCCCTTTTCATCACCTTTTGAAGCGCTAAGTGGGCCCGGACCAAATGTGAACGCCTTTGATCCAGCCCCATGGTTACCCAGGCTGTTTTGCAGCCAGACCTCCCTCCCCCATCCACCACCAGGTTGGGCAGGAGAAATATAAAGCAAAGCTGGAACACCCTAAAAAGAAATTTTGCAGATATTTCTGGCATTTTGGGAGCTGCTCTGGACTCCCCAATACCACAAGTGAACCTGCCATAGCCTGGCAGCAGGGTTTTCTCATGCTCAAGGTGTTTTTGTTTCCCTTGCAGAGCTCTCCTAGCTCGGGGCCAGAGGAACGATGTGCGAAGGTGGCAGCGGTCAACACTTTGGAGGACCAGCCTTTTCCTAACCTCCTTGCAAAGGATGGCACAGGATTGAAATTAAAAGCCCATTTTTCACTCCTGAGAGCTTGCTGTGCAGGGCAGGCAGGCTGTGCCCTGCACCTCCTTCCTATTTATTGCACCTCTGGGGAAGACGAAGCTTCAGGATTCACATGCCAGGCCAGGACCCTCAAGCAAGCTCACCAGGACACACAGCCTCCTCAGCAGCGACAATGACAACAACCCAGTTATCAGCACAACTGGCCCCAAAGCACTTGGGGAGGCCCCAGATCCCCAAATTCCCATGTTTCGTCATTTCAGCTCCCTCCACTCTCTTCCTCCTACACATGTGCACATTCACAGATGGATGCAAACAACATTGCTATTAAAACTCCCAAATTTATTCACAGAAAAGCATGTAATACATAAAAAATGAGAGTGCTGGCTCCCCTGCTGCCTGCAGGCAGCTCTCCCCTGCCTGCTCCTCCCTGGAGGGATGGCACCAGCTCACTCTTGCTCACAGGAAGGGAAATTGTGGGAAGTCACCCTGTACCAGCAGCTGGGCCGTAGCATGCATCCTCCTCCCACCCCAAAGCCCTTTGGAGACGATCCCAGCTAAAGGAAGGGGGATGTCCCACCTCCTGGGGCTGCTCGGTGTCCCCAGCCCTGCGTGATGCCCTACCATGGAGCAAGTGTGTGGGCATAGCATGGCACAGCATGCCTTGTCTGGGGTGCAGCCCCTGCTTGGTGCAGCAGCCCCTGCCAAAGCTTGCCATGCTCAGCCCTGTGGTCATGGGCACCTCAGGGGGACACATGTCAGCAAGGGTGGCACTGGGGTTTTTGCCCCACAGGTAGTGTTTGAGCCAGGGAAACAGAGGTGTATGCTAACTCAGAGTAAGGCAAGAGTAGAGATTAAGGCATTTCTCTCTACATAGAGAGATTTCCTATTTAAGAGATGAAATGGGTATTTCCAGCAATCAGCTGAGATGTTGACAGCAGAGGAGTTGCATTGGCCT
Organism: Pygoscelis adeliae; assembly: GCF_000699105.1. Classification (NCBI taxonomy): domain Eukaryota; kingdom Metazoa; phylum Chordata; class Aves; order Sphenisciformes; family Spheniscidae; genus Pygoscelis; species Pygoscelis adeliae. The sequence continues at coordinate 1,508,847 of NW_008824499.1, read as the reverse complement.
GGCTTCGTCGGAGGGAAGGTCAAGAGCTCCCTCTCACCCTGCACAGAGCCAGCGAGGAGCCTGCAGAGCTTGGGGAAACACTCAGGGCTCGTTTCACCAGCCCAGGGATACATTTACATGGCACATACAGGAGCAAGCCCAGTCACGTAACTTTGTGCCCACACAAGTGGCATCCTCCAGAGCTGAGCCCTCAGAGTGAGAGCTAAGAGCTCACTCCAGCCTTCTCTAGAGCAGCAAGACCATGCAGCGTTGCTCAGAGGAGAAGCCACCTCTGCAGAACCCATGGGAAGACCCACGCAGATAACCAACACCAGGGCCAGGCTGGACCTCCAGGACTCCAACAGCAAAGTGCTCAGAGCCACCTGGCACCCATGGGTGCTACAGCACCCGGTAAGCTCCAGCAGGCTTTGCTAGAGATACAGCTGAGCTTTGCTAAACAGCCACAGACCAGCTAGGGCAAATCCCAGGGTCAGTGCGTGGCACCTCCCATGCTCAAGCAGCCGCAGACCCCAGTACTCACCCCAGGCAGAGGCTGCCTGCACAGGGCTGCTAACTCACTGTCACAGCCACTTGGGTCACCTCTTCCATGTGCACATGGCAGCAGGTGCTACCAACGGGACAGGTCTCATCGGAGCATACAGTGGTCCACCATGCACCATCCACACCCAGGCAAAAGGATGCTGCCTCACAGCATCCTTCATGCAGAGGCATAGATCCAGCCTGGGAAGACACTTGCTCTGGGTGCAAAGCTGGACAGAAAGACTTTGGTGTCTCTCCAGGACAGACATCTGCACCAGAGGAGCTGTAGGACACCACAACTCCTTGCAGCACCAACAAAATACTGTCCTTGGTCCAGCTCCAACCCTTTTAAGCAACGGCTGCTAATCACCACTTGCAGCCTAATAAGCTCATTTATCTTTGAACTCACAGCTGACAGCATGCTCCTGCTGCAGCCCCAAAATGGAGCACCAAGGTGCTGGGGTGCTCCCTCAGCAGCCCTGGTGACAGGGACATGGGGGACAGAGGGAGGCGAAGCAGCCCAGGGTGCCTGAGCTGGAGGGGAGGACCCTGCCTCACGCATCCCCTGGGAGAGGGCAGGATTTGGGGCCAGCTGTGGCTCCGGCAGCTGCTGTGCTGGATCAGACCCAGGTGGCTCCAGCCCAGCCGGGGCTGAGCACATGGATGGCCAGAGCTCGTGATGTGCGCCTATGCTTCAGCAAAGCTGACCAAAACCTCCCTGTTTGAGCTCTCCCACCGGCTCTCTCCTACCAGGAACCGCAGCAGAAGGTGATGAAAATAAGAAGGGAAGGAGAATCAGAGACAAAACTGGTACAAAGCGGCAGTGAGAGACCTTTTCTCAGCAGTATTTGGCTGAGAGGTGCACTGTACGTGGCCGTGCTTCCAGCGTGAGTCACCCCACGGAAGTGGGCTCTCCATCGCCAGCCCCAAAACCACGTTTCCAACAGGACCCTGCTGACATTTGCCAGAAAATTAACCCGGAGCTGCACGAAACGTGTGCAGCATGTGTGGGTGGGCCGGGAGCGCTTCTGGCACCAGAGAAGGGTCAAACAGCCTCTTAAAAACTGCCAGGAGAGGAGAGAGCTGATGCACTTTCTCCATGTGTTATGCATGAAGTGTCACATTCCCTCGCTCCCTGGCTCGGCCATGGGGCTGCAGGCAGTAGGACCAAAACTTGCCCCTCCTGGGCAGAAAAAGCCTGCATTTAAATAAGCATTTAGAAAATAAACATAGCTGATAGCAGTGATGCTCAGAAATTTTTTTTTTTGGGGGGTGTGAAGTATTGCCCAGCCAGTGTGCCCAGAGCACTGCAGAAACCCCACACCTGCCCAGAGTCAGTGCTTGGAAGGCAGAGGCTTTCATGCTTTGTCTGGGTAAACTGAGGCACGGGAGGGCGAGGTGGCCGAGCACCCCAGCGGCCTCCATCCCTGTGAGCCACGAGGTCAGTGATTACGTGTAAAATGCAGCTGGGCTCTGGCAGAGCTGGTGAAGCTGCTGGTCACTGGAAATGCACCCCACCGTCCCAGCTCCTTGGTCACGCTTTGTGGCTTTCCTGGGCAGCACTTTGTTTGCTTTTATTTATTTTGCTCAAAAATATTTGTAAGAAGCTCTGGGAATGTAAATGGCTTCATAGCCACTGTGCCAGGCACACAGCTCCGGTCGGCATCGTGGTGCATCATTGCCGGGGCTCTGCCTGGTGTGTCCTGTGCATCGTGTGCTGTCCTGTCCCATCAGATGCTGTCACAGCCCTGTGTCTGTGCTGGCACGCTGCGGGGTGCCTGTCCCCTGCGAGGGCTGAGCACCCCATCCGATTAACACATGAGCAGTTAGCCTTGATGCTGCAAGCCCTGGCTTCCCGCAGCTAAAATAAGGGGTGATGGGGGAGAGCGCTTTGCATTTTGATAAAAATATATAATTATTTCATGGCTTTGGTGGAACTTGTCGTGGCTTTGTGTACCTTATACCACCCCTGGTCCTGCACCGAATCACG
>NW_008824499.1:1500045-1505841 GCF_000699105.1 Pygoscelis adeliae | reverse complement strand
TGGGGATGCTGCGGGTGCTGCCGGTGTGGCGGGCTCGGCCCCAAAATGCTGCCGTGCACCCGGGGTTCAGCCCTCCAAAATGCTGGGGTGGGTCCTGGCTTCAGCCGCCCAAAATGCTGGGTTGCATCCTGGGCTCAGGCCCCCCAAAATGCTGTGCTGCACGCTGGGTTCAGCCCCCCAAAATGCTGCACTGTGCCCCGGACTCAACCCTTGAAAGACATTGCAGTGCATTTTGGGGTCAGCACCCAAGACACTGTGGTGCCCCCGGCTCAGCCCCCCTCAAAAGGCTGTGGTACCCCAGCTTCAGCCCCCTAAAAATGCTACAGTGCACCCTGGGCTCAGGCCCTGAAAGGTGCTGCAGTGCCCCAGGCTGGGACCCCAGAAATGCCATGGTGTGCCTTGGATTCACCCCCAAAATGCTGCAATGTGCTTCAGGCTCAGCCCCCCTAAAAATGCTGCAGTGCCCCAGGCTCAGACCCCAAAAATGCGGCAGTGTGCCCAGGCTCAGCATCCAAAATGAAGGGCCGTAGGAAGGCAACACACAAAAGCTGCTTGGTGAAGTGCTTGACTCGGGACTCATTTCTCAGCACTTGCCTTCTCCATCTTGTCCTGGCAAACCGGGTGGGAATTGCAGACTGAGGGGGGTGCAGAGTTTGGGGGAAATGGGGGGAGCGAGGGGCTTTGGTGAGCTCCTGTCAGCTGCTGCTTTGCCAGCCTCTTTCCCAAGTATTGCATGGGGTCTTCCAGCTGGGGGGCAGATCCCATTTCAGGTACATGATCGTCATGGGGATCCTTGGCAGGTCACCCACGGGGGTCAGTGGGAGCAATTGAGGGGACCCTCTGTCCACCCTGACGGTGTCAACCCCGCCCCACTGCCCCTGAGTCCAGGGAGACCTGGGGGTGCTCGTGCTGCAAGGGGAAAAAGAGCAAGTGGGCCAGGCGTTTCAGGTTTCCCTTTAAAATGCACGTTGGAGGCAACTGCCAAACACATTCACCAAACAACAGACACGAGCTATGGAAAACCCTTCTTAAATTGCCCAGGCTGGCTTCCCACAGCCCAGGACTCTTGCCAGGACGCTCTGCCTAAAATGGAGTCCCGTTTCCATGCCCTCCGCACTGCAAGGAGAGCTCCCAAGTCCGGCCACTTTCCGATCTGCCACCATATCCTCTGAGTTTCTAAATTCAATGTATGCTTTTCCCCAGCAGGAGATGCGGCTTAGCACAGCCTTAAATCTGGACTCCATTTAAATAGAAATCCATATCAGGCATTTGCCTGTCTGAGCAGCAGAGGTTCAGCCAGGAAGAGCCAGACTGATGAGGGTTAGAAAAAGAGCTCCCCATACGCTCCCAGGGGCTCGACTCGGGTCCCCACTGAGAGACTTTGCACTGCACCCCCCTGTCATCTCTGCTGCTCTTCCCCATGGTCCACCCAGCACCTCTCTCTACAGGGGACAATATTAAGACCCTGGGAACCTCTTGAGATGCACCCACAGCCCGTGGGGCTCGTGGTACCCAAACGCTGCTGGGTTGAGAACATCCCCTGTAGGACTTTTGTGAGAGACTGAGGCTGGACCTCGGTGCATGTTTTTAACCTGATATTGTCCCTCTGGTCTCTCGTGCTTTAGCCATTGGCGCTAGAAGCAGAGAGGAGCTTTGCAAGAGAAGTGCAGGGACTTACCATAACACACAGCCCGTGGCGGGAGCCACAGCTCTGCCTTAGAGCTGGAGGATAGGGGGAGCATGTCAGGAGCATGTTGGCTTTGGGGAATGGTGACAGAGCAGAGCCACCCATGCAAGGAGGGCTTCTCACCTCAATTGGGATAGGGTAAAAGCTGGTTTCCGCAGGATTTTTGTAATGGCCTTGAGTTTTCCCACTCATCACTCATTTAAATCTCTCCTGCCTGGGTTTAGGGTTAGAGCTGCCTCTGGTACCCTGCAGGTTCATCTTCCTCCAGCAGAGAGCAATGGAAGAGCCCCAGGAGACCCCGGCTTCTCTTCTGCACCATCTGATGCTCATCCCTCTCGTTTTCCACCAAGAAACTCTATATGGGCAGAAAATAAGGCAGTTGGGAAGTATTTTCCAAAAGAAGGGCTAGGTTCTGGTGTGCACAAGGCACAGGACAGGCCTTTTATCAAAAATTTAGCCAGGGAGTGGAGCTGACAGCAAACTGAGATGCCAAAATCTTGGCTCACAGTGCTGCTTCTGATCCATGCCAGTCCTTCAGTGCCTGCCAGTGCAAATCCACATGCTCCTGGAGAGCCCGGCCGTGCCAGCTGGAGACCAGGAGCACCAGGAGCACCTCTGTAAATAGGAGAAGAGGGAGAAGGACATTGCTGTGTCTCACAAAGAGGATGGAGGCTTCACACCTCCTTTGGGCAGCAGCTTTTCACCCAAGCTCAGGAGCCAGCAGCCATTCACAGGTACCTGAATGAGCCATCTGATTTCAGAGCTCCTTGTGGCACGTATTGGGTTAGGGAGGCTGAGTCAGAAAAGCTGCTTTTACCAAAAGCTCTCTTCTTTCAAAGGGTCAGAAAACTTCCCCAGGACAGGGCCTGGGTGGGCAGCTCGAGGAGAAGCCAACGTCTCCATGTCCAGAGCTGTCACCACGGAGAGCGATGCTTGCACGGGAGAAGCTGCAAGTCCTTGAGCTGCGTGTCTGAGAGGTCACTGGAAATATCCTTGCTGGGACACAAACCATCAAACCCATAACATGCCCAGCCCATCAAAAGATAATGAACATTTTCAAAGGGCTTCTTTTTAAAAATAATTTTTAAGTCCTTTGCGCCCCCAGCCCAAACTCATGGTTTAGCAGCGAGAGCCCAGCCGCCTCCTGAAAAGCCCTGGAAAAACTCAGGGTGTTTTCCACCCCAGTTAGCCCAGAGCCCACAGATCATTAGCAGAGAGCCCACAGATCACAGCCGTTACTGGTGTGCTGAAATGCAGGGAAGGAATGCCTGAAACCACACACGTGCTCAGTGTGGGGCAGAGTGACGAGCCACCGCAGGAGCCGCTAGCTTGGTGACGGGCGCTGCTGCAAGCCAGTGGCTCTGCTGAGCTGGGAAAATGCAGGTGGGGATGGGCAGCCGCCTTGCAAGGCCAGGGACAGGGTGAAACAGGTTTAAAGGTGGAGATCAGCTGTGCGTTTCTAGCGATACCTCTCTCCTGAGATGTTGGTGCAATGTCCCTGCCGAGGAACAGGTTTTCTGTGCTAGCTGGCACCGGGTGAAGCTGAGTTCAGAGGGCTTCACAGGCTGCAAACGCCATCTCAACACCTGAATAAGTTTTCCTTGGGTAGAGCAAAAAAATAAAAGAAAAGCAACTCCTCTACAGCTAACTTGCACCTTGGCTACTCTGCAATGAACTCAGGCAGTTTCAGACCCACTTCCAGACAGCGACCCTGAGGGAGGACACACAGACGTATGGTTAACTTCATACTACTGCTGCCATCAGGAGCTCAGGCATGCGTTGAATCGCTCTCCTGTGGCCGGGGGACTTGAGGTCTTCACCTGTGGTACGTGACCGTCCTTTCCTTGCTGTGCTGCCCAGCTGCAGGCAGCTTGCCCCTCGCTGTGGCAAGTCCTGCTGTGAAAGATGCCATTGCTGCATGGGTGCTTTGCATCACACACCCGATGCTCGAGTGCTGCAGCAGCCACCGACCTACATGTATGGAAGGAGCACACCAGACAGGGTCAAGCTCTGAGCACCCCAAGGAGGATATATACACACAATATTGTTATATTTATCTCTTTATCTCCCCAAAACACACCAACCCAAAATCTAAACAGCTCTTTGCCCCGGCTCTCTTGCTTTGCTCCAGCCTCTGACACAACGGCTGTTTTTCTCTCTGTCATCTTCTGCAAAGCGTTTCCGATCCGTCACATGCTATCAAATTAGCAGCTATGGCAAGAGCTGGCTATAAACAGGCGCTATGTAAACAACAAGCCACAAGAAGAGGCTGGATTTAACTTGCTGGTGTTGAGAGGCTCCCTCTTGCTTGGCTTTTCTTGGGAATAGCTTTTCCCCCTCATGAGCGGCGGGCTCTCCTCCCAGCCAGCTGGTAGAGGCTGCTGGCACCCTCGCTGGGGAGGTGAGCAAGGAAGGCTGTCCCTCCTTCTTGCTGGAGAAAACAGCAGTTTCCTGCTGGGGTGAGAAGATGATGGGTGCCAGGAAAGCAGCTTGGGATCCTCCGCTCCCAGCCAGTGCAGAGGAGCACCATACCCCAGTGCTGGCCCGGCTGAACTGAGCTGGGCTTCTCCCCCAAACCCACACTTCAACCACAGCTTCCCCCTTGCCAGGGGTCATTGCTACCGGTCCTGGTGGTTGCCTGGGGACTAGAGACCAGCAGCACCGCTTTGAGGTGGGAAACTCAGCTCCCACCCTCCATGTCCCGTGCCGTTAGAAGTGATTTTCCACCAGGAGGAGCTGCCATGTCTCTTTGATTCCCTTCACATGTTGGAGCTCATTGCATTTTCATTTGTGCACCACATTCAATTCATACTTGGAATGAGTAGAAATAGCTCCAAGTTCCCCTCCTAGTTCTCTGAGCAAAACGGGACCTTATCCACGACTAATCTGAACCAGATGACTGCAGTGGAGGGGAAGAGCAAGGAGAGTCAGTAATAGAGAGATGTTTGTTCTTGCTAACAGTGTTTTTAAATGGAAACATCTTGCTTTCAAGTAGAAGGGCTTGGGTTTTCAGTGCGGGTCCAAGTGCCAGGTTCTACCAAGTATTGTTATTTCAGATGAATTTTCATCAAAGCGGATGAAAGCCCGTCCCTGGGCTTCTCTATAAATTATCTGGTATGAAATCCAAACATTAACGTCCATATAATTCACAGCTGCAGTAACTCTGGGGATAATCCAGGACAATTTGCCATGCACAGACTGTATGTAGTATCTATCCTATATTTATTTCAACGTAATTTTAGCCAGCACAAACAACGTGTTCAGCTTTGGCTGCCTACTACACCAGTCCAGCGACGGGAGTGCCTCTGAGAGCTGTAACTCCTTTTTGATGAGGCAAAGAACCAGCTCAGCGGATCTTTCCTTGAGAATCAAGTATTTGCTAAGGGAGGACCACACGTCCTTCATTTCAGAGGGAATGGCGTTGCTGAGAAAGAGCATGAACCTGGAAGACATGAAGACTTGTTCCACCTGCCTCTGGGGCGGCTCATGCTCATGGCAGCATCGGGACCACCACCTCTGACGGCAGCATTGGGACCACCACATCTGATGGCAGCATCGGTCACGGTCAGTCCCTCCAGCGCTCCGGTGCTAATGGAGCCCAGCCAGCCCTAAGCATCGAGCGGTCCCGTCTCCCAGCTGGTCAGGCAGACACCTTGTGCAGGAGATTTGGGGCCTGACCTGCATCCCCAGAGCAAAGCCATCATGGGCTCACAGCAAGCGACTTGGCCAGCTCCATTCATGAATCATCTCATAACCAGGGCTCTCTGGTGACACAGTAATTATGCGTTACAGCGCGGCTTTGTTATTATTCTCGTATGTCCACAAGCACAGCCTGGTGCAATAGAGATGTGTCTTTCCAAGAGTTTCATCAAATGAAGGGCTAAACTCATCTGTGGTGTAACCAGGTCAACCTTGGAGCTTACCCCAGAGCCGAGCCCGGCTCAGGCAAGCCAAGTAGTGAGTAATGGGTTGATGAACTCTCTCCAGACTTACAATTTGGGATGGGTTCAGCGATATTTTTCTCAGGAGCTTTCCTTGAGCAAGGTGGTGGATTGCACTGAGGACAGACATGCGTCTGCAGCGTTACATGTCCCGAATCTCCTGGACAC
>NW_008824499.1:1499699-1499993 GCF_000699105.1 Pygoscelis adeliae | reverse complement strand
CTCCAATTATCCCGATGACTTGCTTTAATTGCTTGCATCCACCAAGGCAGCATCTCCTTCCTCCCGCTCAGCAGTGACAGTAAATTAAACACGCAGATAAATAGAGGGGTGGGATGAGCTGCATGGCAGGAAGGACGGAAATGCAGCCGTGCTCCACGCGTGGGCTCCAGATGCTGCGAGGCGGGAGGTGGGGGGGCACAGGGAACCCCCAGTCTGGTTTTGGGACAGCTTTTGTTAATTAGCCCAGCTCAAGCCCCTGAGCATCTGTCTGCCTGTGTTTGCTCTGCTGCAGCT
>NW_008824499.1:1496518-1499550 GCF_000699105.1 Pygoscelis adeliae | reverse complement strand
CAGCTGGTGTGTGCTCACAGGCTTGCGAGCTTCCCATCCCCACGATATATGCACCAATTTTATCTCAGCAGAGCCGGGAGAGGGAGCCCAAGCCACCCCCACCGCCGCTCCTCGCCCCAGCCCCTGGCACCCACAGAGCTCCTCGCCCGCCATGGCTGCTCAGCGAGGCAGCGTGGCACCGCACCACTCTCAGCATCACCCACGGACACGCTGCGGGTGGGAAATTCTGGCTCCCTCCAGCAAGGGCTCTGCTCGGTAGCCCTTTGCAGCAGATGTGTCTGCACGGGGTTGGGGCTACACGGCCTGATCCAGCCCTGCAGGAGTATTCCCGTTGGCCATCCAGTAGGCATCCTTCTGGGCCACGGGAGACACGTTCCCACAAGCCGTGCATGCAGCATGGGGCTGAGCGACCCGCCCCACACAGCCCTGATGCTGATTTCCTCTGCAGGCAACTCCAGCTGGAGGAGGCCATGCCAGCAGGAGGTTTTAACTCTTCGTAGGTGCTGAGCTTCTCCCTTTCCCCAGGGTCTGCAACAGGAGAGCGGGTGCTGTCAGTGCAGGTCTGCACAGCCCCGGCACACCCCCCTCCTCGGCCCCCCAGGAGGGCAAGTCCAGTCTGGGGCTTGAATGGGGTCCCAACAAACCTTCAAAGCAAAACCCCAGTAACAAAGCCCCTGCAACCTATCACTGGCTTAACTTTGGTCCAAAATATAATAAAATCCTTTCTAGTCTGCCAAAAGCCGGATGATTTGGGATTGGAGTTGCTGTGCTATACTGGTGAAACAAGGAGCCCGTGCTATTTTCCCAGCCATGGGGCAAAGCTAAGGGCCTGTTTGCCCCCGCCAGCTCTCAGCGGTGCCCCGTGCATCCATTAATGTCATTTTCTGCTGGGACTCATGCAGAGACGCTGCAACGGGTGCCCTCAGCCTGCGGCATTGCTGGAGGGCAGCTGCAGTGCAGGCGCTCGGGGCAGGGAATTGGTCCATGCTCGGCAGCCACCACTGCTGTGGCTTCCCCATCGCTGCAAGATCCCACCTTCCCACCCCAGCAATGGCTGAGCCACCCCAGCATCCCTCCTGCTCCGTGGCAAGGGCTTGGCTGGTGGGGCTGTGTCCCCTGGCCCTCCCTGTCCTCCCTGTTCCACCCCGAAGGGGGTCCCAGCCCTTTCCCCAACAGGAGCATTTCTGGGCTCCCCCCCAGCAGCAGCATTTGGGGTTTGGGGGATGCTGGGGTTTACCACCATATGGAGAAGCCACATGGCTGCAGCCTCCCTCCATCAGCAGGATCAGGCCCCCAGGAGCCACCCAGCAATGCATGCCTTCCCAGCAGCCTTTCCCTTCTCACCCTACCTTCGCCGGCTGTCCCAGTTCACCACTCCAGGCGAGTTGTTTCAATCAGCTAATTGGTGCTAATTAATCCCAGCAGCTCCAGACGAGTGCAGGAGGCACAGCGGGCCCCAGGCACTGCCGCTTCCACGGCACAAGCAACGGCGGCTTGGGCACGGTGGCTCCTCTAAGGCTTTGCAAGAGCCTGGTTTCTCCCTGTTCGGCTAACCTGGGCCTCAATGTCCCCTGCCTCAGTCACCTCCCAAGCTCTGTTTAGTTTTAAGCATCATCTCTGTCCGCATTGAGCCTGCCGCTTCGGTCACCAGCTCCTGGGAAAACGGGGTTTTTGTTGGGAAGAGGTCATCACTGGGTGGTTCGGGAATTAGAGGTGGCTTCTTCTGCTGGCTAATGTCATTAGCTCTACATTAATTGCATTAACCTTTCTCACAGTTTCCAGTCCAGCTCACAGCACATGGTTTATCTTTAAAAACAGAGTTGATTTTTAAAAGAATGTCAGAGGACAGAAATTATTTTACAACTCTCGGTATTCACTTGTTATCAGATCCACTAATGTTTTATGGGAAGGCTCGGCACTAGAATAAAACTCAGTAATCTTTCATCAGACTCTTGGCTGAATGATCTCCTTATAAAAAGGAAATCCTTTGTTTATTAGCAAAGTGCTTTTCTTTAAGGGGAATTGGAAATGCATTTGGTATTGACCTCAAGTATTTTTAATTTAGCAACAATAAAATAAGTTGGTGCAACATCTAATCTAATGGCTGGATAATTCTGTGCCTGGGCTGTGTCCTGCTGGTTTCATTCCCATGTAACCAGGAGACAAGGAGCTAAAATGCTACGTTTTCCAAGTATTGCTTCTCTCACCTCCAGTGATGGGGAACTTCAAAAATGTGAGAAAATGCCTGTGTCTTGTGGCTTGTGCAAGGGTGTGCAGGGGTGTGCAAGGCCTGGCAATGCAAGCCATGGCTAGCAGGGATGCTTCAGTGCCTCCTGGTACCCTGCACCCCTGAATTTATTTGGAGTTGGTGCTGTCAGGAGGGCGGTTTGCTCAGTGGTGAGAAGAGGAAGCGGGATAAAATTACACAGATTTTATTTCCTCATCAGTGACTTCATGGCAGCTCTTTGGGCCCCGGTCTGTGGAAGTACCTGGGCACCCAGCCACATGGTGGGACACTGGCGTCCTAAAAAACCCTGTGCATCCGAATGCCACCTCCAGTCTGGGCCACCCTTCATTCGCCTAGAAAATAGGACTGACAGCTCTAGGACAAAGCAGTGGTCTCTGGTGTTGTCACTGTTTTATAATAGGGGAAAAAAAGAATCACCTTGTGAAACAAGCACATGGATGGATGCTTATGGATGCTATAGGACCCTACTCTGATGCCCAGCCGGGAGGGACCAGGCAGCAAGGTGCGAACCCTGCAGCGCATCCCCAGCTCCCGCTGCAGAAAGCTGATGATAAAAGATGTGCCTTGGTTGCAACCGCCCTGCAGAAGCTGGCGACGCAGCCTGGCGTCCGCTCACTGCCCAGAAACCCGCATTTATCGTTATTGCTTTGGAGAAAGGAGAGCTATTGCACTCCCGGTGTACACACGCTGGTCTTACTGGTCACCACCGGACCTCGGTGACCGACCGTGTGCAGGGAGGCCCCTCCTGGGCGGCCGCCAGCCCCTTGCGCATCACCGCGGGGGG
>NW_008824499.1:1495149-1495446 GCF_000699105.1 Pygoscelis adeliae | reverse complement strand
CCACCCCGAGCAGAGCTGCCGGCTGTGGGAGGCGATGCGGAGCCACTTTGGCCCCCAGATCTGCCCTCTAACCGTCTGCTGGATCAGCCTGAGAGCTCTGCTCTCCCAAATTGCTGCCAGTGCTGCAGAGGGGAAGGTTTTGCTCTCTGAGGTCTGTTTTCCATTTCTTCCCATCCCCATGATCCCTCGTACCGGGGAGCTGCGTTCATCACCTCCCGCTTGCCCCATCCTGCAGTGTGTCGGGGTTGTGCCAGGGTGAATCTGCCACCGGGGTGGTCCAGAGCATGCAGCATCCTG
>NW_008824499.1:1478758-1495133 GCF_000699105.1 Pygoscelis adeliae | reverse complement strand
TGAATTGGTGCATGATACAGCAGTGTCCGGAGGAAAGGGGCCACCTTTGGACTGTGGGAGCCATGGGACTTCGGGAGCGGGGTGGTCTAAACTGGACCTGCTTGGCCCAAGCCCTCCCACTTGCTCTGCAGCCCTGACACGAGGATGTGGTTGTGCCAATGAGTCTAATGGTTCATACACTCGAGGGGAAACAGCAGCCCCCCCTGCCTCAGGAAGCCCCCCGAGCAAAGGGCTGCCTGGTCCCATGGCAGGCAGGGTCCGGCCATAGCTGGAGGGGTCTCAGCGGGCTGCGATCGCCATCCCAGGGATGGGACTGACAGGGTCCCTGTGGGCGTTTGGTGCCACACCGCTAATCTGGGCTGTGGCACGGCTCATGGGGCTGTAGCGCAGACTTGCCAGGGCATTGGGCATGTCACTGAATTAACTAGCTTGGTAGATGCGGGGTGGAAGCAAATGGGACTGAAGCTGTTGTGGTCCTCCGAGCCCTGAGGCGGGACATGTCCGGGGAGGGCAGCGGTAGCTGTGCTCTGTTTGCTGCCTTTCACCCCAAATGTTGCTGGCCTCCCTGGCGGGAGGGGACACACAGTGGGGGCACATGTGTTGGCACGAGCGTGCTGGGGACATCCAATGAGCCTGAAGATACTGCAGGACTGACGCTGGTGTGTGCCCAGGCTCCCCATTAAAGAGGCTGCTGGGGAGGAATCACTCTCTCCTGTCTTTGTCCTTAGCAAATAACTTGCGTTTTGCCTGCCTGGCTTTTGCTGGCTGGTCACCAGGGTTTACATTTGTTGTTGGGTATTTCTGCGTGCCTCGTGCTGCATCGCGCCGTCCCGCAGCCCCTGCCAGCTTGACAAACCCACCAGCATCTGTGTTCAAGAAGAAGTGTGTTTCCAGCTCTTCTGGGTGCTGAGAGAGGGATTGATGGACAGACCTAAAAGGTCAGTTGGGTTGAAAGAACTACAAACTTACTGATATCAAGTGTCGCAGTTTTAATCCAGGCTGACTAATTTGTAGTGCTTGTTAGCAGATTTTTTTCTGAGTGCAAATTGATTTATTCAGAGCTATGTTGAAAAAAGGCCGCAGGGCTGCAAGGAAAGCACGATCAGTAGGACGGGAAAGGACTCTGCTGTAAATTTTTGGGGAACGGAGGTGTAAACTGGAAAGAGCCATACCATGTGCACAGAGTATGCTTCTGCTAAAGCAGTGTAAAGTTCTAATACACCCTATAGATATTATTTCCTGCAACATGGACTATTCTAATGCAAGCTAAAGAAAGCCCAAGAGCAAGCTCCTGACCTGCTATGGCATCAGTGCTGGAGTCTTTCCAGGCAAGTTGGGACACGGACCCCAGCACCAAGGTGGAGAACATGTCCTTTACTCACTGTTCCATTCTCTTGGTGCAAGGCTGGCACACGTGGCCCAGGCTGATGTGGTGGGGGAAAAAGAAAGTGGCATGAGCACCCGTGGGAGAGGAGATGCTTTTTCTGTGTGTTTTTGGCTGCCAGGAGTCAGTGTGAGGTGGTGCCTCGGGGAAGGGTCCAGCGCCCCAAGGCTGGAGGGAAGGGGGGTGCTGGGGATGGGGAATCGTGCGTGCATTCCCATGGTGGGGCAGGCAAAGTGGGGAGCCCTGGGGGACTTCTGGGGTCTTTGCATCCAGCCCAGCAGCAGGTGTCTAAAACCAGTAAAGCCCACAGCTCCCTGTGCTACCAGAGACAGGCATTTACGGCGTTCCTGCAACGACTCCTCCCACGCTGGGGCCGCTTCCCAGGAGGTGCTGGAAACAGGAGCCATGGGTAGGATTTTACAAACTTTGCAAATATTCCTGAGCAATTCATCCTTAGAGGAAAATTGATTTGAAAATCAGGTACGGGTGCCTAACACCAGGCCGAGCTGTCCTAGTGCCAGCCTGAGGCATGGGGAGGCACAAAAAGCTTTTCTTGGGTTGGGGGAAGGCAAGGAGGGGGCAGAAATATCTGCTGTCAGTATGTGAAACAAGCTGGTTTCATCCATGTCCCAAGCCACCCCCTTCCCTCCCACAGGAAGAAATGCAAGCAGCCGCAGCGCATCCCCAGACCTTGCTCTTTTGGGGGAGTTTCCTACCCGGGAGAGTTTAAAGCAGGTTATAAATAGGATGGAGAAGGACCGATTGAAATGCAAAAAGAGCCCACGCCTCACGCTCGGGGATCTGCCCAAACTTTGTGACACCTCCCTGGCATCATTGCATGCCGTGCCATGCCACACCAGCTCTGCCTGGCCAGGGCTTTCTCCAGGCTCTGCAATAAGAGCCATCGAGGTGGTGGCCTTCAGCTGAGAAGGTGCTGTAGGAATCAGGGACAACTTCGCCTCTGCTGTAGATCAGCTGGTCCTGCGAGGGTTTGGAGCTCGGGTTTGGAGCTCAGGTTTGGTCTCTGTTGCTTGCAAACAGAAAACCAGCCCAAATGCATTATGTATAAAGAAAAGGATCTGTGTTACGAAGCTAAACAAGTCTGCTTGCAAAAGCAATAGGCAAACAGTGCTGACAGGCCCGGGTCTCATGGCAAACGGGGAATTGCTCGACAGCTGTGGTTTACTGGGGCTGGGTGAGTAATTCCTCGCTTGGGATGACTTTCTGCGTTATACCAGCGAGCAGGAAGAGCACGAAGCCGGGCTGATGGCAGGCAGGCGGTGCGGGGCTCGGGGGAGAAGGGATGTGAGTCACAGGATGGACAACAGAAGAGGGAGGAAAGAGACCACAGCTGAGCTCTCCGGATTTATTTGCCATCGAAAGGGTAACGGGATATTTGGGGATACACAAGTGGGGATCCTGTGGTCAGGGAGGGACTAGACAAATTTAACCTCCGAGCAGGGGTTGTGCTGGGTATATTTTGGCAGGCAGAGGCATGGCAGAAGTCCCTTGGTACGTCAGTGGTGCTTCCAGCTCCCACCCATCGCCAGAGGCTGTTTCCAAAGCCCTAAATATAATTAACCATGAACACAAGTTAGTGGGGGCCTGGGGGCGTGTTAATTTTGGGAATATAGTTTTAAAATGACTGGAGGTTTTTCTAAAAGACGCAGTTTAAAAGAGGATGCCATCTGGGAGGTCCCATAGCGTGCATTAGCCTGAATTATCCTATGGTCTCCTCTGGCTTTATTATCTATTAATTGGCGTTAGTCATTGAGCCACACTGCCTAGATAACGGCTCATCCTCATAGTTCAGCAAGCAGATGAAGCCAAAACCAAACCCAGAGAGGAAATTGCAACTATGGCCTGTCATGATCAAACGCAGTAAATAAACGATGCCCTAACATGGGTAAATAATAATTACCGCAGAGGCCCTTGATTGGGAGGCTACGGTTACAACGCCGTGACGGTGGCAGCCGAAATGACGTTCCTGATGGCGAGCCGCAGTGTCCTCTGCCTCGGCGGTAAGGGCAGATCTAGAGTGTCTGGGGCAAATGCTGATCCCGTGGAAAAGCTGATACTGGTTCAATCAATAGGAAGCTTGACTGAAGGCGCTGGGCCATGTTATCAGGGAAAATGGCTTTGCAGAAATTAGGCTTTGGACAGCACAGCTTGACTTTATTTCTGGGGAGGTAACGGGTGAAGTCTTCTCTAGGTGGTTTGCTAAAAGTGAATTTGATGAAGCACTGTGTGTGCTGTGATGCTTGAGAAATGGCTCCAAATAATATTAATAAAGCTCATGTTAACGGGTTAGGTGCAAGCTAACCGACATATCTAGAAAATAGATTAACGGGATTTATCATTGCATGGGGTTTTGTTCATGGTGTTCAGATCAATAGGGCTCCTTTAACCCTGAACCCAGGCAGGGCTGTGCACCGGGGAGCGGGACCAGGTCCCCTCGCAGGACCGAGTGTCACAGGAGGCTGCTGGCACAGCACTGTGACAAAGGGCAGATGCTTCTCCCAGTGGGAGAGGGGCACGGAGGCAGCGGTGAAGGCAGAAACAACCCGTGGAGGGTGTGGGAGGAGTGGAGCTTTCTCTGCCTCTTGCTGCCTTAAAATCTGTATATTTTCAGTCGGGGTTCAGCGGTGGCAGTTGGAAAAGCCTCGCTCATTTGGGCTGCCCAGGCAGACGTTGCTCATAAATAATTACTTGTGCAAAATGGATTCCCGAGGTGGGTCTGAGGCAGGTATGGAGGGATGGTGGCTCTTCTGGAGGAGCTGCTTTGCAGCATGCGATGGGTGGAGATCATGTAATGGTGCCTGGTGCCACAACTGGAAGGGGGTAACGAGGTCGCATTGCTTACCAGCTGGACCGGGATGGAACAAGGCAGTCAGTACTGAGTTGTTAATAAAGTACAGAATGAGTCCCCTTGTCTCCAACAGTGTGGATGTTCACTAATCTTTAGCTTTGGTGGGATTTCTGGGGGTTGGGAATAAGCATAACGGGCTGCTTTGAGACTAAAAATGGAAGCTCCCCATTTCAAGATGTATTACTCTCATCAAAGGCAACTTGTCTGGCCTGCGTCTTTTTAATGAGTTTTAATTGTGATTCAATGCAGCATTAATCTGGCGCTTTAATATTGCCTGTCTGTGGCCAGCAGGCTCGCTGGGCACTGTAATTCATACCCTGCAAATGCAACGCGGGGTTGTCCCCCCCCCCTTCTTCTTTTCATGGAAATTTTATCAAATGATGAATAGTTCAATTCATTACCCAGCTAGCAGAGAGCTCAAAGGAGTCGAATCTTGGATTCCTATCTCCCGAGTCAGTGTGTAATTACCCAAATCTGGCAGCAGGCAAAATCTACGTGACGGAGCCAGCTGCTAGAGTCCCCCACAAATCTGTGAATCCCATCATTCCCGGGCTGGGAAGGGACCAGCGCCAAGCTCAGCTCCCAGAAATCTCGCGCTCCTTTGTTCATCGCAAAGCTGTTGGCAAAGCCCCGTCGCTGGAGTCAGTCTGCAGAGCATCGAGCATCGCTGTGAAAAGCCCCAGGAGCAAAACTGCCCAGGGAAAGGCTGTGCCAGGGTGGTGCTGGAGCAGCCGAGATGTTACTTGAGTTGCAGAGAGCAGAGAAATAGGGCTAAACCCTTCAGAGCCGAGCCCAGATTGGGGTCATGCTATGGCACACAGCTGATGAGCACAACAGGGACCCTGCTTGATGGGAAACCCGGGCATCCTACAGCAGGGCAGAGTGACAGCCGCCTCGCTGCACCAAAAATGAGGCTTTCCAACCTGTTGCTCCATGCTCACGTAAAAGCACGACTGAGGAAGTGCCTGCTCCTGCTCAGCACCGGGATGGGAGGTGTACCTGCAAGCTGCAACACACTGCCCTCTCCATCTGGGTGCTGACCGCAGCCCCCGACCTCCTGACGGGACGCAGACCTGGATTTTCATCTCTGAGTGGTGGTTGCTTGCACCGACAACCTGCTGTGTGAATCCCTCAAACAAGCTGTCAGGCCTTATGGAAAAATCCTCACCCACCTCCTGTGCCAAAGGGTCGGGAATAGTAGTGCTCCAGCCAAAAAGCCCCATGGCGCAGCCAGGGAAGCTGCTGGGCCAGCCTGGGGACGTGC
Organism: Pygoscelis adeliae; assembly: GCF_000699105.1. Taxonomy (NCBI): domain Eukaryota; kingdom Metazoa; phylum Chordata; class Aves; order Sphenisciformes; family Spheniscidae; genus Pygoscelis; species Pygoscelis adeliae. Next base: position 1,489,616 of record NW_008824499.1, on the reverse strand, counting down.
ACGTGCCTACCTTGGGGACTGGGGGATGCCAGTGCCGGGCATCACTGTCACAGAGTTAATGCTGTTTGGTTTTGGTAACGGGAAGGACCTAAAAGGCTGGTTCCTGCGGTTCTAGGGGTGCTGGGGCTGTCGCCAAAGCCCGAGCTGTTAGCGATGCAGGGATGAGGGTCTCTTTGCAGCTGTGGCCGTCCAGCCCAGCCCTGGCTGCCTTCTGCTCTGAGCATCCCTGCTCTCCGCCCGTACAATAGCTGCTATAAATTCCCCAGAGAATAATGGTCTCTCTGTCTGTGCACAGGACTCTCTCTGCGCGCCTGCCCTGAGGCATGCCAGCCCTCGCAGGGGCTGGGGGGGCTCCAGAGTGATGGGGGCCACATCCTGACCCATCCTTGCCAGCAGCACTGGGAGCGTGGCTGTGGTGCTCGGGGGTCCCGTGGCTGCCGGCAGGCTGGGGCCATCCCCATGCTGGCTGCTGGCACCCAGAGCCTCTGTACCGGCTGTTTTGGGGCTCGATATCCCCACCAGTGAATGAGGGATTGCTCAGCCCATGCTATGAAATCCCTGCTCGCAGCTGTGATAAGCAGCAGTTTTGCCGTGCGGGGCTGGGGGCCGGCAACAAGAGTGGGGGGCTGGAGCTAATGCTATTATCATTGCGAATTAGCTGCCTGCAGCTGTGCTGGCGCCAGTGGCTGCACCCCGGTGCATGTTGGCACGCAGCATGTCTCGAGTGCGTTTGGTGAAGCTGAGGTTCAGGCTTCATGCCTGGCGGGGGCTTGGCACAGGCAGCAGTCGTGCTGCTGTAACCAAGGGGTTTCCCTTTCTTCCAGGGTCGAGGAGCGCCCACGGTTCCCTGAGCGCCGCGTCAGTTCCTGGGTGTCAGGAGGTGCCCGACGAGCCCTTGGAGCAGAGCAGGGCAGGTGAGGACCCCGTGCTGCGCCTGCACCTCGACAGACCCCGGGGTGGCCCTGGGGGGGACCAGAGAGGGATGGAAACAGCCCAGGGACATGGCAGCCCCTCTCACCCCTTCCGTGTCATCCTCAATTGCTCTGCAGATAGCTGGGCAGATGGTTGTATGGCCAGAAAAGCATTTTTTTATCAAGAGGAGTGCAGCAGCTGCCGCAGCTCTCCTCCCCCCAGAATTTGACCCTGTACCCCAAAGAAGCTCTGTACATCAGAAGAGGGCAGATCCATGGAAGACTCAGTCCTTGTGGAAATGCTGAGTCCTTTAAGCAAGTGACCAAAAAGCTGAATGTGCAAAAATACTGCTTGGGTGAACACGAGCGAGGCCGCGGTGCGCAGCGAGCATCCCATGCGATCTCAGCCTGCGGGACGCCGGCTCCTGCGCCTTCCTGGGGGGGTTTACGGCTCCGGGTCAGTTCATTATGAACTGCTGTGGGTCGCTTTGGCTGCTCTCACAATTATATTAAGTGCAAAGAAACCTGATTCTAGAGCATTGTGTGCTAAAATACAAGGAAAAATAGGGAAAAGGCGAGATTTGAGGCTGTGGCAAATGTGTGGACATCATGGGGCAGGGGAGGAATATCGCAAATGTTCCTCTATGAGCTTCCCTGCGCTCTTGCTTGTGCCTGAATAACAAGTCTCTTTTCGCTTCTGTGGCTGGTTTTCCCCTTCCTGGGAGCCAGCACACAAGGCAGGGTTTGTCTGGGCTCCAGCTCCCCGGCGGGCACCGCACGGGCTGGCAGCAGGGGGGTCGGTGCCTCCCGCATCCCGGCCCCGGCCGTCCTGTGACCTTCATCCACCCAGGCTCTGGCACTTCCTCATGCTGGCCAGGAAACGGGTTTCTGAAGCCTGAAATATTTAGAAGATAGTGTTTGTTTTTCTTCTTCTTTTTTTTTCTTTTCTTTCCTTCTTCTCTTTTGGAAAACTTTTGCCCCCAACTGGGATAAACTTCCAAAAAACCCTTGCGGTTTTGTAAGCTGTCCAGGAACAAATGGCTCCGTGCGGGAGCGGCTGGGAGGGGAAAGGAGCGGCCAGAGCCTGGGCTGCAGGATGCTGCCCCATGCCCTGAGGAGCACCCCGGGGTGCTTATTCCCGGGGAACGTTTTGGGGCCTTTGGGTGGAAAACAGCAAGTGAGGGAGAGGTGTCTGTGCTGCTCACCCATGCACTATCTCCCTGCTTTAGAAAAGTCCTGTTTGCCAGGATAAATAAGTTTCTGTGGTTCATGTCCCGTACAAAGCTGGGGCTTGGTAAGGATTTTTTTCAGGCTATCACAAAAGTAGAAATGTTAGTGCTCCCAGCAGTCCTTTTTGCCCTGATTTTTTTACCCTCACCCACCGAATAGCATCCTCCCAAGCTGTTCCTTACCGGTGGGGTCCAGCAGCTGCCCTTCTCCCCGCCATCCCCCAGCCCTTTAACACCCGTGCGTGTGGCTTTTCACCTCTACAATTAAAAAGCAGGTGAGTTTAGGAGGGGTTGGGTTTATGGTGTTCTCCCACCAGAGGCTTTCTCATTATACAGGCAGCCCCGCTTATTCTGCTTAAAACTGCTGGATCCTGGCTGGAAAAAACCTGTTGTAACCAAGTCTCTTGACTCAGTCTTCTTGAAGACGTGTGATGCGATGTGAAATAACGCTCATGGACGAGCGCCTGGCTCAGTTACCCACTCATCTCAACACGTGAAAAGAGACTTTTTTTCCCTCCGAGTCCCCTAAAAACCTCTAAAGTTGAGAAAAAGCATGCAATATTTTTGCCCTCAAGGAAACATTATTCCAAGAAGCTGGAGGAGGGAGGAGGGTAAAATCCTGTGGTCAGTGACCCGGGGCAGCTCCGGGGGCCAGAAACGCTTTGTGCTTCATCAGGATGTTTCCGCCGGCTTTGCGGGGTGGGAAGGAGTTGGGAAACAGAGTGGGAGGAAAATTGTGCTTGTTTGCATAATTTATTGACGAGTGTGAGATTTGTGTTTCTTCTCAGCATTCGGGCCCAGGAAAGTTTGGTTTGCCTCCCCCGGAAGGTTTCATGGGGGAAAAATGGTCCAAAATGGGGCCCCCACTGGTACCGCAAATTCTGGTGCCGGGGATGCTTTTTGCATCGTTCCCAGGCAGTCCATGACATCTGTGGGACCATGTGAAGTGCCCAGGGTGGGTGAGAAGCAGCACCGTGGTCAAGGAGGGATGGGGACTCGCGATGACAGCCCAGCCCCATGGCCAGGAGACATCTGGCCTCGCTTGGTGCTTTTTTCCCAGCGGCTTGGGAAGAGGAGAGACTTTTCCCAGGCAGTCAAGGGACTCTAGAAAGAAGAAATCATTGAAAAGTTGAACTCCAGGGAAATCCCAGTCACTTCCTTCCAGGCTGGAAAAAACTCAGCTGGCAGATATTGCTTCAGAAATGTTCATCTGTCTTTTGTCCTTTGCTTAGACCGTGTTAACGGCATTAATCCTTAATATTTGTAAAATCAATCTACTGCCCTTTACAAGTTGGATAAACATGGAGCTCTCTTTGCCTCTTCTTCTTGTCTGTGCACTAAGGACAAGTGGCTTTCCCAAAGCAAACTGTGCCTGCCAAAAATCCCATCTTGGGGCCCCGCCCCCACTCCAGGGTCACCATCGGGGAGCTGGGGTGCACCCACCACCCCAACGCGTGCAGAAGCAGAGATCTGCTTTGGCTCTTGGCAACTCAGACCCACTTTGGGGGGACCAAATCAGAGCAGCACTGCAGTGAGGGGGTCTCAGCCCCTTGGGACCTCTGCCCCGGGCTGTACAACTGCCTGATATCCCCGGTCTCTCCTCTGCCTGGACATTGCCCCAGTGCTGCATCATACATCTAATCAGAGCATTGATCTTGGGTGCAGGGCGCTGCTTGTACTGTCAGTGCTGGCCGCTGCAGAGCACCCACCGAGGTGCTGGAGGGCAGGCACAGGGTGAAGCTGATGCAGGGACATCTGGATTTGCAGCACAGTCTGAGAAACCACCTTTCAGAGCATCCCAGTGCGCTGCTGTCCCTGGCCCTCTTCGCTGGGGCTGCTCTGGCAGGGCTCTGGGATGCGGTCATGTGGGGCAGAGTGAGCCCAGGGGATGCCCAGGCTCCTGCCTGCCCGCCCGAGCGTGACCTCCTTGCCGGGTGGACATCATCCCACGGGGCTTCACAGCAGCCCTGGTGCTGCTTCTTGGGTCAGGGCTGAGCGTGGGGCAGCCCAAATGCACCCCTTAAGTGCAGCCACTGCTCCTGCAGCACTTGTATCTCGCCGTTGGACTCGGTGTCAGCATTCCCCCTCCCCTGCCATAACTGCTGGGGGGAGAGGTTCGGTGTGTGGATGCATTGGTGGGGGGCACCTTCCTGGGGCGCAGCACAAGCAGATGGTGCCAGCCCACCCGTGAAGGAGGCAGCCAGGCGACGTCAGCGCTGGTGCGCCTGCACTGCAAGGCAATTAAATCCATCATCTCATCGTTCACTATAGCAAACAGGCAAATGCAAAACCCCACTGGTAAGGGCACAGTGAATTCAGCATCAAACCCCAAGTCTGTTTTTTTAATGCAACCTTAACCCAACATTTGGTCTGGGGGCTCTGCCGAGCCCACGCTGTGGACGTCCCACGTGCCAGCATACAGCCCTCCGATGGGCCAGCAGCATCCCCCACCGCGGAGCAGCCTGTGAACTGGGCTGCTGCTGCTGCCGGTACGGGTCACGGCCCTGCCACGGAGGAGCCACCAGCGGGGTGCTGTATGGGGTGAGTCCTGAGCTACACCCCACACCAACCCCAGCCACCTCCGCTTTCCCCCCAGCAGAGTTTCTAGCTTTGCCATGCGGTCTGCGAGCTCGTCCCCACCGCCGCTGTCCAGCTGTGCCAGGCAGGGCGAAGCCCATCGGAACGGAGGGGATGGGAACGTGACAGCCTGTTTTATAGGAGAATGCTTTTTTTCAAGGCCCCGCTCAGTGCATTTATTCCGGTGTTTATTAAAGCCCAAAGGTGTTTCCTGCGGCTGGGTGCAGAGCAAAGCCATTTGCTCAGCTTCCCTCTGCCACTCCAGCTGTTTGTGCCATCAGCCAGATGCATAAATAAGGAGAAAACAAGGAGCTTTGCTGGTTACTGTAGGATTTGGGTCTCCAAAGTGTTGTCAAGAGCAGGCTGAAGGGCTCTCCCCTGCTCTGTGGACTGCGTATGTGTAAAGGGCTGGTGGGGATAGGGGAGACGGGATCTCTCGTCAGTGGTACAAACATGCACGAGCCATGGGACAGGCGCTCCAGCGCCGCGTCCTGGCAGGAGACAGTGAAAACAGAGCCGGTGGGGTAGGATGGGAGCAGGAGGACCCTCTCCCTGCACGGCTGATTCACCTCTCCCCCTGAGAGAAGAGGGGGCCGATGGCATTTCGTCCTGCCGTGGGTGCGCATCATGGCGAGGGATGCTGCCTTGCGCAGCATCAGCTGCAGGGGAGCAGACCGGCATGCCTGCGGCTCTGGAGGCTGCTGAGCTCTGCCCGGCACGGTGCCCCGGGGCCCCATGTTGTGTCAATAAAGCAAAAATTACGCAATTGCTTATCAGCTTTTCATGGGCATCAAACCCATATCAGGACCAGGAAAAAAAAGCTTCTTCCCAAGGAGGAGACTCTTTTCTCTGTTCTTGAACATTTATAACTAATTTGGGATATGTATAATAATTTTTTTACTGAGGGATCGAAACATGCATGGAAAAACTTGATCTGAAAGAAAAAGCAGCTTCAGGATGCTGATGGCATTTGGGACTGTGTGCCTGGTGCTGGCAATGGAGCATTTCCAGGCAGCATTTCTGCCCGCTGGCAGCCATGGAGGGACTTGCACGGGTCTCCGTGAGACCCCAGGGCAGGGGCTTGGCCCGACCGGTGCTGGGGGGAAGCAGAGCTGTGACCGTCCCCAGCCCCGGCCCGGGAGCCACCACGCTCTCACGGCAGCAGGAGATGGATGAGGTCCCACAGCACTGCTGATGTTATCTTGGAGTCAAAACTACTGAGCCATCCAAACTATAATAGCTCCATGGAGGCTTAATGGGGAGCTTTATTCTTCATTATCGACATAGTTATTCTGTAATGGGACATGCAGTTTTGCCTGTCTCATAAATACCCATAATCTGCTTTTTAGTGGTCAATATACAATCCTGAAATGACCTCATACAACTATCAAACCCCTTCTTCCCCACCGGCCCCTGTAACTTTCTCAGGCCAGCAGGACTTGCTTTCGGGGCTCTGATCATCACCGCTGCTGTGCTGCTACACGGGGCATGTTGTCAGCCCGGTACAGGTGTGCGGGGCTCTGGCTGCCATCCCTGATGCCTGGGGCTGCTCCCCGGGGGGACACGGGCTGGGAACGTGTCAACAAGCTGCATCCATCAGCCTGTGCTGGATTTCATGCAAACCGCCTTTTTTCAAATGTCAAGCAAGTGCTTCTTGCAGAGAAGCACAAATTCAAAAATTGAAGCCTTTGAAATTGCACCATTTTAAAAGTTTGCTCGGTGGCAGCGTGCAAAATGGCTTTTCCCCATGGCTGAGTGCAAACCCCATTTCTGGTGCTTGCAAAAGCCAGTTGCACTGAAAATATCCAGAAAAAAAATGCTCCCCCTTTTGTGCTTCCCCAATGAAGGGGCTGCCCTGGGGAGGCTGCGCGGACCAGCCTCTCGACTGTTGCAGCTGCCCCACTGCCCTGTCAGGCCGTCCCCGTGCGGGGTTTGGGGACAGATCCTGCCCTGGCTGCAGCAGGCGAGGGGCGGTCATGCCCACGCCGGTGCTTTGGGGGCTCTGAGTGGAGCAGCTGACTTGCCGGCAAACTTTACCTGGGCGTATGAATAGATGTTGCTTTACATCCCGCTGCTGATCCCAGGGTTTCTGGACAGGTTAATGAGTACATTACCGGGCTGTGTATGAGTCAGGTAATGTGCCGTGTATGTCAATGCCTCCATTTGCTAACGGTCTCAGGAGCAAAAACTATCTGTGTTGGAATTACATTGTTCTCTAGAAGAAAGTAGGCGGCAATGCGTAATTATCCTAAACGGGGCTGGCAGTCACTGGGGAGGAGGACATGGGGGTGGGTGTGATGGCTGCTGCCGATGGCTCGTGGGGCTCAGCCTCGTGCCCTGCCACCGGCGATGCTTCAGCTTGTGCAAAAACTGCCCGGGAGCAGCCCCGTGGGGGTCGGATCCTGCCATGCGTTGCCCAACGCCGTGGCGCAGAGAAACAGGAAGGGTTTGTGTGTTTTATCTCAGCCTCCCGGGATGGTGAATTGAATGTTTTTGCTTTCCCTCTCTGCACAGAGCTCTTGTCGAGTCAATGAGAGACCTCCACAAGTCTAGCGTGCTGGGAAGCAAGCACAGCAGCCTGGTGAGTGTCCCGCGCAGGGCATTTTAATAAGGCTGGGACAGAGAGATGCATAGAAACAGCAGCTGAGCCCAAGCAAGCCAAGAGCCCAACTGGCTGGCTCTGCTCTGAAGGTCCATTGGCACAAAAGAGAAACCACTTAATTTACACCAGAGACTCAGCATTTCTTAGCCCATCTGCTTTTAAGTCAAGCTCGGGCTGCTAACGCACCCGGGTGCCCCGGCCGAAGCATCAATCCTGCAGCAATGCTGAATCTGGACTTTCAGACATGTTTGGTGGCTGAATTATGCCTGCACACTGCGAACATGTGTTGCTCTCTGTGGTGGAATTGTTATTAAAATGAAGAACGGGATGTGCCTAAATGTTAAATCTTACTGAGCCTCGTTAGCATGAAAGCCATTAATGTGAACAAAAGCCATTTTCAAGGTTGAATTGGGAAGCATCAGAGCATTAGAGTACTAGAGAGATTAAAATCAGCATTTGTTTGGCTCTAATCTAATGTGCATGGAACAATAAGCATTTGATGACTAATTTTGGCAATGCTGGGTATCTTATCAAAATATAGCTGTTTAATTTCAAGCTTTTCTTTAGGGAGTGGATTCCAGCAGCATAAATCCTACATACATGCATTGCTAATGCGCTGGGCATGCACTGAGCAGATCCCATCCTTCATGTCCAGAGGAGCCTGGGCAGGACACGTCTCGGGGTGGCACTGTCCTGCCGCAGCCCGCGAGCGGCTCTGCCAGCTCCTGCTTATGCATTTTCCCCTCCGAGTGGAAAGAATAGTGGCTTTGCTCAAGCAAAGTGAGCGGGGACGGGGTTGGGAGGGGAGGTGGCTTTATGGGGGCTCCCCCACCACATAGTGGAGCTGGGATGGTGTTTTGCTGTTTGCCGGCGTTGATTTAGGCTATGAACACAGCCCTGCTCATCCCAGCCCTCCGCAGGCGCAGGTCCTCTGCCTCTGGCTGTTGTGGGACCTGGTCTCCCCCTCAAGTCCATGGCCAATATGCACCGCGTCCTTTGGGAAGGGGTTTAATCCCCCCTTGGCCACGAGGCTCCTAAATGCCCCGGTGCTGATGCTCCCACCGGGTGTGGAGGTGCATCGGGACCAGAGCAGGGTGACTTTGGGGATGGTGGCTCTGTCCTGGAAGGCACATGGCAGCGTGCTCAGGAGCGTGGCACAGCACTGGGTCTGGTAGTGGCTTTTTCCTCTAAAATAAGCCCTGGTGGGCTATTTTGATGTTTTCTTCCCTGATCTCTGCACATGGGAGCTGTGAGGAGTGTCCCTGGGCAAGGGGAGGGGGGCATCGGGCAGGCCTGTGCTTCCTACAAATGAAGCCATCTCCTTGGTTAAGACCTGCCGAAAAGCAGCTCTTGTTTTTGCCCAGTAACACTTCGTTGTCTTAATGGTTGATCGATACTCGAAATGTTAAACTCGAGCACCGCTGGCCTTTCTGATGGAAAATAACTTCTGCCCAGCGGCTCCCAAGGATGCGCAGGCAACGTAACACGTTGCTCTGGAGAGGAGAGAGGGAAAATAACCCCACACAAGGGGGACACAGGGGCATTGGGGGGGTGGGTTTCAGTTGTATTTGGTTTTCTTTGTACAAAACTCTGCCTTCTTCGTACAAAACTGGAAAGCCCCAAATGAGGAATGCTTGCCAGAACCTCTGCCTGCGCCAGGAGGAGGAATAAAAAAAAGGAATAATGTGATTTCAGAAAGGCACTGTCTCCTAAAGTGCCACAAAACCCCTCCTGAAAGCCCCAGATTTTCTAGGCAAAAAGCGAGTGATGGATTTCCTTTTCCCAACACACTTTTTCATGCAAATATCTTTTTCTTGCTAGTCAACCGTAACCCTGAAACTTAACCATGGACAGAACGATAAGTCAGACAGTCACGATGAAAGAGCACTGGTTTCCTGTTAAAAACCTCTCTGAGGCCATGGGAGATGCTACGTGCCATCGTGGTAACCCAAAGATCTGCTGTAGGTGCCACAGCCCCCTTGTCCCCCCCCCCCCCGTGCTGCTGGGGGGCACAGTGCAAAGGAGAAAGGGCTCCCGCTGCACTGGGGCTGGGGGGGGGTATTGCCAACCCCCCAAAATGACTGCTTCGTACAGGTGAAAGCAGAACTCTGAAAGCTTTCATGATTGAAGCAGATTAAACGGTGCTATATATAGGATATACAGATTTTTTTAGGGATTACAGTCCACTTGTGCTTTGTAACTGCCTATTGCAGTGTTAGGGGCTCTTTGCGCAAGCTCTCCCTCCTGGCTGCTGTTGCCAAGACTCCCAATGCTTGAAAAGATGCATTTAAAAATAAACACATTGAGACAAGAGCTGTGTCCTGCTGCTGCTGGTAGGCAAAGGCTGGAGCTGCCAGAGGACCAGAAAAGCATCCAAAGAGGGGCTGGGGTTTTTGCTTCTTGTTTCCTTTGTTTTTTTTCCCAGGCGAATGGCAGTGCCGTTCCAGGGGGATGTGGGCAGAGCTGCGCCCTGTGGGTTTTGTGCGTGCTGCTGGGACACGTGGGTCAGATCCGTCTGCCCCATGGCATCTGCTCTGCTCGGCTGATGGGGGCTGTGGGGCGGGTACCGGTCCTCCATCCTAGAGAAAAACCTGCAAAATAAAAAGTTGTTTCGTTTTTTTTTAATGCAATTGCTCCTGAAGCTGCTCTCTGCTATAAAACTGAATGGCAGCCTGAGACACCCACTTAAAAGCTTATTTCCCCACCCCGCAAGAAGCAGGAGCTTGTGGGGTGCCCAGGATGGGGCAGCTCTGACCCCTCCACAGCTGCAGGATTGCTTTGCTCCTTGTCCTGGGGAGCTCCCCGCACCGCTCAGGCGGATGCCTCCATGTCTTGCTCATGTGTCAGCCCTGTGATACGTGATGCAATATTGCAGCCTCCGGGATAGATGGGGGAAAAGAGGGAAGTCAGCCCTCTGCAGCCTCCACGCACGGACAAGCCTGCGCTCTCAGAGAGGAAAACTTGCCCGTCCCTTCCCTGGTACAGGCTGCAGCCGCTCCTCACCATCGTCACCTTAATCCAGCCCTATTGTATGTGGAAAATCTCTTGCTAGCTGACCTACATTGCATGCTCCTGTCCATCTTCTCCCCATATCTGCTTTTGCAGTGGAGCAGGGTCGGAGTAAGATATTAATGCAACTCTGCAAAGGTGCCAGGGAGCACAGCAGGTTTCACCCGGAGCTGCAGACGCCAGGCTCCTTGCCTATATTATTGTTCCTGGGGTCTTTCCCCACCTCCAGGTCTGTGTGTTTTCCTCTGGTTTTGAGGATCAGCACTGAAACCAATGCAATGACACACAGAAACAACCCGGCGCTCCTCTGCACTTCTCCTTTAATGAAATATTTTTGCTAAACGAGAGATGTTCACCCCAGCCTGGGTGCCCGGCTCAGCGCGGACGCCCGGCGGTGGCAGATATCGTTGCTCTGATTATGAAACCTCAATGAGCTGCTTTGTTCTTTTGTTTGGAGAGGAGGAGCGGGATGGCAGTGCTGCCTGGCCCTCCCCTCCCCAGGGCTGCCTTCTGCCCCTCCCCAAGGCTGC
>NW_008824499.1:1475819-1478602 GCF_000699105.1 Pygoscelis adeliae | reverse complement strand
TCTTCCCCTCAAGCACTTAAATAAGTAAAACATTGCAATGAGCCTAAAAATGCTGGAGCAGAGCAGAGAATTGCTCTGCTGCTGCTTGTTTCATGAGGTTAATGTTGATGCTGAATGTCGTGATTGGGGATGTGATTTATTTTATTGCCTTACTTCAAAGCGCTTTATAGTATTCTCGTTTTTTATGTAAGTTCTGCTCAACCCGAAACAAGGGAGTTTTGTAATGAAAGGAAAAACTGGAGTCCAAGAATAATGCAGAACTAGAGTGAACCTTGGAAATGGTGGCAAATTAGTCCAATTCTGGAGATGGATGGAAATGACTCCAATAAATCAATAATATTTTTTTAGTGCCTCTGAGCCATTGAGACTGAGGTGATGGAAAAATAAAAATGCCCATTAGCGTCAGCAGAATGTAGAGAATTACTCAAAAAGCGAGTTTCATAAAAATTATATATATGTAGGATTGCAAATGCTCTGGACAATAACTTCCAGAATTGCTGGATGTGGCACATCGCATGGTGACAGGAGCTGGTCCCTCACTGCCGGGAGCTCGATCTCAGCCAGGGCGGACCGGGGCTCCGTGGACATCTGCGGCTTCATGCAAGTGCAACCAGGGCAAGCGGCACACAGGAGCTAAAATTAGCAGGATGTTTTTGTCCTCCAGCATCCTCCGTCTTCCCGGAGAGCAGCCGGCAGCAACGTGCCCGTCGGCTGGGGGGTGATGGCTGGGGGGCTCACAAGCATCCCTGAATTCACCCTGAGTTTCTTTTTTTCATGTTTCTACTCTGAAGCAGAGAGAAGGGTATTCGTAGGGGTAAAATAATTTGCAATGGAAACGATAGGTTCTGAACAGACACAATTTTGCAAAATTTACGTCAAAACCCCGCAAATAGCTTGTAAGTGAGGAGAAAAAGGAAAAGAAATTTGGAACAAAAACCCCGAGAGTTTGAAATACTGTTCATTTCCACGGTTGCTGAAATGCAGATGGAGCAAGGGTTTAAATTCAAGGGGAAGGCAGCAAATGCAATGTTTCTCTTTAAGTTTTGGGGAAGTCCCTGTCCCCTGGCACATGGAGGGCTTGCCACAGCCATGCCACCACGGCCAGGTCACGGCCACCTCTCCCCACACCCCGTGGGACATGAGACACTTCGGTCTCCGCATGCAAACACCCATGCAAAACCCCCGGCCGCCGTCGCTGTCCCCCCGGGAGGAAGCGAAGGGCAGAGGGGCCAGCATGGGACCGCGGCTGGGTCGCTTTTTCCAGCCTTTCCTCTCCCGCTTTGTCTCGCCCGAGTCGAGCTCCTTTGGGGAAGAGGCTGTTTTCCTCCCCGGCTGGGAAACGTCAGCACCACCTGCAAAATACTCGGCAGCGGCAGGGAATGCTGAGCAGCGTCCTGCCGGTGTCCAAAGCATCCCCACATCCCCCCTCCTCTCCATCCCCTCCTCATCTTCAAAAGCCTTTGCTGGCTCGGCCAGGAAATAGGATGTTTGTCCAGCACCGAACTCCAGCGTGCCCCCTCCGAGCCCAGAAACCCTGGGGAGCGAAGGACTCTGCAAAGCAATACGCGGAGGGAAAATAAATGAGTAAATAACAAAACTATTTCCCATTTTCATCCTCCTGGCTAGAGAATTCGACTTCTTTTCAACAGTTTTTCATTGACTTCCCACATGCAACCCGTCGGCAGCCGTGTTTGCAGCGTAAGGGCGGGGCATCACCCTTCGCACATTGGTTTTTCATTGACCTCCTTCTTCCTGGCACCCCTTAGGTCACTTGGTGGCCTTGTGCGTGGGCTTGTGCTCCTGTTCGCATCCTTCGGGAACAGTCAGGTGCCAGGGAAGTCTTTCCGGATCGGAGCCGTGGTGTCCCCGGCGGCGCTGCCGCGGGCTCAGTGCTGCGGCCAGCACTGGCTGCCAGCAGAAACCAAAGGGCTCCTGCTCCTTCTCCCATCCCCTGGATGCTTGGAAGCCCCATGAGATGACACTAGCTTCAAAGAGAAGGTTTAAGTATATATAGTGGGGAAAAATAAATGGAGGAATACGTAATAAAATTAAATGGAAAAATAAAACTGGCATCCAAGTTTTGTTTCCAAAACTTGGAAACTCAAAGTTTTCATCAATCCAGAACTGAAACATCACTCACGAAAACACCCTAAATGGGATAATGCAATAGAAACGGGTGATTTTTTCCTCAGCCAAAAGGTATTTCTAGGTTTTTATTTGTAGGCAATGCCTCCTGGAGCCCAGTGGGCTCCACGAGGAAAGGGGTTCGGGCAGAGCGTGGCAGCCCAGGGTGGGCAGATCCCACCGGTGCCGGCAGCACCTCCACATGCCAAACCCAGAGCTGTAAACAGCACGGCAGAGCAAGACACTGCTTTCCCCGGGACACTTTCCAGCAAGAGAACACAACCTCTGCCGAAGCCATCTGCTGAAGGACCAGACGTGAAGGTGTTTTGAAAGTGGACTTTTCCTGCCCACCCCCCTCTTGAGCCCCTTGCTCCAGCAATGGGACAAAATGCCGGCAGGAGCAGCCTGCTTCGGAGCCAGACGAAGGGGCAAAGGATGCTGAGCTTTTTATTTTTCAAACCAGAATCAACACTGATGCATAAATGTCCCATCAGCTGCTTTTCCCCCCCTCCTCCCGCACCGCAGCACCCGGCGCAGAGCTCCATCCGAAGGCTGATGCTCCCCGCAGCTGGTGGGGCTGGGACCCCCGCGAGCCCCTCCAGGTCCCCAGCTCTCCCACGCGGCCCGGGAGCTATTTCTGGCGCCGGGAGGCCTCCGCC
>NW_008824499.1:1459731-1475779 GCF_000699105.1 Pygoscelis adeliae | reverse complement strand
AACCAGAAATCTGCAGGAAAGGGCCCGGCTGGGAGCCGCCCGCCGCACAATGCCGGCTCTGGGCAGTCCTGAGCCCCTTGCCAGGGATTTTGCCGGCGTTTCCGGGCTGTCTGCATCCCTGGGGCCGCGGGGCGATGTGACACTGTTTACAGGAAATACTGACTGAGGTTAAAGGAAAGAAACTCTGGATTTCTCCAGCGAAACGGGCACTTGAGCTTATTGCTTCCTCCCGGAGTGGCGGGGGCTGAGTGGAGGCTTGCCCAGTTTTTGGTGAAAGAATAAAACAGGGAGGGCTGGGAAAAAAAAAGAGATGCGAAAGTGCTGAGGTCCTGCAAGCAGCATCGCCCTCGTGGCTGGGAACCGCAGCAGGTGGGGAGCATCCATAACACCTGTGTGAGGATCCACGTTAAGGGTAAAAACACATCTCCGGGCTGCTTGGAGCTCATTTGTGCTGGCATTTCGTTTGGCAGCGACTTGTTAAGTTGAATTTCTGGATGCACAAAATATTGGGAGTCCCTTTTCTGCTACCCCCACGTGGCAGGAGGGGTTTCTGCTGAGGGGTCCGTGGGTTTTCTCCTGTGTGGGGATACGCTACGAGGCATCTGAAAAGTTTAGTGGGGGAAGGATTGAGCAAATGGCCCTTCTGGTAGAATTTGGGGCTTTTTTGCAATAGGTCTGGAGCAGAGGCGTAGGGATGGCAGAAATGAGAGCAAAGTCCTGGGATCGTGGAGCAAATTGAGAGCTTAAAAAATACCGAAGTACATTTTTGTGCTTTTTTAACATTATAAAAAATTTAATTTCAATATGAAAACTCATCTGTTCAGACAAAAGAAAATGTAAGATTTAGTGAAACGCTTGAAAGCCACTCCTCAAGCTGCGGTCGGGGTGTTTTTCCTTGCCCTGCCTGGCTCTGACCGCTTGGGTAGGTTTGGCAAAGATTCACAGCGCTTTGTTGGACGTGAGTCTGCATTTTTTCAGAGCAGAAACCTTTCCAGCCAAAAATGCCTCTCTGCTCTCGTTTCGGGTTAAATCCTCAAGGATCTGCGTCCTTTTCCCTTGCAGTCTGGGGATTGCCGACAGCATCGCCTCCATGGCAAACATGCAGCCCTAGTGCTGCCGTGCATCCTCAGAAGGATGCTCCCAGCATGTGTGCTGCTGGTGGGATGGAAAATACAGCTGGGATTTTGGGTGTGATGGGTGGACATGGGGTCAAGGCAGTGCAGTGGGATCGGGCGGTGGGGTCTGCAGGCAGCCCCGCAGCCTCCCTCACACGGGTTTCCTGCAGGCAGGGTGTCAGATGCTGCGAGGAATATCGGCACAGCGGGGCTCTGCTCGCACGAGGTCACTGCAACATGTCCCTTGACATCAGCCCTATAATGCACGGTGCAGGCTATTACCCTCTGCTGCTCCTCACTCTGCCTTTTGCCCCATAGCCATGAGTTAATCCTGCTCTTGGGCTTGCTCGTAAGGGTTAGAGGTGGAAACGCTACTGTTTCCAGTCTTAAAGCATTCCCCTTTCAAATTCAGGAGATGCTGCTCAGACACACGGTGCTCCCAACTGTGTGCCCGTGGTGCTGAGTTTGGGGTGAAGCAGGGACGCAGTTGGAGTTATTCAGGGTTAGAGCAGCCACCGGAGCATTTCTCTGGTGTTGCCCCACCCTTAGAGATGCTCTCAGCAGATGACCCAGTGTTTCGGTACACACACGCTTTTGTCAATAGATGCTGGTTATGAAGATGTGAGCAGCTACGAGTCCTCAGGCATGCAATTACCGTGTGTTTGGATAGAGCCGAGTACTTATGTTGCTCTAAGGTGGCTTAAACGCTTATGCTCTTCTGCACACTCAAAGTGCCTTAAATCTTTATAGATTTTATCGTGAACACTTGTGCTACCATAAGAAATGTTCAAAAGAAGACTGAAATGAAAAAAGCAGTCGTCTTTTTACTTAGAAAAAGCAAAGTAATGAGGACAAGCGAAAGCGCACTCATTCCTGTGCATGTGTCTGCAGCGCTTGGACTTGCTATGGGGAAGCAGGGTGAGCTAGTGGGTCCTTGGGATCCCTGGTCTGCCGGGATCAGCTGGTGGAATCCCTGGGAGCATCTCACTGTTGGGAGCAATGGCAGCCGGCCTGCAACAAGCGCTCCCGCGATGCTATGGGTTAGCCCACGTGGGGAGACCCATGCAAAATAAGCTGAGACAGCTGAACGCAACATGTACCAGCTCTCCGATGCTCACTCCCTGCCTAAGTGCTCTTATTCTGCCCTGATGCATGCTTTCATGTGGTCCAGACCAATCCATTTCCAAGTCATCACATTAAAAGCCTTAATTCATTTGTCATATGCACATGAAGTAGTAGTGCTGTGTGTTCTAGATAAGCAGTTCATGCTGAAAAGGAGATAAGCTTAAATTTTGCAACAGTAGAGAGCCTTTTAATGCCTTTTGTGAATTGTACCTTGCACCAGGGAGACATCTTATGTTTTTTCAAGGGCGTTATATTTGCAGATCTGGGCTGCCGCAATACTGCTGTGCCTCGGCAGGCAAAATCCCTGTTGCAGCACAGGTTGGAAACTGGAAAGCAACTGGGAAACAGCCTGGGTGGGGTATTTTTGGAAGGCTAAGCCTTCTGCGTTTGCCCCGCAGATGTCATGGCGCCCGCAGTACCGCAGCTCCAAGTTTCGGAACGTCTACGGGAAGGTGGCGAGCCGGGAGCACTGCTTTGATGGCATCCCCATCACCAAGAACGTCCATGACAACCATTTCTGCGCCGTCAACGCCCGCTTCCTCGCCATCGTGACAGAAAGCGCCGGTGGGGGCTCCTTCCTCGTCATCCCCCTTGAGCAGGTAAGAGGTTTGGCCCCGGCGGAGGTGACTCCGATCTGGAGCCGGTCCCTAAGCGCAGGTGTGCGGATCCACGCTCCGTCCTGGGAATCTCCTCCTGCAGCGGGATGTGTCAAAGTCTCTGCTGTCCTTTACTGGGGTTTTCTTGTGCGGAGAAGGGAGGATTTACAGCTGCCTTAGTGAATTGAGTTTTTTCTTTAGGAAGAAAATGAAACATTTATTAAAAGCATTTTTGGCATCTCTCAGTGAGCTCATGCTGGCAGGGTGGGCGCTGGGCACATCTCCAACCTGTCCCTTTGCAGTGGCAGAGGTCACTCGGGTTTGTGACCCCAGCGTTTCAGCAACACAGCTCCCAGAATGCAGGGGAGTCCCCGTGGAGCCCCTTGTCCTGCCGAGCAGGTAGCAGTCCTTGCTCTTTATTTGAGCTTGTCCATATAATCTCAGCCCTCAAATTTCACGCCCTGGACAGCCTGAGAGGGAGAGCACAGCTGTGCACGCAGTTTTCCTGTTGCAAAACCCCAGGGGCTTTTGCTTTCTGCACTGCAGCAGATGCCGCCTCACGCAGGATTTATTTTGAAGACTCCATCACCAAGCCGTAGCCCCTTACGAGCAGCCGACGGCCAGGAGCCATGTGCTGTGCAGAGGGCTCTGGGCTTCGGTTTGCAGCTGTACCCATCTAAAGCACTTTGCACGGGAGAAGTGGCGCATACACCTCTGTACTATCAATCCTGTTTGCAGCACGTATCCTTTCTCCCCACTGTGCTGTGCTTTTGTGTCCCCAGCTAAGACTTTCCCCAGCTCTTTGCATGAGTATCCACATAAATCCGCACATCTCTTGCTCATTACATTTTAAATTCCCAGAAATTCAGCTGATACTTCAGAAACTGCCCCACGGGACCGCACTTGGTGTGCAGAAAGCGGTGCTCGGTGGGAGCGGTGGCTCCTGGCCGAGCGCTTGTCCCCTTGACAGACGCAGAGCTGCGTCTCTTGGAGGAAAAGTCGGGCAGCAGCGACCTTGAACATGAAATAAATATTACCTTTGCTTTGCTCCCAAAACTTGAGCGCAGGGCACTGCTGTGGCGTACCACGGTTGCACTGATGCTGCTGCTCTCCTGCCAGTGCTCCAGTGTGTGGACCGGCAGCTCCGAGCTGGTACCCGCATCCCATCCCCGGGCATCCTGCCCTCAGCCCACGGCTCTTGGGCTGCAGGAGGGGACACGGGACTCCGAGTCACTCGTTCTCGGGAGCATTTTTGACATCGGAGAAGCTGCACTCACTCCCCTTAAGGATGCACCTACCCCATGTAACTTGAAGACACGCTGCGTATAAAGACATACGACATGCATGGGGAGAAGGTGGTTGTCTCTCAGGCTCCCAGACAGCAAAGTGGCTGTGCCAAACCCATTGGGATTTCCAGCCAGGAGGGGAAGCTGGCAGAGCCGGCCGTGGTGGGATGGAGGAGCCCTCCCCTCTGAGCCCCTCCGTACCCTGTCTCCCCACGCCCTGGCATTCCTCTTAGACACTTCTCTAGACATGTAACGTTCACATCTCTTCTGAATTTCTCTTTAATTTCTGGAGTAGAGTCAGCTACAGATGGAAGAAATTATAATTAGCATTTTAATTGCAGCGCACAGCTTGACTCTTATTAATATTCAAAAAAACAGGAGCTTTGTCTGAGCACTTGGAGCACTCCAGCCCCATCTCTGCCTCCCTCCCCACGCCACCGAGCCCAAGCTGGGAGGATGCCCGTCCACACGCCACTTGCTCGTGGTCCTAAATCCTGAGCTAATAACCTGGTGTTGCCAGCAGATTACCCTTTTTTTCTGGCAAACATCGCCCAGTCCCAGTGGGATAAGAGCAGAGGGAGTGCAATGCCATTTGCAACCTGTTCCAAAGGGATCGTCAGCCCCGTGCGGAAATCCTGTCAATATTGCACCAAATAAATCCCAGCCAGAGCAGACCTCGGCACTCCGTGTCAAGTGGCTGCACACGCCTTTGTACAATCTAATAATTTATTATTTTTTTTTTAAATAGGGACTGATTAGCTCATTAAGAGTAAACTAATTTTCTTTGGAAATCAGCAGCCCTCTAATTAATTGGCATCCATATTTAGCTGAACATAATTAAGGTAACCTAGATATTGCAGATCTACTCAGGACTTGATTTGCTGCCATCTTTTTTATGTTTTTACATTTCTGCCCTCTGTTCTGCTCAGAAATGTTCACCAGAAACCCCTCTGCTTTATGCTTCGAGTGACAATGCATTTTCATATGCTGGGCCATATGTTCCTCTGCCTGCACATCAGAAATGCTGGTTCCTCGTGCACTTACGTCGCGATCAAGGGGATGTGCAACCGCTTCTGCAAGGCTGCGTGGGCTGGAAAGATGGGGCACGGCTGCGTTTTGTTCCCCCGTCCTCCCTGAGCCTGTCCCCCCACCCCAAGCTGCAGCAGAGCTGGGGCAGGATCCCAAATTCTGGAGCCTCGGCCACTGGGAACCAGCCTTTCCCCAGCACTGCAAAGGTTTTGTGCTATAAATATCCACGGAGAGTGGGCGAAGGAGAGCTTGTGTGCTGGTGCTCGGGCTGAGGCTCGAGAAGACAATGATTTGCTCCCCAAACCATGGCGACAGGAGGATTTGGTCCAGACTTCAGCTGAAGGGGAGAGGAGACCACACTGAAAATGTCTGTGTATTTTAAGTCAGTAATAATGGGTTGAGCTCCGTCATCACGAGCAAAATCCAATCTTGCTCGGACAGTGCAGTTCTGCAGGAAAGCAGCTCAGTGAAATTCCATCCCCATTTGTGGTCCAACATGGACCATGCTTCTGCTCCATCTGCTCCGGACACGCTCCCGGCACTGGCCACCCCTCTGCGAGCCATCCCTTGTACTCTCTGCCTTGTAAAGGGGTGCGTGGACAGAGAGGGGCTGAGCGGGAAGGACCTGTGAAATTATAGGAAAGCCAGATTTGGGGTCCATTTTTAAAAAATCTGTGCAAAAATCCCAGAAACATCAGGAATGGTGTGGCTACATTTTTTTAGCAGAGAATGTGCTTAATTGGGAGAATCCGAGATCGGACATATTACAGCCCAAACAGCAGTGTTTTCTCCAGTGCTGCACATCCCTTAATGCCAACACTGAAATCCAGCATTGCCGTCAACATCATCAACAGCACAAAGTCGCGCATGGAGGAGCCTTTGCCTCTTCTGGGCTTTCAAACACACCAGGGTGCATTTCGTGGCATTTCCAGGCTTTTATCGGTAGTGATGAAGCATTTCTGTTCCTCTGAAAGGAAAGCCACGGCTCTCGCATCCGTGTGTGACCCCAGAGCCGGGATGGGGCCATGCAGCCCTAGGAGCACCCGCTCTCCCCTTCCCAGGGGGTTTCCATCCCTAAACTGCTGTCTTCAGCTTCGGTCTGTTTAGTCTCCAAAATGCTTTAGCCTTATCCAAACGCGTGGGGAGCCCTGGAGCGCACTGGCCAGGGAAGGGACAAAATACATGGCGGTTTTTGAAGATACTACACTTGCAGCCCCGAAGCCCGAGAGGTGCTCTCCTCCCAGTCCCAGGGTCAGGACAGCTTTTGGCAGCAGTTATTAAATCAAAAAATAAACTGGTGTGTTTGTGCTGCAGCTCACCTGCAACAACCAGCCCCAAGGAAGCTTGGAGAGGCCATGGGCTTCAGGCAGCACCAAGGCTTTGCTGGTCCTGGGCTGGCCGAAACAGCTGGGGAAAAACCAGCTCCAGCAATATGTGGATCTGTCTCAGCTGTGCCTGATTTAGTTGGCTTCATGTAAACTGGGCTGTGGCAGGGGGTATGCTGGGATTAGCTCTAAGGGTGGGGTGGTGGTGTGTTGTGCAGCTTGTTGGGGTGGCTATGGGATGCTGCAGGGACCCCTGAGAGCAGCCTTTGCAGGAGAAGGGTGGCTGGCATCACTCAAGCTGCAATAGGAGGATTTTTGTTTCTATAGGGGATGAAGATAGCTTGTTTTCCACGGCCAGACAATGTTATCTGCCTGCACGGCTGAAGGAAGCAGTGAGCAGGAAAGGGGAGTCTCTGTTTACATGTAGGAAGCTGAAGTCCGAAGTTGTTGCTCATGCCGGCACTGCCTGTTGTAGCTGTGCTTGGCTGTGTGTGAGCTGCTCGAGGTGCCCATGGCGTGGGGCTGAGCGTGGGGCAGGTCCCTCACCCCACTGTGGGCAGGGCTGCCTTGCTGCCGGTGATGGATGGCTGTGCTGATGGTGTGTGCGCCCTGGCATGCAGAGCAGCAGAGGTGTGAGCAGGGAGGTCCTGTGGGCCTGGTGGGGGCCTGAGCCCCCCTGTGTCCCTGTGGGACACTGATGTCCATCTCTGCTGCTGTGGGGGTAGATGAGCTGCCGTGGGGCCCTGTACAAGCCTGCCTGGAGCAGGGGCAGCCCATGGAGGTGATTAGCCTGTGGCTAATGCCCATGGAGGTCCCAAACCTCCACAGCAGCCCTGGGGAGGCAGGGACAGCAGTCGGACAAAGCCTGAGTTGTGCTGCAGGGAACCACTTGCAGGTATTGCCTCTCCCTTTGTTACCCAGCACAAAGGGATACAACAGAGGAACAGCCCCTGTATCGCAAGGAGCAGTGTCACCATCCCTCGTCTGCGTTGGGTTAATAGCAATAACCTGCGTGGGTGCCCCCCTGCCAGCTGTGTGCCAGGGTGGCAGCTGGTGAGCAGGAGGAGTGGGCTGTGTGCGCCGGGCAGCCCACCCTGGCTCCAGGACGGCTTGTCTTGGCTCAAGGTCCTGGTGGCATCTGCTCTGCCTGTGTGCTCATGGCATCGCCCAAGGGACCCCCGTGCATGCCCCGCTCTGCGGGGACACCTACTTGCCAAGGCTGGGCAGAGAACGGGCAAGCTCATCACACAGCTGCTTTCCTTGCTTCTCAGAGCTGCTGCGCTTCAAACTACTGGGAGGTTTTCTGCAGGAAAAAATACAGAATTTTCTCTGTTTCTCTGTACTATGAACCAATTTTCATGTCCTTGGAGCTTTTCTACCTTTAAACTCAGGACACAGGAGACTCTCTTGGTCTGTACTACTTTTTTGTTTTCTGTGAATTTTTTTCTATCTGATTTTAGTCTGCAGGAGACGTTTCCTTTAACCTAGAGTTGGCCAGGAAAAAAAAAAAGACCTGAGGCTTACAAAAAAGCTGACACTTCAGCATTACTATTCCACATTGGAGCACAATCTGAAGTCCCTGCATTTATCAAGGAGATAACAGGAGAGCAGCTGTGGGAAGCCCAGACCTGGGCTCTGGCTGGTTTTAAGCACCTGGATCAGTCAAAAAGTGTCAGCATAAAAATTTAATGCTGCCCTGAGAGCTGGTGGTGGATCAGAGGAGGAAACAAGGTTTGAAAATGTGGGCCCTGGGGCCAACAGGGGCTTGGGAGGGGAAATATGGATTTTGCCTCCATTAGTGCTGCTGCATTTGCAGCAAAGCCTGGGGTCGAGCTTGGAGAAGCGAGAGCTGGGCTTTGCCTGGGCTATCGCAGTGCAGCCCTGCCTGCAATTGCCTGCCCCCTCTGCCGGTTAAAATAGAGAGAAACTCTGTCCCCACTGGGGAAAAGTGGCTTTTTGTTACCAATAAACATGGATTTATTTTTAGTGTCTATAATCCAATTTAACAGGGACATTATATGGGCTTTTGTCTTTTTAATTAACAAGCTTGAGCCTGGCTACTGCTTTTATGGTGCAGATAAATACTTCTGCAGCAAGGCTTTGGGGTTTTAATCTGTGCAAATTGTTTGTCAAAAGCTGCCGTGTGCGTTGCTTTGCGGGTTTTAGGGCCACAGGGCTCTGTGGGTCCGGCGTGGCTGGAGAAGCTCATCTGACAGTTACCCCAAGCGCAGGCAGCGGGGGGCTGCCCTCTGCCTGGGCAGAAGATGGGACGCTTACGGCCCACAACAGTATTTATATTTAACTTAACGGTATTTCTATCCACAGAAGGGGAGTAACTGATATCCTGGCAAAAATGGCATTAAGCAATGCTGATTTCTTTTCCTGCTTTATGACTTGCATGGTTTAGTTGTATAACAAAAAGAGTAACTAAGTCGTCTATAAATTGATGTAACTTTTTATGGCAAGTAACCGGGTAAATCTGGGACTGTTTGTTTATCCCAAAGCACCCCTGACCACGGAGTTTGCCAGAGGCAGCAATAGCATCATGACTCCTGGGGAAACTGAGGCACAGATACCTGTGATGTTTGCTCGAGGAGCATGGCGTGGAGGCCAAGGCAGAGATGCCATCTGGCTGCACCGCTGGTGGGGCTGCGCAGGGGCAGCTTCTGCCGGGGGAGAGGATGGCTAAGGGTGCTTGCTGTACAGAGGATAGTTGCTAAAACCTGCTTGGATTGCAGCCTTTCCCGCTTTCCCCTTCTCCGCCCCCCTCCCCGTGGCGAGGCTGGCTGGGGAAGGTGCCCGTGGACCCAAGGGGGTGGGAGATGCACAGGCAATAAAAATCCGTAGGACTAAGCAGAAATCCTGCCTGGCTCTGCACACCCCTGCGTGTTTGCACTGCTTGTTTAAAGAATACAAACACTGTTTTAGCAGGTGCTGGAGGATGCACAGAGCACATCTCCCTCTCCTCCCTGTTTGAATTTCCCAGGTGTGACAGGCTGGGAAAAAGGGCGGCAGTTCTCACTTGTGGTGTTATTTTCCTAGAGGTGCACATCTGGCTAAATAGCTTCTTCACTCAAAGGTGCCAGAACATGAGCTGAGCTTTTAGAATTTGTTTACTAGAAAGCTGGCTCTTGGCTTAGCGTTTTACTTACTGCTCTCATTCACAAGAGCAGTCAGGAAGCTTGGCAGTGTGTTCATGACAACCAGGTTACTCTCTGCAGGACGCAGAAGCACGTTCAGACATTTCCAGTGCCTGGAATTGATGTTTTGATGAACAATATTGTTGATTGCATGCATGGATTTCTTTGGTTTGGTTTTTTTTTCATGGATTTATATTACTGAGAATCCCTGGACCAGCTTCCAGCCAGGTCAGTTGTGTGCTCCATCCCTCCCGGGGGATGGTCCTGCTGGGAGCAGGTGTGGTTGCCCAATCTCCTCGGCCTTGGCAGGCTCCGGCCAAACTGGGGCCATGCGATCGCTGCCGTCTGGTGGTTTGCAGCTGCTGGAGGCTGGATGTGTGTTCTGGCAGAAGGGGTGCTGCTGGGGAGAACAGAAAAGGTGGAGAAAGGCTTGAGGCATCTGTCTTTATATTTATTCAGTTGCTGGAGAGAAACATCTCCAATAGCAGCATCCTTCCACCTGCACATGGGAATTTCCTTGGGAAATTACCTGTGCAACTGCGCAAGTGACTGGGGCAGCAAGTGCTGTCTCTTGGTGCAACACTTCCACTGCCCAGTAACCCATCCCCTCAAGTTCTCACTGCTTTTTGCTTAAATAGCTCGTGTTGCAGATGTGATGCCCAGCTGTGCCTGGAGCCCTCCTCTTGCCTCCCCCTTCCCGTGGGCTCTCAGCCGGGACTGGTCCCCACTACCTTGTGGGAAAACGTGTAGCCGGCAGCACATCGTGGCAATGGGTTTTCTGGGTCCCTGCTGAGGGTTTGTCCAATTTCTCTCTTGCTTGTGTTGGTTCTGTTTGACTTGGTTCCTGATGAAGATCAGTTAACCTGCAGTGACCTTCCTTTGTACCGAAATCAGCCAGGGATCTGCCCCGTGTCAGGGAAATCTGTGTAATTTCCTCCTCTTTGGTTCTCGAATAGGAGAGACCTTTTTTAAAAAGACAGCAGTAAATGTATTTACTCTTCATCTCAGCCACTGGAGACTTGGGTGTACTCAAGGATTTTCTGGGAAACCCTGTAAATCCCCTACAGCTCAGGCAGCGCTTCCCTGATCCCCCTCTGAAAGCTAATAAGGGATCAGGGAGCACCTGGGGGAAGCTGCTGGGTGGGGAAGGGTTGCCTGGCCTGGCTGGTCCCCGGGGCTGGTGGTGGGTGCTTCTTCCTCGGGAAGGTTCCTCACCCAGGGACAGGCTCTGAAGGTGCTGGTATTGATGCTGGATGGATGCTGCTCTTGTTTCTGTGAAGTTTTCCATGCGTGACTGATTTGAAGGTAGAGTTGAATAGAGGTTTTCGCCACACTTATAGACCTTCATAGGAAACATGAGCATTTGGAAACGTTCTGGGCTTGTATTTCCAGGGAAGCTGGTGAAAAGCAGGTTTTATGAAATACATATATTAAAATGACTTATCCGAGCTTCCTGCTGGTTTGTTGCAAAGCAAATGTGGAGTCCTGCCATCGCGAGACTGAAGCTTGTGCTGCTCAGAGGGTCTGAAGTGATAACGCTTTCCATCACTTGAGTCTGATGATGGTTCACTGAGATGGACTCTGATATCAAAATTGCTCGTGAGCTCACACCGCTCACAGCAATGCTTTGATGACTTAGAGTGCTTAAAAGTGATGCTTCTAAGAATAAAGACACTTTGCTCCTAGTGATGGTGTTCCCCTTCCCAGGGCAGTCCGACCTCCCAGGGCCGTGCGTCCAACCCTCCTGGGCTCTGCCCTTGCTGCTGGTCCAACCGTTCCCAGGGGAAGGCTTCCTTCTCAGTCACCAAGCAGCAATTCAACCAGCTTAAAAAATTCATTGTCCTTTCTTCCCTTTCCCCCCAGCCATAATATGAATAACTTTCTCCTTTTCAAGTCCTCCTAATTGCTCCAGCAAAGGGAGGGCTTTGAGGGGCTGCAGTTGCTGGAAGGTTTGCTCCTTCCAGTGCATGCCATGGAAAACGTCAGAGCTGCTGGAGCCCGGAGAGCCGCCCCGTGGCACAGCATGCTCTCGCTGAAGAGATGGTATCTGGGTCACTGAGCTTCCTCTAGCCAGGGGTCAGGGATCCAGCGATTAGGATTCACTGCGGCTTAATGCACGGCTGCTGACAAGGTCCCTCTAAGAATGACTAAATGGGAAGCTATGACATGAATCCCTGATTTTTTTTCTTTCTTTTTATTTCCTTTACTTGGCTCCTTTTCTTTCAGGTGTCCTGGGCATGGGCACAACCTGCCACTGCTCTCCCACAAGGGTGAGGGCACAAGTGTGCCCTTGCTGCGGGCACTCTGGCTGCCTTCAACTTATTTTAATCAAAACTCTTGATTTCTTGGGCAGAAACTATCCCTAGTAACCAAACCCTGTTTTGTCCTCTTGAAAGCCTAATGAATTTTGACAAAAACCATCAAAACTACCTTGCAAAGGAAATCACTCAGCTGGTTGCTCAAAATTAAAGTGATTCCATATTAACTTGTGCTATTAAAAGGTCTTTCCGCCTGGAACTTAACAGCTGCTGCATGAATTTCTACTCTAGACAGTGTGTTAATAACGTCATGCTAATGCTAATATGAAAATAGGGGGAAAGCTAGATAATCTGAGCTGTTTGGGTAAGCAATGTCTGCTAGCCCACTTAATATAATGACCCATAAAGCTGTGCTTTGCATCCCATTAATTCACAGGAGGGTCACTGGGTGGTGCCAGGAGGCAGACCTTCCTGTGCTAACGAAGCACTGATGTTGCTGCATTTCCCTCCACTTTCTGTGTCTCACCTTTGGGTTTTTCCTTCCCAAACCTTGGCTGCTAGTCCCGGTGGCTGCATCCCTGCAGCTCACGCTTTGCTCCGCATGATGCTTGTGTGCAGGATGAGACCCAAAGCACCTTGTCTCTCCAGGGCTGTGAGGCACAGGGCTGAGCTCCCCCCACCCATGCCAGCTCCTCCCCACCTATGAATGGAGGGTAGAATTATTTTTTTTTCCATGGGAAAACTTAAAGAACGTGAAAAACCAGATTTTTCTCCATAACTTTTCATGGCATAATTTTTGCAGTGGAATTTGGGTAAGGGCAATAGCTGACTCGGGCTCTGCAGGTCTCCCCAGGCGATGGGCAGCTCTCGCCCCATGTCCCAAGCACCCATCAGGGCAAACAGCCCCTCCTGGGTGCGCAGCATAGCAAGGACACCCGACGTACCGAGGCCCCAAGGAAACAGCTGCTGAACGTGAATGCCAGTTTTAGGTATCAGGATGTTTTCAGTGAAAAGCAATATTTTCCTAAATCTTCCCCTCCACCCCTTTTGGAAAATTCAATTTACTGGAAAACTAATTTTTTTATCAAATTTGTTTTCTAGGCTCTGCATTGGAAAGATTTTACCTTTATTTAAATGAAGGGTTTCTCTTCTCTAATGATTTCCCTTGCGTTATGGCCTGCGTACTCTCAGCACTTGGTCAGTCGATGCTCCTCCTCGGGCCTCGCTTTTCCTGGGGACCGTTGGCTCCCAGCATGGAGATCTTAGCGTCTTGGGGGGATCCCTGAGATGCTGGGGGCCATTGCCCCCCACAGTCCAGGTTTGGTGTGACAGGGACTTCCCAAGGGGCTGTCTTTGCCACTGAGTAAAAGGAAAATTTAAAATCCACGGGTGATGCGTACTTTAATGTATTGCCCTTCCTGTGGGATGCTCCAGTGTTTGCAGTGGTGCTTGATGTAATCTAGGCAAAGAAAAGTATCCTGGGGGGCAGGAGGAGGGATGCACGGCTGCGGGGATTCAGGGGACCATCCTTCTGGCCACGGCGCCATCCAGAGCCTCCGGAGGCTTGGGTCACCCTGGCAAAACTGTCAGAAAGTCACTTTGCTTGTTTTTATCCCTAAAAACCTGAACTGATTTATAATAGCACTAATAAAACCCAAGTCTGGGGCATCAACCAGGAAAACGCCCTTTCAGCTGTTTGATAATGTCAGAAACGTTGTGTAGGTCGATCACTGATGCTTATCTGGGGCAAAGCTGCCAGGTAAATGCAGGGAAGAAAATGCATTAGTGGATGGCAGGAGGCAGTTAAGGGTCCAGGGCTGAAGTGGCAGCTCAGATCTAAGCCAGGTTGTTGCTGATGGGCAGAATTATCAAAATTTAGGCTCTCTGAGTGAGCCGAAGTGATGCTGTCGGCAGCTGAAGGAGGAGGCGGGCGCAGCTGCCCCGTCCCGGCTCTTCCATCCATCCCTGCCCTGACACCCCTGAAATTGTCCCTAATGGAGGTTAAAATCACACCGGCAGGTATCAATCACCAAAGGGAAAATGAACCCTGCACCATATGGGTAGGGAATTTGTGTAACGTGCCCTAATTAGAAAGAGGCTCATGAGTTAGAAATCAGTCTTGCGTTAAGTGCTCATCACAGACCGGCTAACGGGGATGTGATCCCGCGCCTGTCACGCCAGGGAATTAATGAGTGTTTGAAAGAGACTGCATCGAAGGGCAGAGGGGAATGACTGCCAGTGACCCTGTTACCCAGCCAGTGATGGAGCTGAAGGTGTCCATTTGTTCATATACTGAAGGCAGTGAGAGCAGGCACCTGTTTTTTTCCTTTACCTCAATATGACCCATATAACTAAGTCCCCGGTGTTTTAAGGCCAGCCTAGTTCTCATCTTATATATGGGCCGTGTCCAAGGGATGACTTAGAGCTGTTGTAGCAATTTGAGCAAGAACTGGCTTTTCACTCTAATAATAATGCCTATGAAAAGTATTTTTAAATTGATAAAGTGGGCTCGGGGAGGGTTGTGTTTGCCTGTGTTTCTCAGTGCCTTGTGCGATGCTTTTCTGCATCTCCATCCCTGCCTGATCGAATCCAGGCAGGCAGAGCCGCTCTGCCTGTGCATCCCGCACTGGGCCTGGCTGGCGTTCACCGGAGCTGCGACTGACCATGCAGCGCTGCAGTGGGGACCGTGGCTGCCTGGCAATTAGCAGCCGTGTCTCCCTAGGAGCAAATTAATTCAAATAAACCTTCCCAGGAGTGATGGTGCAGGGGTGAGCCCTTGGGCCTGATCCGGCTGCCCAGAGCACTCCTGGCCATTGCCCTTAGCTGCGGATGGTAAAAATGCAGCGTGTTATCCTCAGTGCGTTTCTTTGTTCACAGTAATGGAGCCAGGAGCTCGATATGTTAAAAGGTTAGTGCTGGAAGGGCTATGAAATATTTAGTGGCTGTGTCATGCTGACCTAGTTAGTTTGCATGCTCCAAGCATGCCACCACCTCCGGGCTGTGGCAAGGAGCCAGCCCAGGAGAAGGAAGGGCAGTGGGGTGGCCGGCTGTGGAGGCACCCTGCAAGGTCCCTGCAAGGAGCAGGGGTTCCTGCAACCCATCTGCGATGGGAACCTTAAGAGGAGGCTGTGCTGAGTGCTGTGCGCCGTCCTCTGCTGCAGAGCTCTGCCGGTCCTCGCTCTGCTGGGATGGCAAGACCAGACCGTCCCTAAATGTCTTGCAAGGATTTCTATCCGTGTGGAAGGATCCCATCCAGTGGTGTCACGCTTAGATTATTAGCATTGTTAAGCAAGGGTGTTGATGATCCCAAAGTCACTGGGGACTTGTCCTGCGGAGTACACATGCATACCTTGCTCAAGGTCACTTCCAAAGTTTGGGAGGAAAGTACCAAACACTTCATGCATGGCCCGATGGCTGATCTGCCTCAAGGCCCAAGGATTGGTTTGGAGCCCCTCAAGTCCTTTCCAGCCCTTTTGCCCGTGGTTTCAGACAGTCATGCAAAGATTTCCTACTGAGCTCCCCAGCTGGTGGTGCCCCCTCCCCGGGGGCAGGCAGCCCCATGGGGTGGTGTTTGCAGAAACCCCTTCTCATACACAGATCAGCTACAGACGCCCCTGGGAATACTGTTGGGGTAAAACCAATCCCCAACCTAGCCAGGCATCTCCTCTGGCCAAAAGCCCCGTCCTAGAGCAATCTACAGAGCTCGCTCCCCTAGCAGGGCTCCAGCCTACCAGCTTTACCACTAAATTATTTTTTTTTCCTCTTTTTTTTTTTTTTTTGGCTGTTTTTAATTACAGACAGGCCGGATTGAACCAAACTACCCCAAAGTTTGCGGTCACCAGGGCAACGTGCTGGATATCAAGTGGAATCCCTTCATTGAGAATATCATTGCGTCATGCTCCGAAGACACCTCGGTGAGCTGGGACGCTTCAGGCTGGCACCTCCTGGGGAGACAAGCGGCTGCAGTCGTGCAGCTCCGTGCATCCTTCTGCCTTTAATTTATACACCCGGAGGTGTGGGAAAGGGGCTGCTGGAGGCACTGCGGGTGGGTGCTGGCTCCGCGGTCTCAGGAACGGAGAGGGGGTAAGAGACTGATGCGGAGCAATAGGCAAATTGTGCCAATCCCCGGCTCCTGTGCTGGCGGTGCAGGGGCTGTGGCTGGGGGGGGCGCGCC
>NW_008824499.1:1451904-1459647 GCF_000699105.1 Pygoscelis adeliae | reverse complement strand
TTTTTTTTTTTTTCCCAAGCCCAACAGCAGTGCTATTATTAATCCTTCTTGCTATCAGGGACCACGGGGGCTGCAACTGCTCTCGTGGCCTGATCCATCAAGTGATATGAGCAAAAGGCAGTTTTGCGGGCTGGGGGATAATGAATCAGGTTATCTTTACATAGCTGTTATTTGCATCCTCCTCCGTTTTATTTTCTGGACACAAACAAGTCCATCCCAAAGGCTGTATCATAAAGGAAAAAAAGCCTTTGTACAAGGGAGATGATCAGAAACTATTGCCCATTCTGCACGGCAGAAGCCGGGGTTTGGGGTGATCCAGTTTTTAACCAGTTACAAGTCTGCCTCGCCTGATCCTTAGCGTTTCACTGTATTATCACCTAATGTCTCATCCTCTCCTGCAGCTCAGTATATTGGCATTTTTTATTAGCTGAAAGCTTGTCAAGGAAGATATTGAGTGAGGAAAAAAAATCAGATCATGGCCATGAATCATGGTGAGCTGTCTCCCACTTTAAATTATAACATTTTATATACAGTTGCTGGGGAATAGGAGGTGCTGGGAGGGGGGGAGGATACTGGGAAGACTTCATGAGCCATCGTTAAACCTGGGAAATTAAGTTAATTGCCCCTGAGGCTGTCTGGTGCGGGGAGTTTCCCCCCGATGGGGATGAGTTGGAGGGGAGCAGCCCTGCAGCTGGCTGTGCCTGTGGCTCCCAGGGCCACCCCACACCCGGGGTGTTGCTTATGGACAGGTCCTGCACCTTCGGGCTCTCTCCGCTCGCTCCCAGGAGGTTTAACGAGGTTCAGGACATCAAAGAGGGAGGATGCTCAGGTCCTTGTGGAGTCTGAGCTGCAGAAAACAGAGTATTTGCATGATATTTGTCAGCCAGGGGCACCGTCAGTCCCAGGCTGGGGACACCACTGCCGTGGGAGACACAGAGGACCTGCCATGGGCACCGCTAGCCTAGGGGGAGCATGGTGATGCAGCCGGCCGGTCCTGCTCCAGACTCATGTCTTTCCTCCATCATGCCCTATGCAGAGAGGACAATGTGTGCAGGCTTGTCCCCGGGGCATTGCTACGGGTTAATCCTCTCCAAGGGGATGATGAGGATTTTAGGGCTTGGCAGGACTCCATATTAACGGCCATGGTTAGACACTGCCTCGCTGGAGAGGGATGACCCTCACAGCCCACCCAGGTTATTGCTATGCTTGAAACCCCTGCTGTAATTACTCCCTCGCTATCAAACCTGTATCCGTCCGTACCTATCTGTCCCCACTTGGATAACGGCATCTGTCCTCACCTGATGCTCTCCTGTGGGGTGCTGGGGTCGTTAATTCATTATTTGTCCTCATCAGACAATTAGCGGCAGGGCTAATCCTCGAATTCCTGGGCCCTGCCATGGTGCTGCAAGCTGCTGAAATGCTGTGAAGGCTTTTTGGGAAGGAGATTTTAAAGGGCAAGACAAAACAAGTGGAAAGATTAGAGGGGAATTGCCCAATCTCCATAGGTGTTTCAGGCTCTGCATTTTCCTTGTGCTGGGGCTCTCTGTGCACTCAGGCGCAGTGAACTGATGTGGCATGCAGAGCTAGAGGGGGGATTTTGCAGCACGGTGTCTTGTTTGCAGGATACATCTCTTTGTGGAAAGGCGCGTTTCAGGGAAAATTTTATCAAGATGGTTTCTTGGGATGGATTGGGAGAGGGAGCCTCTGGTTTTACAGGCTGCGTCCCACCCCGGCTGCTCTCCCTGGTGTCATGGGAGGAGGGTGGAGAGAGGAGCTTCTAGGGCTGTTCCTCTGGTTTTTTTGATGATAATTTTCCAAAAGCATCGTTTCCATCCCAAGATGGGACGAGGTTGTGAAACCCAGTGCTTGAGTTTTGGGTTAGCTCCAGCTATGACTATACTGGCACCAGAACGGCATTAGTACTGCAGCCAGTTCTGACACATCTATTTTCAGGTCATAGTGACCGTGGTAATGGGGAAACCTGCCTAAAATAGCCTGTCCCTGGCACTCACCCCCTTTTTTTGCAAGACACGAGGAATGATGCAACTCCGTTAGGAGCAGACTGCAGAGGTGATGCCATGCTGCAGAGCCCCAGCGATGCTTCCTAGCTGAGCATGGATGCAGGACCCTGTGGTGCAGGACACATTTAATAACCGCCCATTAGTCTCCCTGCACAGCGAAAGGCGAGAGGTAGCTCCTAGCTGAGCAGACCCTGACGATGCTGGGAGCCTGGGCATCGCAGCTGAGCACACGAAGGTTTCCCTGTGTGTGTGTCCCTGGGTTTGACGATGCACTCCCTGAGCAGCGAGCGTGCAGCAGGCGCCTCTCCAGCGTGCAGAGCTCGCTCGGAGCCCTCGTGGATGCAGATCGCCGGAGCGAGGCGCAGCCGGAGGTTTGGTAACAGCCGTTTCGTAACCCGCCGCTTTCATAACCGGTTCCTTCAACACCCGGTGATCAGGGTTGTGTTGCTTGTTCCTTGTGTTGTGTCTTGTTTGAAAACCGCTGATGCTCTCAGAATCGTCCCTCCGAGCCAAACCAGCCTCTTAACTGTGTCTCTCTCATAATGCTGTTTTCTCTGCACATCATGCAACCCAAAGAGCAGTGTCTTCCACCTCCAAATGTGCAAGTTCAGGCAGAAAACTCACCGCTCCGTCCGTACATCTCTATGCAGATTTTTCACTGCAATATTGCAAATTAACTTTTGCCCCCCCTGCCCCCGGCTGTAGCTCAGCCCCTGGCTGGATGGGGCGACCCTTGGGGGTGCTGGTGAAGAGAGGGAGGAGCGACCGAAAGGGCAGCAGGATCAGTCCTCCCTGGGCAGCAGCCTCCCAGATATTCCCTATGTTTTGGAAAAGCTTTATTTCAACTCAGCAATGCTCATTGGGGCAGCACAGCCCCGGCTACTGCGTCTGCCCAAAGGCAAGCTCATCTTTTGAGATGCTGGCAGAGGAGGCAAAAGGGAACCTGCACGGGCTGTGTGCTGCATTCGATACAGTTTGGCTTTTTTAATGGGTGTTACTTAAAGGTGTTGTGATGTGTCTGCAACTGATATTAGAGCGGGGATGAGATGAAGGCTCTGGGAAGGACGGGCGCGCTGGCCAAGGCAGCCTGCTGTGGGAAGCAGATGAGAGTGCAAAGCTTGGTCGTTTCTTCTCTTCATCTGAACCACATGGACATATACGCACTACCAAACACTGCCAGGTTTTGGGTGGCTCCGGGAAGC
Organism: Pygoscelis adeliae; assembly: GCF_000699105.1. NCBI lineage: Eukaryota > Metazoa > Chordata > Aves > Sphenisciformes > Spheniscidae > Pygoscelis > Pygoscelis adeliae. The sequence continues at coordinate 1,456,424 of NW_008824499.1, read as the reverse complement.
CGCAGGGCTGGCAGGACCTCGGGTCTCACTGCTTGGGCACGGAGCAGACCGAGGGGGTTAGATAAATGCGACGTGTCACTTCGGCTTCATACCGGTGACCTGCCATGGAGATGAAAGCTTCTATAACTGCTCTTTGATAGCATTATCTGGAGCTGTTTAATTGAAGAGGAGATGCTATAGAAGCCTTATTCTGTCCCAGTGCATCGCCTCCTTTTGTTCAGCAAGCACCTTCTCTGCAGAGGCTGTTCTGGCTTGTTTTTAACCCAGGTTCTCCCTGCTGGGCCGGTGGCAGCTACTAGCGAGGCTCACTGGGGTGGTGTGTCGCTGCCCTGGCCCTGCTGCCCCGGGAGCGCTGCATCAGCTTCATCAGGTCCTTTTCCTCGGCACCCACAGCCCAGGGGTGAAACCGCTGCCTTTTTTTGGGCTACCCTTTCCCCCGGTGCTTGTTGGTCTGATGGGACGGACTCCCCGTGCTCCCCCCCTGCCCTTGCAGGGGACTGGATCGACCCCTGGGACAGGCACTAGGTTGAAGGATGAGGCTGCTGGCGTCGGGGCACTACAGGGATTCAGCAGCTCAGAGCCCCCTCTGGATGGGTGTCAGGGTCCTTCCGGGGCTCCCAAATCCATCCCGATGTCTGCTCCCTCCCGCAGGTGCGGATCTGGGAGATCCCCGAGGGCGGCCTGAAGAGGAACATGACAGAGGCCGTCCTGGAGCTGTATGGGCACAGCCGGCGCGTTGGCCTCGTCGAGTGGCACCCCACCACCAACAACATCCTCTTCAGCGCCGGCTACGACTATAAGGTGAGCCCTGCCCAGCCCCACTCCTTGCGCTCGGCCGCTGCCTGGGGCTGCCCTTGCAAAGGCTTTCCCTGCTCGTGGCACGGGTGGGAGCCACCTGCGTGCAGCCAGGGCAGGATCCTGCTGGCTGGAAGAAAATGACCCGCCATGTCGTGCGGCAGACAGTACCTTCCCTCATGCAAAGGTCTTGCACCCGCTCATAAGGACTATTTTAATTTTGCATAAGCAGCAGCTGCAGGGCAGCCCTGGGAGGAGGGAAGGGAATCTGTAGGTGATGAGGGGGCGATTTCAGCCAAAATAGGAGATATTAAGATGCCCAAAGCAGACATGGAGGTTGCAGGACAGGTGGGGGAGGTCACCAGGAGTGGAGACGCCAAGGCAGCCTGCCTGCTTCCCGCAGGTCCTCATCTGGAACCTGGACATCGGGGAGCCAGTGAAGATGATCGATTGCCACACGGACGTCATCCTATGCATGTCCTTCAACACTGACGGCAGCCTTCTGGCCACCACCTGCAAGGACAAGAAGCTGCGGGTCGTGGAGCCGCGCTCCGGCAGGGTCCTGCAGGTGCGGTGCTTGTGCCAGGGTGCTGCGTGCTGCATGGGATGGTGGGGTTAGAAATAAGATCTTGGGGAGGAATCCTACTGACACATGTAAAAACAATTGCAAGGTATTCTACATACTCGTGATGTTTTGCATGTCTCGGGGTCTGCAATTCTCTGCTGTGGGGAGGGACTGGTTGTTTTAATTAGGTGGAGGTGATGGGGAGGGCTCGGCCTCATCCCAAGCACAGGAGTTGGAGGCTTTTATTCTTTTCTAAATTAAGGATTTGTGGAAAATAGTAGAAATTGGGGGGGGTGCAGAAAGTTCCAGAAAGAGCCACACTTTTGAGGAAGATGGTGGTTTCTCAGTAAAGCTGATATCTAATATTAAGGGAGATGATAGGCATTTTCATTTTGCACAGGGGACAGGCGCTGAATCACGGTACCTCCATACTGGGTGCCACGCCACCAGCACGGAGCCGGCGTTTCACCAGGATGAGGCAGGAGAGGCATTGGGGGGGTGGCAGGTTGGGGTAGCTGCCAAGGAAGGGGCTTTCCTGGGGCAAGGGCCGGGTCGGGGGGCTGCCGGCAAGCACGCTCCTGTCTTGCAGGAGGCCAGCTGCAAGAACCACCGCGTCAATCGGGTGGTCTTCCTGGGCAGCACGAAGCGGCTGCTGACGACGGGGGTGTCGCGCTGGAACACACGGCAGATCGCCCTCTGGGACCAGGTGGGTGCTGGGACCCCCGCTCCATCCCCACCGGGACCCTGCTCAGCACGAGCATTGGGACATCTTGGTTAATAAAGTGCTTTTTCCTCTTGCGCAGGAAGACCTGTCCATGCCCCTGATAGAGGAGGAGATCGATGGGCTGTCGGGTCTCCTCTTCCCTTTCTACGACGCCGACACTCACATGCTGTACTTGGCTGGCAAGGTATGGGCTGCGATTCGCATCCCGCAGCTGTGGGGGCTGCAGCATCTCCCGGAGAGGTGAAGGGGCCTCTCCCCAGCAAACGGTGTGGGAGAGAAGAGCCAGACAGGGAACAGGGCTGTACTGAGCCCTCAGCAAAGTGTTATGCAGCTCTTTGGCCATGAAGCCCTAGTTTGGAGACGTGCCTGCCACTGTTGCATGAGCGGGCAGCATCCCGTGGGGTGATGCACGATGCTGCAGTGGCCCCAGCCTGTTTTCCCCCCAGCATTTCCCGAGGACGGGGTGCTGAGGGTTGTTATCATGGCTTTTATTCAACCTCATGTTTGCCAAACCAGTAAACCGTCCCTCTTCCCTGCACTCCCTCCAGGGCGACGGCAACATTCGGTACTACGAGATAGGCTCGGAAAAGCCCTACTTGAGTTATCTCATGGAGTTTCGCTCCCCGGCCCCGCAAAAAGGACTGGGTAAGGATGGCTCTGCTGCTGACCTTCTGCTCTGAACATGCAAAAGGTAGATGATGGAAGGTGCTTAATTAAATGCCGCCTGTAAATGGGTTTGGCACGGGTTTGGTGGGCGCTGTGCCGGCTCTGGAGCATCAGCGCGGGGCTGCAGCACTTGCAGGGCGGTGTTCACGTTGTTGTGCTGTTCTTCCTGCGGTGATGCAGCCAGGCTGGGGCTGGGTCCTGGGCAGGCGCACGCCCAGTGACACCCTTCTTGCTGTCACACATGCCACAGCTTTATCAGGGGACATCAGTCAGTGATTCCTGTAATTTGTCATAGAATCGTAGAATCATTAAGGTTGGAAAAGACCTCTAAGATCATTGAGTCCAACTGTCAACCCAACACCACCATGCCCACTTAAACCAGTAGGATATCTGCCTTGTTGGCCTAATAAAATTGTCCTGAATAAAAGCTGCTCATCCCTTTCCCATTGTCCCTGCAAACGCCCCTGGTGTGGCCCAGGTCTGTGCCCCAGGTCCCCAGGGTGATAGCAGGGATTAATTCAGGAAAGACCTGGGTCTCCTGATGGAGAGCAAGGACCTTTTGGGGTCCTCCGTACCGGGGAGGCGGATGGGTCCCAGCCGGCTGCCTGGGGTTTGCAGCACCCAGGGGTTATTATCTGCGCCTCCTCCGCAGGGGTGATGCCAAAGCATGGGCTGGACGTGTCGGCCTGCGAGGTCTTTCGTTTCTACAAGCTCGTCACCCTCAAGGGGCTGATCGAACCCATCTCGATGATCGTGCCGAGGAGGGTGAGTCCCTCACTGCACCCCGGGGTGCGGGGACAGGCTGGTGGGGGCGAGCGGCAGCCGGGGGTGTCCAAAGCAGGTCTGGTGTGATGGAGATGCCCCTGCTTGCACTGCTCTGCTGACCAGTCCGACAACTGTGTCTCTTTGCACCAGTCAGACCTCCCAGTCATTACACTTCCCAAGCATGGGATTCCCAGGGTGTTTTTACCCAAAGAAATGCATCTCTGCATTGCTCCTGGCCTTGATGTAATTGTTTTGTGCAAAATCAGCTTGGTCCATTGCGACAGGGAACAAGGGCCTTGTCTCGCCTGAGGTTTGGGGGCTGTTTCTGGTAAAATATATCTCAGAGCTGGAGAAGGGTTTGGCATTTGCCTTCCCAGCACCATCTGCAACTGGAAGCAAAGCAGCCGCCGGTCTGCCAGAGGAGCTGGTCCTGGGCTCTGCCACAGCTCAGCAGCCGCTCATCCTCCTCCAGCCCCTTTGCTCTGCTGCCGGTGGCTGGCCAGCATTTCCCAGATTCGCTGCGTGTGCCCTGAGCAGTCAGCACTGGCGTTTCTCATCTAACTTAATGGTGCAAACACTAGTTTATTACTTCCCCAGATGACTTGGGTGGCTGCATTGCTGCATGCCAACGGAGTGAGCGCAACCATTTGCAGCACGTTGCAAGGTGTAGTTAAAATTGTGAGCAGAGTCACGGAGGCGGTTGCTTTTCTCTCCCTGTGTTTTTAGTCAGAAACGTACCAAGAGGACATTTACCCAATGACTCCAGGTTTGGAGCCAGCCCTCACGCCGGATGAATGGCTGAGTGGGGTGAACAGAGGTAAAGCCACTGGCACCGCGCTGGGTGGGTGGCTTGGAGCCCCGAAAATGGCCGGGCAGTGGGATGGGGCCGCAGCCCCCCCTGACCCTCTCCCACGCTCTGCCCCGCTCAGATCCCATCCTGATGTCGCTGAAGGAGGGCTACAAGAAGACATCCAAAATCGTCTTTAAGGCACCAGTGAGGGAGAA
>NW_008824499.1:1447465-1451892 GCF_000699105.1 Pygoscelis adeliae | reverse complement strand
TAGACCTGCTGGAGAACGTGCCGCCCCGGACAGAGAACGAGGTAGGGCAGCACAGCTCCAGACCAGGGCATGGGGACGGTGGCTGGCTGGAGGGACATTTTCTGGGTGCAGCTTGGGAAGCCACCGCTCTGTGGGTCTCTGCTTGTACTCCCAAACTGAAGTGCCTGGGCACTGTGTTTCCTTGTGGCTTGAAGCATCCCGCTCCGCATTGACCACAGAGCACCCAAAAGGAGCGGCGTTAAGCTCCTAAATTATTTTTTTTATTAAAATCCTCCTCCGGGAACAACATACGGAGGTGGCTGGGGACACATCAGCACTTGATCCTGGAAGGAATTTGTTTTGCTGGAGCTGAGTTTGCAGATTGCATGCGTAGGGTATCCCTGAGCCGGAGAGTGAAATATTAAATCCGAGAGAGCAGGCAGCATGACACGACAGATGAAGCCGTGTTGCAAAGGCAGCCGAGTTATGAAACGGCCCCAGTGTGGCTCTGGGGGCTGGCAGGAGGGCGAAGCCTGGGGGGCGAGCGGCCGGCGCGGTCCCTCCAGCTCCCTCCTTCCCTTCCAGCTCCTTCGGATGTTCTTCCGACAGCAGGACGAGATCCGGCGGCTGAAAGACGAGCTCTCGCAGAAAGACATACGGATCCGACAGCTACAGCTGGAGTTAAAAAACTTACGTAACAGCCCGAAGAATAATTAACTTCCAGGGACGTTTTATAAATAAACTTTCTTTGTTTATACTCGCTCTTTAATTTTATTGTATCCACTTACACAGAATATGAGCCAGAAGTCAAGTGACCTGCCAAGAGCCCACTCGCTAACTGGAAATACGTCCTCCTAGTCTTGTCTAGCACTAAAACTGCTATATCCGAAAGCTACTGCATGAGAGGCGGCTGGGGCGTCTGCATGCCCCAGCGATGGTCTTGGAGTAAGTAGACGAGCAGTGTCCCCTCTGTCGGGATTAACCGGCATGAGGGAGCCGAGGCGGCGGCTCCCCGGGAAAGCGCGATGCTTCGTTGCTATTAATTTTTTTCCTATGCAAAAATGTGACAGCGGGTGCAGAACTGGAACGGGGTGTGGGAAGGGCTTAATTCACAAAAGCACGCTGCCAGGGCGGCAGCCCGGGGCCCTTCCCATGGCGGCGGTGCTGCCGGGGCGGTGGCCGTGACACAGCTGTGCGGGCTCCGGCACGGCCGGGCTTTGGCAGGAGCAGCCTGTGAGTGTCCCCGGGCTACAGCCTGGGGAAGGGAGTTGCTCCACCTGTGTGCGTGCATCCGTGCACATGCACCTATATCCTTTAAAAAACAAACAAACAAACAAACAAAAACCCAAGAGGCTGGGTTTCCTAAATGGAGAGGGATTTTTGCTCCCTCTGCAAAGAGGGACTTACCCTCCTCCTTTGTGCTGGGACACATGCCAGTGCCATGGGGAGGGGGGAAGGATGTCACGCGGCTCACCCCGAGGGTCTCTGGGTGGACGCCATGGTGCTGCCCCTAGGGATGGACCCAGCGGGTGCTGGAGCTGCGTGGGCGCTTGATGGGTTCAGCACGTGTGTACAATCACGTTTTTTGTGTGGATTAGGCCTGTAGCACAGGGAACGACACCAAATACTGCTAGTTTACCTATATATATATATATTTTCACTAAATGAAGTTGCTGAACTGCCCAGCACTACCAGTGCAACGTTTTTTTCTCTCTGTTATTTTACATTGTGCCCCGCGCCCACTGCTTCCCCCTCTTTACATTACATGTGCTGTCATTGCCTATTATTTATGCTACAACAGAATAGTGGTGAAATAAAATGTTTTCAAGATACCAAAACCTTGCCCACTCCTTTCTTTCTTTGCTGAGGGGCCATGCACGAGCGCTGGCCCCCACCCAAGAAAGGGTGGTGAGACCTGAAGGGGCATTTTTGGGTGCGCACAAAGGTGTCCTCTGCTTGCGCTGCAGCTCTTCCCCCGGGTCGGGAGGTCCCTGCAGGATCGAGCAATGCTGGCTGGAGGCTTGGCTCGATGCTCTGGGGTGGCTGCATGGGGCTTGGGTGGGCGGCACGAGGAGCAGAAGCCCTGATTGTGCAGGGAAGGAGGTGCTGGGATTTGCCCTGGGCTGGGTTGGCTGGTTTGGGGTCCCCTGCAAGGTGAGCAGCGCGGGGGAAGATGCTCACTGGAGGCACTTTGCTGGATGGGGTAAGCAGCCAAAGATGAATCATAGCATCATAGAATGGTTTGGGTTGGAAGGGACGTTTAAAGGTCATCTAGTGCCCCCCTGCGCTGTGGGCAGGGACATCTTCAACCAGATCAGGCTGCTCAGAGCCCCGTCCAACCTGACCTTGAATGTTTCCAGGGATGGGGCATCCACCACCTCTCTGGGCAACCTGGGCCAGTGTTTCACCACCCTCAGCGTCAAAAATTTCTTCCTTATACCTAGTCTGAATCTACCCTCTTTTAGTTCAAAACCATTACCCCTTGTCCTATTGCTACAGGCCCTAGTAAAAAGCCTGTCCCCATCTTTCTTATAAGCCCCCTATGCTGAGACGGGCCCCAAATTTGCAGGTAAAATGCAGCGGTTCTGTGGCTGCCCCAGCTCCCTGGGGTGCCACAGCCAGGTGTGCGCAAGCAAGAGGGCAGCGCGAGGGATGCTGAGATGGAAATAGAGCTTTAAGCTTTATTTCCTTCATTTTCTGGTGTCGAGGAATGTGTTATCATTTGGTGTCAGGACTGGAGTTTCCTGGTTTTATCGTGTCTCATATTTGGAAGGAGAAACCATCTCACCATATTTAAGCACATCTCAGCTGCTTCATGCAGAGCAGCGATGGCTTGGTCCTGTTTGAGGTTATTTATGTCTTATGGCCTTATTCAAAGGGTGTGTGTTGGGACTTATTGCACTAAATTATCTCTTGTAAGGGAAGAGCCAACATTTCTCCAAAGCCCCTTGAACTGATGCAAAATGAGCCCAATTACAGCTGCGGGTGGTAATGATTAATGAGCCAATTAGCATATCTGCAAACATCAGCACGAATCTAGCAGCAGTTGCTGCCTCTGTTACAGGTGAGGGGGACATCTCGGGGTGCGGAGGCAACTGATGCAGGATGTGGCCCCGCAGGATGGCTCTGGGTGGGCTTCAGCATGCAGCATACCTTTGCAAAGCGTGCTCACGGGGCTCCCAAAACATTTGGGATTCGCCAAAAATCTCCAGCCTGAGCCGTGGCTGTGCAGTTTCCAGGGCAAACCCTTCACGGGGTTCTTGCTGCTCCTCTTGCACCTTTCCTCCCAAACTCCCCTCTCAGTAACAGCTCAAGCTTTTCCCAGTGTTTCCTCCTGCACCATCTGGGTGCTATTTAAAGCAGAAAGGCTCATTTTTGGGGCATTTGATACATCCAGCTTTAGTACTGAATCCCCTGCACTGCTGCAACCTTATGACTCAACCATGGAGCAGGGGCCCCATCCAGCTGGGTGCAATCCTGCATTGCTGCAAGGACCCACTGCATCACCCCTCATCCCGAGGGTTTTGTGCCACTTGGGAACCATGAGACCTGCTCCTGCACTGACCCACGTCCCTGCCCTTTGCTCTTGATGAGCCTGTGGTGCTCTTGTGGGTTTTTTAGATGCTTCTGGGTAGTTTGCAGTATTTTCCAGGGTCTAAATGAGACCAATGAGTCTGTAACCTCCCATCTTTTTTTCTCCCATCCTTCTTGCAGACAACATTACCGTTTCTTTAAAGCCTTCCACCTGCTCCCTGGTCCTGGAGTGTTAGCAGAGCTGATCCCTTGCTCTCCAGGACCAGCTCCTCCAGGACCCCTCCAAGAACTTTACTCAAACTCAGTAATTCACAAACATCTAATTTATCTGCAGCATTTCCCAAGCTGTCCCTGTCCAAACCCAGGCTGAGGTGTCACCCTTCCTGTACTGCTGCTAATTGCAATTACCTCTCCATCACTGCTGACATCTTCAGGGATAACAGGTTTTAAGGAAAAAGCCTTAATGATCTTGGCTGGCTGTAGCAGAGAGCCCCTTCCTTCTTCAAACACGGCCATGGGGTGATTTCTTTCCTACTTTGCTTTTCCCCTCCATATTAATGCTGTCCCTCTGTGCTCATCCTTATCAACCTGACCTACTTTCTGCTTCCTGGAGGTTTCGCTTTGTTTGAGGCTTGGCCTCCTCGTATGCTTCCTAGCTGCAGGATTATTGTTAATTCTCTGTTTTCCAACATTTTGAGAGTGCCTACTTGGAAAGATTTCTGGCGATTAAAAACCCCCTGAATTTATAGATGAAGATATAAGATCTTCAAGGTTTTTGAAATCTAAAATTAAGCAAATGCAGAGGAGAAACCACTGTGGGTTTTAATTAAATGGGAGTTTCTCATCAATTTGCTGAGGATGATGCTGGTTCCTCCTTTTTCTGACATCCTTAAAATCAAGGGGTGCTTTGCACT
>NW_008824499.1:1444412-1447443 GCF_000699105.1 Pygoscelis adeliae | reverse complement strand
AGAACTTGGCCCCGCTTGGTTCAGCCGCGCCAGCTATGCGCTCAGGCACCCTCCCTTGGGACCTCAACTCCCTCACAGCAAAAAATTATTAGAAATCTTTTTACAAATTTAATGCATTTTTACAAATTATGCACTGCTTGCCTTTTGACCTAAAGTGAGATCCCCAGAACCCGACTTTCCCATCCCCTCCTGGGAGGAGGCTTTCAAACACTGAAAGGGGAATTTGGTGCTGAAATAGAGCTGAAACTGCACCAGGATTTGTGCAGTAGACGGCTGCTTCTCTGGGTGTCCTGGCGAGTGCCATGCACATGCCACGTGCCACATCAGCCTGCCCGCGAGGACCGATGGCTGTGCTTGGACGTACCTGCTTCAGCTAGATGTGGCCACTCCAGATGTTCCGCAGCATCTGTAAGGGCTCAGCAGGGAAACACCCTGTCGCCTGCCCTACTGCCCAGCAGCAGCCAGCTTCTGAACAGCACTGGAAAATCACAGTAAAATTAGCAATTACAGCAAAGGTGATCTACAGGGATGTCTGGGGCAAGGACCGGTGGTGTTCTCCCACGGGAGGGTGTCCAGGGTGAAAGGCTCGCCTGGTGCTACCTCTGCTGCCACCTCCCTTCTCTGCACACGTTTGGCAAGTGCGAAGTGTCCAAGTGCAACGGAAAAATAAAAATTTCAAATAGAAAGTGTTAAAGTCTTGCCAAAAATTATTCACCAGGTTTTTATTGGCTCTGGGCAGAAGGAGCAAAACCAGCAATAACAACCGGCTGATAGCAGAAAAGTCACACGGTGACGTTATCTGGACCAAGCGAGAGCTGCTAAGCTAAACAGTAGTCAAAATGCATTCAGAGAAGCACCAGTACGAGTTAATGGGGGATGCTCAGACAGAAAAAGTGGTCAGATTTTCCAGTTAAGGGGAGTGATAACTGCAGCTCCCAAACGACACACGTACATACTCTGTCTCCAGCCCATGTCTCACCCTGTGTTTACCCCCTCGGCAGCTTTAATCTCCCCACCACCGTCTCCTTGCCCAGTGCATGAAGCAAAATAGCAGCTGAATATTTCAATCTTCCCTCGGTGATTCATGCAGCAGTTGATCAGGGCACTGCTGCTGCCAGAGCTTTGCCTGGAAGAAGGGCGCGTGCTGTTGCAAGCAAAGCCGTGGGTTGCGCAGGGTGATTGCTTCACCCGCTGCTGCAAAGGAAGCGTTCGTCAGCACGCAGCAGAGCGGGAGAGAGGAGGAGAGCTTTCCTAGCTCCGTTCTGGGAGGTGGGAGGAATTATTTGCAAGAGCAGAAGAGAACGGCGAGCCGGGATGCCAAGGGAGAGCCCGCTGCCCTGGCCTCTTTGGGGACCGGGAAAGCATCGTGGTCCTTCTCTCAGACCTACCTGCCATCAGCCTTCAGCGAGTGCAGCACCTTCATCCCATTCCCAGGCTGCCCACTTCTTTCTGCTAGAGCCAAGCCATCGGTTGTGGTCCAAAGGGGCTGGCAGGACGCAGGCAGCAGCCACACGGCTGTGGGGGGGGCTCCCATCACTGCAAACCCAGCGCTGGAGCATCCTCCCTGGCTGCAGAAACGGCCACAGCCAGCCCAAACCTCTGCCCAGCCTGCGTGTTCGCCGCTGGTGTAGGTGTATCGGCACATTGACATCAACAGCTAAAGCTGACACGACCTCTAGAAAGCTGAGAAACTGTTATTTTCACATCAGGATGAGCTCCATGCAGCTGGATCCTTAATCAAGTCTCATTTCTTAAGTACTCTGCAGTTCATTTCTTCCCCTAACAATGGGGACTCAAAATCCTCAGCCATCTCACTCCTAGGGCTGAAGTCAGTAGTCATCAGAGACTTCTAAATTTCAGCACGGGATGATTCATCCTTACTGAAACATAAGACATCTTTAAAGACAATTGTAAGAGAGTCTCTGTCGAAGCGGGGATTGTCTGGCAGAGAACTAGGGCAGCGATTTAAGACCAACCAAAGCATTGCAGGGCAGGATAAGACTGTAGACTATCACTGTCTCAGGAATCCATTTTTGGCAAGGATGGTCAGTTGTCACATCTGGCTGCAGACCAGTGGATCTGCCCCTCTATATATCCAAATCTCAGTTCAAAGTGATCTGGAATACGTATGTGGTCAAGCAAGTCACTGGCCCCACCTTCGGCAATAGGATGAAGGAATAGCTTTCACCGACTATCAAAAATTGCTAAGTTTTAAGGAAATACCATTTAAACTAGTGGTGGGGGACCTGCAGCAGAGTCCAGACAGAGCTGGCAGTCATCTCCTCCTGTATAATTGGGTAACGCTGACAATTATTTGGGCTTGGAAAGCCTTCCTGACCTTCACCAGAGTCCCGTGCCCTTGCTTTAACCTCCACAAATAGTTCAGGTACAAGAAAGCATTAATCAACCGAGGAGACCCTGTCCTCGAGGGTGCCAGAAATGCAAACACCTAGGCCATTATGTTATTAAGACTATATGGATTTGCAGTCCTCGTACGTTCAGCTTGGCATGTAACAATTTTGACCAAGAGCATCTTGCTCCCGGCTTGCATATGCTCATCGACAGGCACTGCGCAACCCCGAGCAACACAGGACTGAGGTTTTGTTTGTGAAAAGGGGAGGAAAGCCCCAGCAGGACGTTCTAGGTGGTTTGAGCTTTAGAACAGGCTCAGGACAGCAAGGCAAGTTAGAGCACCCCAGGAACAAACTCTTGGGATTTCTCTGAAATAGGAGCCAAGGGAGGGCTCTGCTTTTCCATGAAGGAGTGGTTTCCCCCAGCACCTGACAAGTTCCAGGTAAAGCATTTTTCATGCTACACATAAGGATGAATGCACAAAAGAGAATGGTTTGGGCATCTGGAAAATACTAGGCTCCATCCCCACGGTCTCTGCCCAGGCAGATCTATCAGCCCTAGACCGCCGCATGACCAGGGCTCTTCAAATTACGGTGTGCAGAAAGAGCAAAGTGACACAAAAACTCGGCATTTGAATGAGCTGAACTCTCCCATTATTCATTTCTGACAGGATTTCTAG
>NW_008824499.1:1436801-1444389 GCF_000699105.1 Pygoscelis adeliae | reverse complement strand
AAATACTGGGGTTTGTTTTTTTCCAAGAGTTGATAAGTTGCTACGGATCATTGCAAGTTGCTAAGTATCTTTAGCCAGCACTTAAGTACACACAGAGCACTTGGGGAAACAAGCCCTTGGTTCTCAGCATGACAAGACTGTCATTTTTGTTTTCAGTGGCAGTAGGCAGTCAGAAGTCACTTAGTTCCCCCCTCCCAGCACACACAGTCAAAATCTTGCTGTTCATCAGATACTGGCCTCCCCTCTCCCCGGAGGATTAGTGCTTCAGCAGAGCTGAACAGCAAACAGGACCCTGGTTCACAGGGAAAACAGCAAATACTAGGCATGGGTAGCAAAGGTCTTACCGCTGCAGTTTTCTTTGAGAAACCTAATTAATTCCAAAGTAAGCTTTGAAACAACTAACAGTACAAAGCAAAGAGTCACTTAAATGACACCTGGGCCATTCACTACTTACACAGGGTGAAGAGCTGAAGGGTTTCCGAGTGCTTCCAGGGTAAGAGGAAAAACTGCTTTGCAAGCCAGAGGTGGCTCACTAAAGCCCATGGGTGACAAAGGTTAAACCAAACGTCACTTCAGCATCACCGCGTGAGCCTGGTATTGCTGCATCTTCTGCACGCAAAGGGGACGTGCATCTGGGCATGCTCATTTGCTACATCTCTGGGACCTACAGAGGCTCATCGTGCAGGAAAGGTCAGGTCCGCTTGCTGCCAATTCCTTCTAACAGCTCGAGTAAAAAGCTATGTCTTTGGAAAACCAAGTTTCCCAGTATAAAGCCAAGCTGAAGTCTTAGACTAAGCTGGTTCAGAGTGACACAAGGGCTCTGTTTGGGTTGTAGCTCTAGAGCTGCTGGCCCTGCCCCTGTGTTAGCCAGGGCTGGTGGCTGCTATGTGCTTTGTAGGAGCTTGACCCGGCCCTGTCAGTTTGTGGTTTCGGTGTCACAGCAGCAGATCCTGGCTGGGGAGGGAGCAGTTTGTATTTCCTCTTGAAAAAAATACAAACAAAAAAGCCCCACCCTACACAAATGCTTCAGGTTAGTGTATTTTCCCACCTACAAAAAAGGCATGTCTTTTTCCAAAGAGATCCAGTTAAGAAGGAGCAATATGTGACCTTCCACAGCTTCTCATGCTCTTGCACAGCACAGCAACTTAATTTTAAGTACACAGTATACGCTACTTGCTATGCCATTCACCTTTAATACACAACTCATTCACAAGAGAGGAAAACGCGGAGACTTAGCTCTGAACTGGCAGTAAGTCACAGCAGACAGCCCTCGTCTCAGATGACCACAGCTCCTAGATATACTAACCCAGAACTCACACACCGAACCACAGCACCTCACCCAGACGAAGGAAATCAAGAGTTCTTTCCTCTGGGCCTAGATAAATCGGGATAGGATTAAACAGTAGAAATGAACACGCTTAACTGCAATAATCATGCTGGTAACACAGAAGAAACCCTCATTCTGAAAGAAAAATGGCATACCGTTATTTGCATTAAAGCCAAAACTTTTCCCTTGGTTTCACCCAACCATGGCTAAGAGTAGTTTTTATGGAGCAAAACGTATCATCAAGCTACTAAAAATATCAGGGAATTTACCAGAATAGCTTAGTAAATGCCTTTTTAAAAAGGTATGCAATTCCTTCCCAGTGGCCCATTTTACTCAAATAAGCCACAGAAAAATTGTATAAAAAGATTTATTGAAATTCATCAATGACAAACAGACATAAAACTCAAAAGTTTGGCTCTTCTGGGAAAAAAAACTGTTGCAAATGTATTTATACAGATGAAATATTGACTAGGAAATACAAGTCACTTCTAAAGCTATTTTAAAGAGGGATATGAAAGTAAAACTGTACATTCACTAGGTATTTTCAGTCATTTTACTGACTTCCACTAGGTAAGAAAATACAATTTTGTATTAGTATCTCGTGCTTGAGTGTATGAAAAGAAACCTCCTACCCTACATGCTGAACTGCCTCCTGTATTTAGGTTTGTAAAAATTTTCAAAGTATATAGCACAAGTGGAAGTAGTTTCTCATCACTTAAAATTGACTAGGTGTTATATATTACAGACCAAAATAGTACACACCTTATTTAAAAGGGTTGAAACATTTTTTTATTACAATTGTCAAATTCATTTCACTAGTAACTCAGGAATTAGGAACACTTTTTATATATATTTATATATATTTTAAATGCCTGCCATTTTCAGTGTATTGGCTATACCCTAGCCAAAAAAAACCCCAAAACAAACAGAAAGAAAAACACACAACACACAGGGCAGGGAAGGGGGGGATTGCAAATTCACCCCACAAACCAGATCCAAAGGAACACCCCAAAAAACCCAACAAAAACATTTGGTCACTATTTACAAACAGCAAAATAAAAGGTACCTACAAAAGCAGGGAAAGCATTGGCTGAAAATGGCAGTCATTCACGGACAGGCAACAAAGAAATCACTTTATCAATATGCCATTCTCACACCTGTTGCTGTGGAGGGACGCTTCGCCTAGATTTGCGGCATCCCCCAAAAAATGCTTACAATGTATTTAGTGACTGGCAGCGGTGGAAAAATCCCGACAACCAACGCTATTCAGCTGTCTCAGAACAGAGTATGTGTATTTGGGGTATCATCCACTAATCTTAAACTTTTTTGTCTTTTTTTTTTTTTTTAAAGATGTCAAACTATCCACTCCAATAATAAGAAACAAATTACCACTTGGTTTATACTTACTATTGCAGTTACAGGGACTAAGAGAGGGACAAAAAGAAAAAAATTTAAAATGAATAGGAGGAGGAGTGGCAGTAAAAATAGTATTTTATTCCCTTGCCCACCCAGTCTGCTTCTCCCTCTCGTTCCCACAGCAACATTACAATCAGGGGGGAGAAAAAAAAAAAAAAAAAGAAAAAAAAGGTTGGGGGTGTGGGGAGGGGAAATACAGGGTAAAAACAGTCAAATCACAATAGGAAATTTTCAAAATAGGTTATTCAGTTTAGTCGTCTTCATCCCCTTCGTCTTCAGGTTCTCGTTTTCTCTTCTGTCCCCGTTCTTCATCTAGAAAATAAAACATAACTTGAATTATTCGAGTGCTCCCTCATGCTGCTGAGAAGTTGAACAAGTTCAACAAGCTTCTACTTTGGCAACTGGCTTGCTATCAAAGGAGCAGAAATACAAACATGAGCCTGCTTTTTAGAAGACGGTATTTTACTTTTTTAAAAAGATATTATTATTATTTTATCTCTAGCAAAAACTGGATTACTGCCATACCGGGCTCTTCTTCATCTTCATCGTCATCTACCTCACCATCATTGTAGCCTTCTTCATCCTCCTGGATTAAAAAAAAAAAAAAAAAAGAAAAGAAAAAAAAGGAAGGATTAAAAAAGTTGGTTTCAGTGCAGGACCTTTCACAATTTGGCAATATCCTACAGCATTTTACAGCAGACAGAAAGTCCTTGAAGCATCTTAAACAAAAACCAAACAAAAAGGCGGACACTTCCCACGCACTTATATAAGTGCAGTCGCTGAAGTTTTTCGCTACAGTGTAGCTGGACTCTGGCCCAAGCTTCACTGCAGACAACCACAAGCAATCATAGCAGCCACTTCCAGCTTCAAGTCTTCAGCGAGAAAATAGTTTTATACTTCATGCTGACACCTAGCTGCAAATTTTGTTACGATGTCCTGAGTTCAGTAAAACTTGACAACTGGTCAGTAGGAGAAGGCACATGTTCTAGGGGTAGAGAGAGTTAAAACATGAACAGACATCTCCAGAGCCTGAGGAGCTGCTGTTGTCTTTGAGAAGAGGCTGACCAACCCTTGGGGAGTGGCAGTTAAGAATCTAAGACTGTTTGGCTGGAGGACAGGTAATACGACCTCCTACAGTCAAATTTTAGCCCCATTCCCAGTAGTTGTGCTAACAGCAAAGTCTCAGCAGACTGTGACTGGCTCATCACACCCTACACACAGGAGCTGGTCTGCACTAAGAATTTAAGCATCCTGAAGAATCACAAGGTACGTGCTCAAGGAGGAACCTTGCTGTGAAAGCACAGGGTCAGTAATTCATGTACCACGCTCTCGTCTGTACGGAGGCTGTAACCCCAGCCCTTCAAAGGCACCACAAACTAGATCTGCAGATGTTCCTGATGGTATTTTTTGACAGCCCAATAAACAGAACGATTTCATGTCAATGGTCACTAGATGGCAGCTGGCTCATAGACAGGCACACCTCAAAGCCACCTCCCACTGCGATGCTTCTCAAGTAAAAAAGCAAGCACACGCTTCAAGTACTAAAAGCTTCCAATATTTGGTCCATTTCTTGCCCAACTATTCCCCGTTAGCGAATGTTCACTCCACACCCATTATTAACTGCATAAATCCTTACCTCCTCTTCTCCGCTCACATCCTCCTCTTCTCCTTCCTCCTCTTCCTCCTCGTCTTCTTCATCTTCTACTACCTGAGCATCATCATCATACTCCTCTTCTATACAGTCAAACAAGATTAACCACTCAGACATTTAAAGTTTACTTTTTTTTCCAGCATTGCCACCTGAGATGTGACCTCCTACCAACACAAGGAGCAAACTGAAAGCATTGCTTAAGGGCAGTATGGAATCAAAGGCAGCTCTTCAGCTGCTAGACAGGGCTAGATGTACTCCTGTGCCTCTTTAGCCTAGTGACAGGGTAGTGTGGCAGCTGCACCCATGGTCTGAGCTGCTCTAGGGCTGCAGGGACCTTGACAGTAAGTCACGACAGCCTCGGGACTGCTTTAGCTTCAGCTGCTCCAGCTCCCACTACTAATATGCATTTTTGAGCCCGTGGGACACTTGCAGCTCCTCATCTGCAAGTGTCCATCTGCTCCCACCAGGGATAGAGTAGAACTTTACAAGCCAGCCATGCACCGGGAACCCTCTCCAAGCAAGGCCTCTTGCCTTTATGCTGCCAGAGCAATACAAGAGGGTCATGCACAATCCATCTTATGGGTTTGCAATCTCTTTTCAAGAGGAAAGAGATTAAATGCAACTAGCCCAAGCAACAAACCAGAAATTGTTTTTCCATGCTGCAGGAATGGTGTTTCGGAGCTTTTTCATGCATTTGACTGCAGGCCCAGACTTGTGCTTTGATGAGGAGAACCTGTCCCTGCTGAATTGCTGAACCTGGCTGAATGCACCACTCTGCCCAGCACTGCTGCAGCACTCGCCCCTCTCACCAGAGCTCACATTCAGCACTCGAGGGAAAAGTGCAAGTCCAGCTATTCTGCTTTTGCTGTGCAGCTGGGTTTGAAGAGTCTAGCAAATTCCCCAAACTCAGCCGGATACTCATCCGACTGGTCCACTGATGCCTCCGAGTGCAGTCTGCCGGGGAGCCAGAATGGCACCTACAGTACAGTGGGACCCACCATGCATTTTCCTAAAAGTTGCTTGGTGCTTCATTAGTGCCTTTCACAGAGCTTGCCCCAGGCAGGCTTCAATACACACACTCTCCTCTCTTCTGCCTGATACCAACTAGTTCACTTTGTCCTCACAGAGCAGCTACAACCTCCTATTAATGCCTTGGCTCCTTACTGAATTCCTGAACTCAACTAATTTTTTCTATGCCCAATCTGGTTCTCCACCCCTACCCTTCTCCATCAGGGCCTACATAACTGCTCATACTTCCCCGATTGTACTGTTCCTGGGAAACGGCAGTGTGTGCATGCCATCCTTTCTTACCCATTTGTCCCTCATGTCCTTATCCCCTGGGGTTTACTGTTCCCTGAACTCTTTCAGTGTCTTACTGCTTGTCTTGTTCCTCCTGGCCCCCTTCTTCTACCAGCCTTTCACTCCCCACCTTTCGCTAGAGATAAGACTGAGAAAGTAGCTCCTTCAGGCCCTGCCCATCTCCTCTCCCCTCGCTCCTTCAGAGGACACTGAGATACTTCTGCTTTATATCAGCCAGAAGGAGCTGCTGAGGACACCCTTCTCCTGCCAACAAGTCAGAGCTGGAAGCAAAACGTACCACGCTGCCTATCAATCTTACGACTTACGTACAAGTAGCACAAATTCACATACCATCTTCATCTTCCTCCTCGTCGTCTAAGCCCTCCACGTAGCCCTCTGCATCAGAGTCCGGTGCTTCTTTGTCATCCCGATCTTTCACTAGAGATAAGACTGAGAAAGTAGCTCTTTCAGGCCCTGCCCATCTCCTTTCCCCTCGTTCCTTCAGAGGACACTGAGGTACTTCTCCTTTACATCAGTCAGGAAGGAGCTGCTGAGAACACCCTTCTCTTGCCAACAAGTCAGAGCTGGAAGCAAAATGTACTAGGCAGCATATCGATCTTTTAACTTACGTACACCAAGTAGCACAATTCACATACCATCTTCATCTTCCTCCTCGTCGTCTAAGCCCTCCACGTAGCCCTCTGCATCAGAGTCCGGTGCTTCTTTGTCATCCCGATCGTAGCCATCGAGGTATGTGAGTTGCGGGAGGAGCTTGAATACATTTTCTCTATAATCGTTCAAGTTGGTTACCTCACAATTGAAAAGATCTAGACTCTTCAGGTTTTCTAACTTTTTCTGCAAAGAAAGAAAAGTCTCTGAAGTTCAGTGTTACAATAATTCTCTACAGAGCAGAGAATGCAACAGCAGCCAGAATTAATGTGCTCAAGAGCTCAAGAGCTTCCCATGACAAAAGAGTCATTTCGGTCTCTGTCTACTAAATTGGCGTGGAACAGAAATCTGCAATGCCT
This sequence comes from Pygoscelis adeliae, assembly GCF_000699105.1. Lineage (NCBI taxonomy): Eukaryota > Metazoa > Chordata > Aves > Sphenisciformes > Spheniscidae > Pygoscelis > Pygoscelis adeliae. The sequence goes on along the minus strand of NW_008824499.1, from coordinate 1,437,668 downwards.
GGCCATTGCTGCTTTGGTATCTGAGAGTGGAAAACGCTCTCTCAAGTTCAGCATCTCCCAAGCAGAAGACTGAAGTATGGAAAGAGGTAATGGTGCAAAATCACACATGCTGCAAGGGACCAAGCTAAGAATAAATAATAGTCCAGTCAGTTATCCCAAAAGTGCAAGGCAAGATATTGGAGCCAGCAGTCAGGCATATTTAAACTACTACTTTCAATGGAAGATGAAACAGACTATTCTTTGGACACAAGAATTTTGCTAAGAGATATTTTAAAAATTTTAATGATTGTACCTTAGCCTTTGGAAAAATGAAAAAAAGCTTAGAAATTCAACAGGAATTAAATTCCTCGTTTTAGGGTTTTCTGTTTGTTTTGTTTTTGAGGAGGAGGTGGTCTGCATTGCCCACAGCACTTTGAAGTACTAACAATAAAAGCACAAGCAGTTAAAGATTTGTATCAAGTCTTACGAAATACCTCCCTTCTGGAGTTTAGCATGTAGAGCAACGGTGACATCAAGAGAACAGCAAGCCTGAAACCGGGAGAAGTTACAATCCTGTCTCTCATCTGTTTGCTACATGAGTTTAACTGCTCTGCTCTCCCCTTCTGCTGGGGGAAAGGAGATCCAAGATGGACTCATCTGACAACTGCTCCTTGAGACATTTTAAGAGCAAGTATTTAGGAAATAAGCATGAGCCAAACCTCTTCATTTCTGGAGAGCAAAGGGCACACAAACCAAAAACTAGGAAACAGCACTACCAGAGTCGACACTCAGATGCTTTTTGGAACCGCAACCTGACAAACTTGAACTCAGCACTTGAAATAAGAAGTATAATGACCGTGAGCAGGAGAGGCAATGAAAACCAGCAGG
>NW_008824499.1:1436473-1436777 GCF_000699105.1 Pygoscelis adeliae | reverse complement strand
CAGCTGCAGTGAGCAAACCCATTACGGAGGCACACAGTGCTACAGCTGGCCCCTACCACCACCAGCACACACGCCGCACCCCTGGGCGGAAGCGGTGGCTGGTGATTTTAGACCCAACACTTCAGGGAAAACACACCGAGCTCAAGCACAGCATCTGGGAGACAGACCCGCAGCCCACGCCACCGTGGAAAGCCGCAGTGCTTCCCGCAGAGCCCGCGGGGAGAGCCCGGCCCCGGCGGCAGGGGAGCAGCAGCCACTAGAGGGAAGCAGCCGCTCACGCTGCCAGCGCAGCCCCGGGGCAGGG
>NW_008824499.1:1422091-1434194 GCF_000699105.1 Pygoscelis adeliae | reverse complement strand
GCCAGGCCAAGCCCCACAGCAACCGGGCCAGAGAGAGAAGCACCAAAGACACTCTGCTGCAAGTTGCTTCAGACTTTCCGAGCCCAAAATGCCTCTACTCATCACAAAATAGGGTTTGATTTCACCCTGTACCGCATCAACTTACCAGCGGTTCTATTGTACCGAGATCTTTTATTTTGTTGCCGCTTAGATTTAGATGCGTGAGGTTTGGACACTTTTCTGCCAACACTTCCAGTCCTCCTGAGATTCTGTTGTCGCTTAGCTCGAGCTAAAAGGCACATAAACATCTTGAGTTTTTAGTGCAACATGTATCACAAAGCAGTTTGGTCAGCTAAATTACATTTTTATACAAACAACTATTTTACACATGCGGTATAGGGCAAAGAGGGAGGCATATGGCATAGGACATTTTATTTACCTTCTTAAGTTTGTTTAACTTTGGTAAGTTTGCAACTGAGGTTAAGCCTACGTTGATTGTACTTAAGAATTCCAGCTCTTCAAACTCATCTGTAAGGCCTTCAATTTTGCCTTCGTATGACCTACAGTTGTCAAGAACAAGTTCTTTAACCTGGAAAAAGAACAATGCAAAATGTGTGTAAGATGTTCTGCGTGGAGGGTAAAGATTCCATTCACATGCAAAGGATGACACAGATCAGGCAAAAATGAAAGGTACTCCAGTAAATTGGCAAGTATGCCAGAGGTTAATTTCAGTGTCTGATCCCTACTTTTGCTGGCATGCCAGGCTACCAATGTTTCAAAAACACAGATTGGCTTTGCTTCAACTGCCCACCTTTGTGTTGTTCTATAAATGGTGTAAACAGTTCAGAAACTTGAATCCTGGCCTAACCGATTCGGTTGTTAGAGGTAACATCGTCTTTGGTATAAGCAAGCAATAAGCATTCTAAAAAATATGAAACCAATCTATTTATTTTTAAACTAACCTACAACTTTGACGCTCCGTACAACTCGTGTGCTATTACAATGTATCATCAGTTGTTAAAATAGCTTCTCTCCGCATGCAAAAATTATTCGAGCTTTTCAAGCGTGGAGAGATCACTGTCTGCTCAGACACTCCTGAAACCCAAGGGCAGGCACTGGTGATCCTAAATCAGGTCTTGCTGGAGTCTACCCTCACCCCTCCTCATTACATTAGCTTGATGGTACTTTAGGGGAAGATCTTCTCCATGGAGGCAACTACTTTCTTGGGGAATTACAAGGGATGTGTCAGATGATGCTGGCAGGGGAGGTTCAGCAAGCATAGCAGCTGCTGCAGCAGTGTACCTCTTATCTCCCCGGCCCTGTTGCAGCAGGGAGGCTCGAAGGGAGAGGTGAAGATAACGTCCCCATAGGCCTGAGCAGCACAGGACCTGCCTGACAGACAAAGCTGGGCAGCCCCATGGGTGTGTACAGCAAGTTACAGGCTGCAGGGTTTTGTTGTTTTTTTGTTTTTTTTTTTTTAAATAGACCACCGCTCTTTTTGCAGGTGCTATCTTCAACGGACGCAAAACAGCAGCATCAATGCAAAAGAGCCCCTAAATACGCCCCCACTCTGAATAAAACTGCTCCTTTTCACCCTAAAGCCATTTCAGCCTTACGGGATTCAAGTCCCTTAACTTAGTAGCCAGCACGAGTTCTCCTGGGCTCTGGGGAAGCTCTGCCACCAAGGACTGTGACTCCACAGGAAGGGCCCTCCCATTCGGGGAACAGCCAGACGTTTTCACACCGACAAGAGAATTTCTGGGTGTTATTTCTCCCCTATAAAATACCCAGTAAAAGCCATCCTTCCGTGTGCACTGCAGGCCCGGTCCCATGCCTGAGGTTTGTTTACGGGTTTGGAAACGGAAGGGGTGCTACTCTACCCTGAGGACGGGATAAAACAAGTCTGCAAGAGCGGTGTATGCAGAGACATGAAGCAACTCTTCAGTTCACACCAAGGACAGTTAATATGCAAATATTTAATTTTCTTAATTTTTTTATTACTGTAATCCCGCTGCACAGAGAATAATCCTGTGTAGTTTTATAGCTCCAAATAACACCCCTAGATTTCTAATTAAATCCCAGGCACTGAAGTCAATAGGGAAGTCAGCCCAAAGCAACACGAGCGCACAAGTGATTCATTGAGAGTAGGAGGATCAGCGTTAGACAGGAAATACATTTTCCAAGACTCTACAATTTTCCTAGAAGAATTATGATATGGAATGACTACACAAAAGTCTTCCAGAAGAATTTTAGGCTGGTTAGAAGAAACCAAAGATCAAGTCAAATGCTCCTGATCCCACATACACGTATTCCCCTGGGGGGGGGGGTGTGTGTGTGTGTGTAGGCAGAACCCAACCCCCCCAAAACAAATTACAAAAAACCCTCTTTGCTTTGCAATTTGGACAGCAGGAAAGCCATTTTAAAGGTAAACATGCGTATCTTCTTACTATAACAGTACTTAAGTATCAGGATCCTCCAGTGAGATCAATTTGGGGACAAATACAGTTTTCTCAGTCATCACACAGCTCCCGCCACAAAAAAAAAGGAAGAAAAAAGTAAAATAAAAGCAGCTCCACCCCAAACCCAGACTGTACAGCAGCTACATTTCCTCCTATCTGTGTCCTTGCTCACCAGCACATGAGGCCCCTGCCTGCCCCGTTATCTCCCTTGGCCAGCGAGGGGGCTCATACGAGAGAGCACCCACCTACAGACACGTTTCGGAACAAGGAGGGCAAAGGAGAGTGCTGTGGTGCCAACCGTGCCGTGTTGCTGTACAGCTGGAGAGCCCAGGTCTTTTTTTGCCTTACCCTCTTTGCAAAGGAAGTTTGCAAGAGCACAGATAGGAAGAAGCAGCAAGGCGGGAGGGAGTTCAGGGAGGGAAAATGCTCGCAGCTGCAGCACCCAGCACAGTTCAGGGTCTCTGAGCTTTGCAGCAGACCAAAGGCACAGAGTGAAGCAGCACCTAAACCTCACACTGAGAAAGAACCAGCATCTGTCCTCACCCCAAGAGGTGGGACAGCCCTTCATCCTCCCCAAGGGCAGGACGGAGAAGAGGCAAACAAGGAATTGGACAAAGCTTCCTCAGGGGTAGAGAGGAGATTTCAGGGAGAGCTGGAAATAGCCATGGATGCAGAAGAAAACCCCTTTAATATGGTGGCAGAAGAGCCAACCAGCTTCTACTTTTAGTTTGGTCTTTTTAGCACAAGACTGCTGTTTCCTCTCTACCTTTCAGAAAACTTTGATACAGAACTGCAATGCTCTCTTCTTTGCTGTGCCCAGTACCAAGACACTGGGCAAAGGTCAGTCAAAATGACTCCACAGGTAAGCTATCATGGAATAAAACCGGCCAGGTTTGCAAGCAGTAGAAAGATTGGTTGAATCGAAGAGCTCATTTAGGAAACAGCAGAGCACAAGCTCCAAATGCTCCAGAAGTGCAACCGCAGCAACGTAATTTCAGTGCTTAAGTGGTCAGAGGTGTATTAACACACTGAATCGCTTCTGAAAGAACGTAACTCCACAAAATAAAATTCAAGTCAAAATTAAGATGGCTTTACGTTCAAAGAAATTTAAGAATGCCGTAGAAAATACATGTGTGCAAAAGGAGGACGATCTGGGCTTGTGAGGCTTCTCCCAACTTCACTGCCATGTGCACGCTCACTGCTGCATCGTACCCAATTCTCTCGCATACAGTCCAAGCAGTAAAAACTACCACCAGCTTATACAGTTTTTATAAGTATTAAAATTACCCGCAGCTATTTGCCCATAGCCTCTCAGCCTGCAGTCTTGCGCATTCCACTCTCCTCCCCTTCCACTCTGACTTGCCATCTCCTCCTTAAGAACTTGCTGTTTTGCAGTTAACCAGAGGCAGCACCATCCCCCCCCGGGAGAGGGCATTGCTCTCCAAGGACCCTCTGAGTTACTAACAGGGCACTTTTCCAACGCGCTGGCTGCTGCACAGAGGTCTCCTCTCAAACCTTAGCCCCCTTGTGAGGACGTTGGGCCTCATCCAGGCACACTACAGCCTTGACAGTTAGTGAGCACGTAACGGTGTCAGTATGCAGAGAGGGAGAAGCGGAAAGGTGACCTTAGTAAAGCTACATTCCATCTAAAACAGCCTGCTACCACAAAAGTATGACAGAAGGACTAAAAACCTATTCCTCGTTTGTTTTTCAGAAGTCTTTGTAATTTGAAGGAAAATTCCAGCTCCTGAATCTCTCTCCAAATATCTACTGAACTTCCCTGAAAATGCACAGTAAGACTATAATTTTTACATTTCTTTCCTCATATTCTGTCACCAAAACACAGAATAAACCTTTGCCTGATGTAAGTAGCCTGGGTGAACACCCTTTCTGAGCCTTGTTATATACCTGCATGAGATGAGTGGGCCTCAGCTGGCCTGAACCAATTTAGTTGTATCACACTGCAGTCTCTGTAATATTACAGACACGTAGATGAGCAGTCAGAATTAGGGAGGACAATCTGAACTCGTTCGGAGAGATAGATTAAGGGAATAAGCGTCCTCAGCTAATTTGTGTTTAGCTGCATCAAAGCCTGGAAGATTAAACTTGCAGAAGTTGTATAGGGTCAACCTTATCACTGTCTATGCCACAATGCATAAACAAATTAAAGCACTAATTGGAGTAAGTACTAATACAAGTAAGTACTAGTACAAGACAGACCAAATGAACCGTACTTATCTTTCCTCTCTCTCCCAAAAAACTGCTACATAGTGAGAAACAGTGGAAGAGCAACATGCCGTAGGTAACCAACCACCACAGATAACACCACAATACTTACCTAAACAGCAAAGAAAGCACCCGCAGGTGAATGTCTAGCAGAAAACTTAACAAGCAGGTGGCTAGGTTGGTTCCCGTAGTACATAACCATGTCTTCGATAGCATTTACGATAAGGCACCATCAGGTGCTTGGGTAGGGATATTACACATCATACAGCTCCAACTGCCAAGCGTTTCTTGCCCAGCCTGCCGTTCTGCCTTGTCCTCTGCATTCCCGGGGTGGCTCAGGGCTCTGCTGCCCCTCTCCCCCATTCTGCGGGTGCCATCTGCTCGAGCAGGTGCTTCCTGGTTGTCCGCATACTTCTGCTCGAGCGTTGCTCTGTGGTTTGCTGGTATCAGTCCTTAGTTTTCAGCAGTCACACATAAGGAAGTAGATTGCTGCTTCTTCAACAAACTCTTCAGACCACGCGCCTTGGACCTGTTCTTCTGTGGTCATCCCGGTTTCTATTTCCGATAGTCCCAGATACTTTCAGCACATGACATCACATCTCTGTTAACGCACGCTGCGCTGTTAACTGTGGATTACAGCATCCCCTATATCTCTTCATGACTTTCATGACATCACACTCTACATTACTGCCTGCGTGATAACCAGGGACTCTTATCTGTTTCCTAGTATCGTTAGTGCATTAAGCTGTGTTCCCAAATGCGTATACAGTATCCTTAATATAGCCATGGGTTGTACTGCGAGACTCCAACCAATTCCTAGTGTAAGTACAGGCAACCACGTGTAAGCAGCCACTGGATTTCATGGGACTCATCACAAGTGACATCTGGGACTCACTCGCTGTGCAGGGTACCCGGCAGACCTTCCCCTGCCTCCCTTTCCCAATGCAGGCTGCCTCTCTGGAACAAACCATACTCTCGAGTTATCAACACATACACAATCAATAGAATATAATTACACCCAGACAACTATTAAGCTGCACATGTTATGACCTTAACCTTTAATCTACATTTCCAAAGGCAAAGTATCTACTTCAGAAAGCCTACAACACATGGGCAGGGAGATCCATGAACTTGGGACTAAGTTCCCAAATCCCAGTCTGTAATTGAAGGCTTAACAAGCTGACAGAAGGACACAGTTGTGAATATAATTCTAAAAGATAAAAGGCAAATTTACAAGTTCAAATACCATTCTGCTGGATTTACAAGCAGGAACAGCAAAGGCTGTAACATCTAATTTTCAGAACAATGGACCAGATGCTTTTGAAGTGTACGTTGCATATGGTACCCCTAGGACAGGAATATCCCACTATGTGGCATTTTTATCGAAAAAAGTAGGTAAAGATGAGGGTATTAACTCTGCCTTGCACTGCTCCCAATTAAATGATCCAGGGGAGCATTGAGAAAAGTCCTTCATACCTCTTAACCCAATGGAAATTTTATTTGGAGGAGGGCAGAGATGTGGAAAGAAGGGAGAGGAGAGCAAGGGAAGCCTGTTGTGGTAAGTGGAAGCAAAGTCCAAATTACTTTTGAAAGCAGAGACAGTTTTATTCTCTCCTAGATGTACCAACATTTCTTCAAGACACCTGGATTTCTGTCTTTGGGGGTTTTTTGGTCTCAAAAGCCTGCATAGTCCATGCAAAGCCCTGCATCGCTGCACAGTGAAGAATGACTGTTGCTGCCTACTGTAACCAGACTGCCAAGGGTTGTCCCCTTCTAGTTCTCGTACTGTATTCTACATCTGTACTCACAAAGATTTGGGGATCCTTGAGCAGAAATGGAACTCCTTAGGTTTCTATTCCACTTGATTTCTGCAGCAAAGTTTAATAGAAGCCAGCCCTGCACAGTCACGATGTTCTCATTTGTTGGGGAAGGCATGGGTTTGATAAGACTCAAGATAATGCCCAAGTCTTGCAAGCAGCCCATCGTTCACGCTTAGCTCCACAGTGATGGTAGGGATATGATGTTCTCCATGCTCAATTTTACAAGCTTCCCACAAGGTACTACTGGAATGAGTGAAATGTTGCATAATTTCCATTTCGGATACTATATGGAACATGACTAGGCAAAAAAATGCTTGAACAAATAGCCTACTTAATACCTTGGGCTAACGAAGCTGCTCTGAAGGCTCAAAGACACGATGCAACTTCTGCTCTAAGATAATCACCAAAATGTAACCAACCTGAAGAAATGATTTTTTTTTTAAAAAATGAAGATAGCACCACATGCAATCTGCCACCTGCATTCAGGACAGATCTTCAGCCACGTTAGGGCCCCTGTGATATAAACACACAGCAGAGCCAGGCTACGCAAAGTTCAGCTCCTGGTGGAAAACAGCAAGAGACAGAGGAGCGCAGAATAATCTCTAGCCCAAATTAGAGCAGCTACTGGGCTACTGTATGTCAATTAAGACACACCTCAAGAGCTGTTCAGCCTTTCCAGAGCACTGCCCGTTTGAGCTGTGCCCACTCCTACCTCTGGCGTGCTGCCCGCAGGCAGGCAGGCAAGGGGAGGGAGGCAGGTGCCGTGGCACCGACTGCGCTGGCTTGGTGCCACAGGGGATTCCCCTTCAGCGGGGCAATCCTCAGCCGCTCCTTCTGGGCAGCTCAGCATTGCCCGGTGGAGATGCTTGGGGATGAGGCTCTAGCCACAAGCAGAATTAAATTTAACAGGGAAGGGAAAATTCCAATAGTGTTGACATCCTCTTCCTCCCCCAAGACACACAAGTAAAAAGCAAACCAGAATATAGCTCACAGACACCAACCGCAGGTGATGGCAGTAGAGTTTTTTCCCTTGCCAAACCAACATGTGATTTAGGATTTTGATACATCCCTTCAAGGCTTTATTATGAGTATCTGAGATGAGATACATAGATTTGACTCACTTGCAGTACACGTCTTAAACTAGTTAGCTGACGACCATTTACCTTGCACAGGCTGTGGTCATTATTGGGTTGGGCAGAGAATCTGCAAATCCAGGGTCAGGGAGAAATGCTGCGCAAAAAAAGGGCCATGTAACACAAACCACTTCCTTTGAGATACGGGCAAGATATCTAGCAGCCAAAGTACTTGAGAATCATATTAGTAGAGGCAGTGACTGATAGCTGGGAAGAGACTAGATGGGATTAATGTGCATACCTTGTAATTTTGAGCAGCGCTCCATTACCACCATTACGGACACCGAGTACAAGTGCAGAGTCTCACTGCGGCTGAATGCCAGGCGCTTGTCAGGACTTCAAAGCAGTTCAGGCTCAAGTTTACAGGATTTCCCCCAGGCACACTCCCCACACCCGAACAAAGGCATCCCTTCCACCAGCACTCTGCAACTGGCCCCTTCCATACTGAGCAATTCACAACTGCTGAACAAAACAGCTTCCAGCGCAGCCTGGTTCAACGGCAACCCGCTCCACTTCTAGCTGTTTTGCCTACTCTATACCCATTCAGCCGAGCTGGAACTCCAAATTCTTGCAACAAGGTCATGTGAAACTGACTGGACCTCAAAATTAATCTAGGGTTTCTCAAAATGACACAACCCTGTCAAACTTTCATATTAGAATTCCTCTTCCGCATCTCTTTCTCGGAAGCTCCCACCAATACTTTTAAACACTTCAGCGGAGGGTTTTAGAAGCCCAAAATTGAACTTCCAGCATAATGCCAACACACTTTTGCTGCCTCTCATATTTTTCACTACAAGCACCAATACGCATGGACATGCGCGGATCCCAATACTGCTGTCTTTGAACTATAATGCCACGGTTCTCATACAGGTTTACTCTGTGTTTGTAAACTATACCCTAGCAAGCGCTTTGTATTTAATTTAGTTGATCCAACAATCACGTGATGAAGACACTCGGATTTACTCTGGACAAGGGTGCAGCCAAGGAATTGCATGAAAACATTTGCTTAGGGACCAAGAACAATCCAGTGGCAACACGGGCATCTCTGTGGACATCTGCCACAGTCCAGACTCAAGCAGCTTGTTAAATCACTGTCCCCAAGTTCAATGCGATGCAGTAAAATAGCAGTTTAAAGCCACCTTTTAAACTCCCCTCAAGCTGAGCTCTGTTTATGTTCACTCCCCCAAGGATGAGCACAGTTACCGTCCTCTTTTTGCTGGCCATTCTGCATACATGGGGGACCCTGCATCACCCCTACCCCAGCAAAAGGAAAGGAGCAGGGGAGGAGAGACAGGAAATTTTTGTTGCCTTGTTTGGTTGGTTGTTGTTGTGTGTTGGTTTTGTTTTGTTTTTTTTTTTTTTAAATCAAAGCTGCTCTGTGTTCAGAGACAGCTTAAGGCTGCTTGCATAGCTCAGAAAAAATCTGGCTCAGTATCAATACATTTACTTCTTCTACCCTGTAATATTTTACATAGCATAGCTATAAACCCTCAGAGCAATACATATGGCTCCAACTAATTTTATGTCCCTTCGCTCTATGAGAAGCTAAAGGTCCAAGTGAAATACGTAAGTGGCAGAAGGGTGAAGAGTCTTGGCAATTCTGACTGTGTCTTAACACTCCTATCTAATTACAAGGCATCTCCAGTACTAGAAAACTTCCAGAAAGAATAATCTACTGTTGTCTTTCTCAAAAAACACCCCCCCGACCAAGAAACCCCATGACTCACATAAATATACTTTCACACATTTACAAGGGTCAGTATAGCCATATGCATAAGCAACACACTAATTAATAAATTGAGAACACACTTTAGGGACACAGAAAGCTGTTTCATTCAAAAGCATTGAGCTAGTTTTCATTTTTGTTTCTACTGTTAGCAGCATAACTCTGTAAAAACTCCAAATATTTCTTTAGACAGACTGTTTCAAATACGTAAGCAGTTAAACTGCTTGATCTTTGCATTAAATGCTTTAATTCATTTAATGCATTCACATTAATGTTGCTCGCTTCTCCCTTTTCTACAGATGGTATCACATACAGGCAGAGCACTTCGCTCTGCTCCTGGCTGGGGTGAGTGGCTTCACACGGGTCACTTCAGCTCCACGTCTCGGTTTCTCTCTATTTGAGAAACAGAGTGCCTGATACCACGTTCAAAGTGCTCTTCATTCACTGCCAGCTATTATTAAATAAAACAGAAGCAAATCGTAAGATTGCATCGCACCTTTAATTTGAAAATTCTTCAGTTTGAAATTTTAAGTATTTAGCTGAAATTTTTGTTCAGTTGCACATACTCCGAATTGCCCTCAGCAACAAAGGACTGATGTGGAGACATACATAAAAAAGAAACACTGCATTTAAATTAGGACTAATTTTAAGAGCTGCATATTTAATACGGAAAGCAGTCTCTGAAGATGTCAGCTGCTACAGAACGCATTGGCAAATCATACTCGCAAAAGATAAGCTTTCCCTAGTTTTTTTTTATGGCTTTGAAGGGAAAGTGTTCGATAGAGCGAGTCGATGAACAAATGAGTGCTCCAATAGAGAGCACAACTTTTACACAGTGGTGTAAAGGCAAACTGAGGCTTTTTTTTTTTTTTTGGAAATATTTCAAAGGTCATGCTTACATATGCAAGGGCTTCAGGACTGATTTTAGCAACCTAGTCAAAAAATACAGACTACGTATTTACTAGCCATTTTGTCTGAAGGATAGCAGAGCAAGAGAGGAGACAGGAAAAAATTATATGCAGAACAAGTCCAGCAGTGTCACATAAATAGCAGAGAAGTGTCCATCACTCCAAAGCACAACAAAAACATCACTGCTCTCTATTCCCACTCGAGACTTGTACCTCGCTGCAGACAGAGAGTTTGGTTCAACGAGCTGAGCTGTTTGTCAATCAAGACTGCTGAAAGCCATCACGCACTCTGCAAATGGCAAGCCTGTCTTGGCAGGTGGCAAGGAAAGGAGCTCCTTTCCTTCCTTCACAGCACCCCGGGTGAGTCCTGCTCCCTCCCAGACACAGCGCTGGGATCCCAGAGCCGCCTGAGGTTCTGGTGTGCAAACCAGAACTACTCCCATAACCTTCCCCTACATTTAATCAATTCAAAAAACATTTGAGACAAAGCACCCGCTCATGTTTCACAGGTCTGGCTCTTACTTTTCAGGCTTCTCCAACTTACCAATACCTGTACCTTTACGGCAGGAGGATGGGGGGCGTAATCCATAGAATGAATGAAATGGGAAGTATCGGCCAGCGTCAGCCTTACGGAATGTAAATATTTAAGAAAACAGCCACTGATATTTGTGCCACCATTCAATGTACATGTGAAGATGCATCACTGAGGTAGATAATAGGGTCTTTTAAATACAGTAAAATATTTTAGAAGTCCTAAATCCCTGCATGTGATTGGTTGTACCTTGAAACATTCAGGAGTTTTTGGTGTACATTTAGAGCAGAACAGCAGAAAGGTATGCTCTATTTATTGATATATAACACACAAATCCTGCTGCAAGGATGGATTATAACAGCTAGGCTTAACCCTCGAAGGTTTGTACTAAGAAGTTTTTGGGGTTTTTTCCCTTCCCCCCCCGCCCCCTTGTTTCACTTGGTGGGCAGGACAAGAACCCTTGTTTCTTCAGGAGATGCATTTCTCGATGAACCACAACACAATTACATCATCTAAACCCCAGCTATTTCTCTTAATACATTTTTATCAAACCAGTATTTGGACACAAACCTGAATCATACAGAAAATTTTGTAACCATGACTGTGCTTTACATATTGCTGGTCAAAAGGGAATTCTCAAGAGTTGAGGATTAAAAAAAAAACAACAAAAAAACCCAACTACCGTTGCTACTTTCTAGCAGCATCACAGAGAAATGGGAAAATTAGGCAACCAGTTTTAGATCCATATATTGGTGTTTTTCAATTCTACGTTCATAGCTCCTTTCATGTGCTTAAAACTTGGTCCAGGTTAAGAGAAGAGAATTTACCAAATACTTCTCTGGTCAACCAGTAGTCAGCTGTGAAACTAGTCTAAATTTCAGTGAGGACAGCTCACACGTCACACCCGTCCTCTGGCCTAATTTCTGTGGGCTGCAGTCCCTCCAAGATGAGCATCCATCCATCAGGATGCTCATTTTAGAGGTCTGCATCTGGAAATTCAGAGCCATTAAAACCAGCTGTTATACAAACTTGGGAAGTTTGGAAAAAAAACCCAGCTACTTCTTCGTACATTTACACCCTGCTGTCAGCTACGTAAGTGGTTAAGTGATACAAGTCTGCAAAAATCCATGATAATCTGCACACGCCACACAGAGTTTGTACGTGCTGATCTCATGCCACCCTAGACACAACTGTATCCCCACTTTGTTTCAAACCGAGAGCACATCCCCTTCCCATTCTGAGGTTGTTCAGCCTGGGGAAAGTAAAAAAAGTACGTATCTGCACCCATATGCAAGACCAAAATATTTTTAAAATGCAGGT
>NW_008824499.1:1420212-1422043 GCF_000699105.1 Pygoscelis adeliae | reverse complement strand
CCCGTTCTTGCAAGTATCACAGCAAGAAACTACCTTGGGGAAAAGAGCCTTTTTATTTTTATTCTTCATTTGAAAGAACACTTTGTATAGATGCTTGCATCCGTATTTCCCTTCAGTGTTAAAATCTACAGAAAACCAGAGAGAAATCAGACTGTCAAGTAAGTTTTAAAGTGCAATAAAGAGTTAGAAGAACTGTAAGAAATACTCAATGTTACAGTCAGTATTTTATCACTGTCACAATTTTGAGCTGATAAAGCACTAAATCCTCAGACTAAATGAACCGGCATGGTAGCTGTAAACCAGAGAAGATGAGTTTTGTGCATAATTTCAAAAACCTACCTCCGTGTTGCACAGCTGAGAAGAGCCTTAGTACTGAACCTGTTTCACAGTCTTTGCATTTTGCTAATAAGTTTATGATGGGAATGAACAAGAATGCCCACAAACGCGCCCAGGTGAGCACCCCCTCTGCGAGGTCAGCAGTTACACTACTACCGGCTGATGGTTCTGGAGGAAACCCATGTAAAATAATTGTACCTGGCCCATTTCTAGCAGGCAATTAATTATAATAGAAAGCCACATTGATAAGATAAGCAAAGTGACAAAGGCTACAGCAAGTGCACTACGGTAAGTGACCATTAAGTGTAATGGGATAAAAAGCCAAAATATCTGGGCAGAAAGTAGACGCGCAAGCTCAACTCTAGCTGTACAACACACAGAAAAACAGATTTCAAGCACCAAAACCCCAGACCTCTCACCAACACTGAATTCATATAAAAATGGAGGGAGAATTTAAAAAAAAAAAAAAAAAAAAAAAGAGGCTGAGGAAGAAAAGGAAGAAATAACTCCTATACAATCCACTTCAGGACATTTATATTATGTTTTATTAGTCAACATCTAACCTTACAGGATTATATGACTTAACAGCTCGAAGTAGCTAGCTCAGCTGCACAGTAGCACACAGTATTCTACACAAGAACCGTATTAGCCAGATCAAACTATCAAGTACTAATATAGGCTCAGAAAGAAACGCAACACCTTATCAACACCCTCTTACCTAACTTTGATTTACAAAAAGTTTTGATCCTGCACATTCTGATAACAGGATTTATTAAATATAAGATGTACCACAAAACTTAAGCACATATAGGGCAGAAGTTCCAAAACAAGTATATTCTTGGTTATTTTCACCAAGATTTATTTACATTACACTTAAAAGTTTGAAAATAATGATCCCCCACAGAAGAAGGGGAACTACTGCCTATCAAAGCAGAGGCTAACAAAAACAGTTCACAGAACCATCCTGCTCATGCCCAAAGACTTACTAAAATCCATAAATAAATGACATTAGCATTAGAATTGCTTCTAAACCCCCAGTTGCAAGTATTTTACCTAAAGCACTAACTGGATTTAGCTGAATTTTATTTTAATAGGTATTTTAGAGAAACAGACTTCAAACTGTACACTTAATTCTCCACGACACAACAGCATGTGCACACATCTGTAATCAACGTCTGTACAAAGCAGACTCTAAACAGAACAGCATTCCCAAATGGCATCTCTCTCCCCCTTCACATGAAACCAGAAAGATTTGGCTTTATAACAGAGCTGTCACCTTTGCTACCTTGGGAGGACTGATACACCTAACTCATTGAGAGAGTTAAAGGCTAGCAGGTAAAAAGAAAAAATGACAGCTTAAATAAGCCTTATTTTACAACTAACTGCCGTAGACTCCTGAGTTACTGGGGAACAGTGAACCCCCACCAGATCTGAGCTCTCTCAACTTTCTCTGGCATAAACCAGAACAGAACAAAAACTGAACAAAATCCAAGCA
>NW_008824499.1:1417800-1418691 GCF_000699105.1 Pygoscelis adeliae | reverse complement strand
AAACACGCACACGCACACATCCAGCCTTTTTGTGCGTGTGTGGGGATGGAGGGGGTGGAGAGTGCGTTTATTTCTTGCAATATTTTTTTTATTCAACGCTCGCGCTACCGGCGGCGATACCCGATCGCCAAAAACGCTAAGCATTGGTTTAAAATTCTTTTCTTTTATCTTCTCAGCATCTGGAGAGAGGGAGAGAGAGAGAAAGGGTGTGTGGGGATGGAGGGGGTGGAGAGTGCGTTTATTTCTTGCAATATTTTTTTTATTCAACGCTCGCGCTACCGGCGGCGATACCCGATCGCCAAAAACGCTAAGCATTGGTTTAAAATTCTTTTCTTTTATCTTCTCAGCATCTGGAGAGAGGGAGAGAGAGAGAAAGGGCGCGTTCATGAGGACTACAAAGTTACAAATATGGCTCCCCAGTCTCTCTTGCCTGATCACTGCAAAGAAATGAAGACGCACTTTAAACTAAACCATTCGCAACTCACTCGCAGTCCCTGTCTGCCTCTCCCTGCCCAGCACCCAGTACAAATATTTGCGAACTAAACACGCCAAGAGAGGAGCACCAACTTATTTTTATTTAATGCACGGCGAGCCCCCTTGAAGGCATCGCACACCGGCAGAGTCAGGAGCAGCCTCTAGTTTCCCCCTAGACCATAACGCGTGCGCCTTCGGGCACCCCCAAATTGGGGTGCACAGCCACACACACACACACACACACACAGGTAGGCACCTCAAGGGCAGCAGCGGCCCCGCCGCCCCCCCGCCGCCGCTCGCTCCCCCCCGAGCCCCGCGGGGTTGGGATGCACCCCCCCAAAAAAAAAAAAAAAATGTGGGATGGATTTTTTTTTTTTTTTTTTTTTTTCTTTTTTTTACTTTGGGGGGCCTCTTTCC
>NW_008824499.1:1403609-1416957 GCF_000699105.1 Pygoscelis adeliae | reverse complement strand
AGGGTGCGGGCGCTGCTTGTGCCGGGCGGGGGGCGCTTGGTCAGCGCGGGGTATTACCGCTCGGGGTGCCCCCCCTTGGGGTGAACGGTCTGAAGGGGCTGCTGAGAGCTCTGGGCAGAGAGAGGGAGGACAGGGAGGCGTTGCTCGTGCAAAGAAATCCCGGGCCGGTCGATTCCCTCTCTGGAAAGCTTCCTTGGAGATGCTTGTAGCTGCTCTGAATGTAAGCGTCACCAGAAGCCTTGCAGTCTCTCGGAAGCCTGCTCTTGCTGTTACTCCCGTCCAGTTGCTGGATGAAGTGGTGGGGCAGGGCCTGTGGTGCCAATAGGAGGTATATTCTCCTGTATCTTTTGCCAGGCAGACTTCTGAAATGAGGTGCCAGATATGTCCTGGCAGGGCTTGCTGTCTGCGTCAGGTGTTGGATCCACTAGCGTTCTGACAGTGGCGAAACCCCACGCTTGCTTGTCTCCATGTACTTGTGACGGGTTTTATCAAACATAGGGGATGTTTTTGTTGGGCGTAGCAGATGACAGGTAAAATGTGCTTCATTCGCTTAGTGAGATTCCCGCTTGTCCCTTCATGCGGAGTCGCTGGAGTTTTGGTGGACTTGTTAACCTTGCCTTCACCTCAGGTGGTTGAAAAAGACAGGGCTGTAAAAATCCCTAGGAGTTGTTTGAAACATTTGATATTCAGTATCAACCAAAAGATGAGAATTGCTGGAAAACTGTCTGTCTTGTCAAAATATTTTGCAGTGTGGGATGGAGATACTTCTCTTACCTGTGTCATCTGTGGATAAACTGTAATGAATGCAGTTGACAACTAAGCAGAAGTTCTGTTGAGAGTGTGCAAGCTGGGAGAAAGGTCAAGCTGGATCCAGCTTAAGGTAAAAAGTGTAACTTATAGTATGATACCACTAGTATTCTGCAACAGGTTAATGTTTTTGTGATGGTTTAGGCCTTGTTATGATTTAGCTGTTAGAGCTGTTGGATTTCAGTTTTGTCTGTGGCATGGACAAGTCATTTTATTTATTGTTCTGTGGCAGTGGTTTCCACATAGTAGAAGTTACTGCAGTAGTTTTAGAATATAAACTTTACAAAGCATTTAGGACTTCAGCATCAGGGTGAATTTTATTTTAGCACTGTTTTAAATTCTCCTTTACAGGTGTGAACAAAGGTGGCCCCTGGGCTGAGGCTTCATAAAGGAAGGTTTGGTCTGGAATTTTTTTTCATGGCACAGGTGAAGACCCCTGGAAGAGAACTTTTATCGTGGAAACAAAGTGTCTATAAGTATTAACTAAACCAACATAACATTTAAAAAAAAAAAGTTTCTGAGAATACAGAGATACTTTTTCTTTTTCCTTTGTTTTCTCAGAAGAAAGAATGTGTTGTGTGTTCTAATTATATAAAATTGTATCAAATGCTGCCCTCCAAACTAATTGCGGGAAGTTTATTCAACGTTCAAAAACAAAATTAAATGTTTAAACCTGTTGGTTTCCCCTCTGCCCATTCATGTGCACGTTGTTTGTATTGCGAGGGTTTGAGAAGTTCTTGAGAATTAAAAATGAATGGAAATGTTCCACAGGCCAAATATCTAAGCATCCTATCACAAAGGTAAATAAATTTTAAATAACATCTTTGCAGACTATAGCTTTTCTTAAACAAACAGCAACAAAAAAAGTCTGGTCACTGGACTGTCTAATACTTTTAGGATATGAAAAAAAGTAAATCAGCTTTAAAAATGGATATGGCTATGCCATTTAAACTAAGGATCCGGTTTTGTTCTCTTTGTAATAGAGGAAGAAATGGTTACGTTTTGATGAAGCAATACTGAGTCTTAGTTGGGGAATTTTTACTATGTGTTTCTATGAATAAAGCTGTCAACTATCTGTTATAGATGTCACTGATTAGAAATACTGCGTACTGACACAGTGTATGGAATCCTGTCTTGTCGGAGTCCTTAACAGAGTGGAGCAGCAAAAGTGGTCTGAGCCCTGCTTACGATGGTGGGAAACTGCTCTGTAGGATCCCTGGTCAGTCTTCTGTTGGAAGATCAAAATATTCTCCGTTCTTATGTATATGTTCTGATTTTTAAAGCTCGAGTACAAAGAAGTTAATATTGTGAGTAACCGCTGTAATCGCTACAGTTAATCTTTGACTTTTGTACATGGTTCACATATTTGTCCAATTTCTTCATTGCTCAAAGTAACCTGTTGTTAACTATATGAAAAGGAAATTCTAAATACAGGTTTGCATGTTGAAGCTGATCGTATATCGGAATCCTGGGCCAAAATCTAAGATACTAAAAGCACTCGCTATAGAAACTCTTCAGTTATTGCTGAGCCTGAGTTAGGTTTTCATGTGCTTCTATATGATTATCTTTCAGGTATTTTCTGATCTAGCCTTAAAAACTGTTCAGTGTAACTGCAGTTTAGCCAATTAGGTGATTTCATCCACAGTTTATATTTCGTTATGGATGGTTCTCCATGTTTGTTTGGTTTTTTTTTTTTTTTTTAATGTGAATACTGCAGCCTTACATTAACACAAGTTTCATATGAAGGGCTCCTATACGTTAAGCATATGCATCATGTGTGAAATCCTACTCTGTTCTATGTCTGTAAAATTGCTGGGTAGCTGAGCATTTGCTGAAATGAGCTGCAGATTGTTTTTTTTGTGGCTTACAATACTCCTTTGTAGATCTGCTGGTATCTTGTTTGTCCCTGCTGCATCTAGACAATGCGTTCCTTCATGTTTTGTGTAACATCTTCTTCAGTCATTTCTGTGTACATAGGTACGGTAACTGGAAACAGAAAATTCTGTTCTTAAATTGTCCCTCTTCCCGCCCTTAACTTCCCCCTGCCCCAGCATATCTGGAGTATTGGTCATTAAGGGGAATTTAGAACAGTATTGATTGCTAGTATCCAGGAATCCTGGGAAAAAGGGATGAAAATGAGCATTGGGAAACTATATAAATTTTCTGACAGCACAAATTTACACTTTGAGACCTTTAAAATCAATAGGGGAGTGCTATAGGCAGAATAAAAAAAAGAAAGAAGAAGAGCTCAAGACGTTGGATGAATAAGCTCTGGAGCTTACTACCGTTTTAAGAGGCTTGGATGTTGGTGCTGTGCCTTCCGTCTGTCGTTCAGTTGTTTAAATCTCTCCCGGTAGTGGTTAGCAAGGTGTAAACTGAGTGGTCAAGTCTAAACCCAGAAGGGTTCTTGTCTGCTGTTACTTGCTCATTTTTTAAATGTAATCAGCCCTTTGAGGGAGTTTGGCAAAACAGTATGTTTTTCAGTGCTTGCTTCTGGGACTGGTGTATAATTGCTCTGGCATATGAGTGATTCCCATTGGTTTCTGCATTAATTGCTTGCAAATACTCCACATTTGTGTCACAATATTCTGTTTTCTAGCAGTGTTTGAAGTAAGAGATTGATGCTCAACTGGGAAGCTCAAACAAGAAACGGAGAAAGGATGTTTAAAGCAATGTATAGAATGGGAAGCAGCTGTTTTAAGTTAGCAGATTAGGAGAAGAGGTGAATATTTCTGGTATGTCTCAAAACTGGCTTTTTTTTTCCAGAGTTGAGTGTAGGATGTAATTTCCCTTTTTATTTGCACAATACCAGGCGTACCAGTGGAGCCTAGAAATTCATAATTAACAAAACAAGGGAAGAAATTGTTTCACACATTTTTGCTGGTCTACGGGAGTAGACTGATCAATACATACACCCATAAACCTTCCGTAACTTGTACACCAGCTTTTAAAATAGTTTAAATAGTTTTCTGCAAGTCTTCTGCTGTATGCTCCCACCCCCCCTCCCAGTTTCTGTTTGTCAAATATGTTTGTTTATTTCTTACCGAAACTGGTTGTCATAGTTGGCACGCTTTTAGGACAGAGTTTAGATGAGGTTTGGAGGGGTTTTTTGGTTTTGTTTTGTTTTTTTAACCAGGAGATGGATATTGTCTCTTTTTGTGAAAAGGATGCTTAAGAGTATTCGTTAAGTTTATTCTCTGGTGTTCTTTAGATAACCAGGCAATTCCTCACATAAACTGGCAAATTTCTTTGTATTTCTTTTAATGAAAGATTTCTATTAATGGAGCATTAATAATTTTATTATGAAGGTAGGATGACATCGTTACAAATAAATGCTTTTTTATGGCTTTGATACTTCATTTTACTGTTCAGGATTTAACAAATGAAAAATAATTGTTCAGTTAGTTCCAGTGGCTTATAATACATATTACTTATTTTGTAACTGAATATTCAGCCATTCTTACTGCCATTGGGCTTCCTTTTACAAGCTGTCGGGTCCATGATCAACTTCAGAACTTTCGTAAAATCTCATGAATTAGACATTGTAAGCCAAAAACATTACAGATTAGCTTAATTGCTAGATAAACCTTCAGGATAATTTGGGGGAAAAATGTGCGTATAACGTGAAAGTGAAAAAATTGTAAATTGAAGAAATAGCATAACTTTGAAGTCAAATGGGCAGGCCATGCAGCTTTCCTGAGTATGTAGAGAATCAAAATACAATGACTTGTTAAGATGTGACAAGAGGGAGGGTAAGAAATCAGCATTTTTTTTATTTTTTTATTTTTTTTTTTAGTCTGTCATAGATCTGTGAGTGGGGCAACACGGAAGTAGGAAAAGAACTTTAAAAGGAGTTTCACAAGAATCTCTAAAGTTCCTTTAAAAAAGCTGATGCACTCAGCTGTGGTATGGCAGAACAAAACACAAAATCAGAGGTAGGAAAGAAGAATGACAATTTTTAGTACAAAAAGTTTAAGAAGGTTATATACCAGAATTCAAAGCTAAAAATATGCGTCAATGTATTTTGTAACGAAGGTGGAAAATACAGTGAATGATGTCAAAATGAAACTGTATAAAATGAAGTTTACTGAAAAGAGTTTGCAGGACTAATGTAGCTGTTCCTGAAGATGACAAAAGACATTTGGAGGACTCTAATTAAACTAGAAAATTTGGAGATTCTTGTCAAATCTGCGTGTGTTGGGATAAATAGAAAGGTCGTTTATTTTCTTTTTATAGCAGTTCGTCTGAGTTACTTAAAGCGACAAGAGCTCAATGTCAGGTTTTTACAAAGCTTGCACAACCAGCGGTGTGAATGTAGTTGAAAGTACAGCAGCCTCACCGTTCTACTAGGGCTTTAAGAATAAAGTTTCGGGAGTATTTGACCAGTTCTGCTCTTTTCAGGGGAGAGAAAATGAAATGTACTTGTAGTTTGTAATACTTTACAGAATGATTAGGTTTTGATTTAGCAGAAGTACTTCAAAAGAATGGAGTGCATTTCTTTCTTACGCTAAAAATAAGAAGTACCTGCTGTAGAAAGGGCGTATTGTACGAAACTTGCTGCAGTGGATGTGGGAGCTTTCAAGTCTGACAGTTTAAGTAGTGAAGATGAAAGTGAGGACAGTTCTTGGGCAGGGGACTTCAAGAGGAATGTGATTCATGGGACATAGCTACTAGCATAATTACCAGTGCAGCTGCCATAGTAACTTCTGCCAGTACTAAAAAATGTGTCATGTCCAATGCTCTATTGGTCATAGTGTAAGTGATAAAGATGGGAGCAGCAGAAGTGTGACACCTTGTTCCACTTGCCAACTTCAGACCAGCATACATGGGTGGAGCTATTTCTGCTAGGTTTCAAACTGACACCAAAACTTCACAGGATTTCCTAAAGTGTTTAGGCTGGGCTAAAATTTTGGAGTTGGAGGCGGTAAGATTTTGTTTTGTGTTTTCTGCAAATAATAGTGAAAGGGCAGGGACTCAGAAGGACTGAATTACTCTGATAATGAGTAAGACCTGTTGAATTCAGGCAAGAAAAAAACCCCAACCCTTAAACATAAATACCTTCTATTTTTGCACTCTCATTACACAAGGTTTTATTTCAATAATAAATTCATTTGTTTCAGTATTGTAATAAATAGGACTTTTCTACCTAAAGGTCAGACTTTTCATTTATTAATATTTGTTTCAAATTATGTTGAATGGAACATTTCAGATTTGATCAAAAATGGAATTTGGAGTTAGGAGCTCTTGAAAAATTTGGGGAGACGAGGGATAAGGAATGTTCTGCTAGACCCAGGCTTTCTTTTGATATAAATACTAGTTCAAATGAGAAAAATCTTTTACTGGGAAGTGGGGGACTTCTGAAATACTAACCCCAAAACAATATTTTCTCTCACTAACGTGTCATCAAAACTCACTTTTCTAGCACTCAATAAGTGCAATTTCCACTTAAAATTGTTAAAGTGAATTGCCAAAGGGTCATGCGTCAGTCTAGGGTCAAAGATGGGTCTGGAATTCAGGAACTCTGATTTTTATAGCCAGAGCAGGCTATTTAACTGCCTAGCCCCAACACCTGCATTAGCAGATCATAAAATTTCATCTGTGCAGTAGAAATAATCACTCTGTCCTATTTAAGAGAATACTTAGCTTCCTTCCTAGCTGTTCTGAGTATCAGCAACACATACATACACACACGCAATCTTCCTAATTTCATTCAGTCTTCCTTACCCTCTTCAAAGAATTGCCAGGTTTGCTCTTCTAAACCTCTCATCTGCCTGTTGCTTCACTTTTGTCTTTTCCACCTCCTGTTTCTTAAGCACTTGCCTCTTCCTACAGCTTGTTTGGCATTCTTGAGCAAAGGCTTTTGTGGCTTGATTCAGAAAAGAGATAAAGAGGGAATCAGAAGTTCCAGTATACAAAGTTATCACAAGATTGTTAATTATTTGATGAAAATGTTCTGTAAGCATCCCTGACTGTTGCCCCTGTTGACTGCTGTGGTACAATTCCTACAGACTTAAATTCAGGCACAATATGAGTCCTGCGGTAGTCCTACTATAGGACTGGGCTCTACTATAGAGTGAGACTGCCTACACTCCTCCCAAGCACCTCCTGACTGCAAACAGAGCGATAGTAAGTAGTGTGGTTCTGTAGCTTCCATGTCTGGCATGTATATATATGCACTGGGGCTCAGCCCTAATAAAGTGACCTTTTTTGTGGCAGTTACATTGCATATTTTCTTCGTCATAGATGGCTATCAGTTTATGGAATGAGAGTCACACGGCATTTTTGAAAATGCCATTAAGGATTAAGGTTCTCTACAAAATTTATTTTTGCCTGTTATTTTTTTTAACAATGAAAACCCCAAGCCTGAAAATTCTAGTTTAATCCTTTTTCTGTGCCATCTTCGAACCCCTTTCCAATATGGAAAGCAGGGTGAAAATGGATTGTTCAAAAAAAAAAAAAATTTAGTCTCCTTTTAAAGCCAATGAAACGAAAATAGTTCTAAAATGAAAACTACAGTTTCAGCTGGTGTAAAAGGAGATCAGCTCATCCCAGAGTGTTTTTCCTCAATAATTAGGTCTTCACAGTCTCCAAAGTAGGTTAACAAATAGAGTTTAATAATCCTTTAGTTTCTCTGCTTTTCTGTGTGACTTTCTGCCTAATGTAAAGGTATGGTGCATTACTAATGCATGCATTACTTTTTTGCCCAATTACATAAATAATTCCATTGTTAAACTCAGAGGTCAGTCACAGGTGGCGATAGGATATGAAATTTCTGTTTCAGCCAGCGCTCTGAAAGAGGATTTTGCAATTCTTGTAATGGTTCAAAAACTCACTGAGCCAGAGACAAATCTGTCCAATGGATTGATAACTGTGAAGAATCACAGAATCATTCATAACTGTGAATAATATCCATGAGATGTACAAACTAGGAGGAAGACTCGCGTCCATTTTACAGGTGGGTAAATTGAGCTGAGGTAAGTGATGTGTACATCGTGTGGGAAACCTAGATAGGTCAGAATTTATAAATCCTAACGGACAGTAGAGTTACCCTTCCTGTCCACCCGGAAGTACTTGGTGCTTCTTAGGCATGCAGGTTAGTCTTCAAGTGTGTGGTGTGTCTTCTACCATTTTTCATGCCCACTTATAAAAATAAGTGCAGCTACTTTTAAGACGGAGGAAGAAAAGAAAAAGTTGACAACAAATTCAAGACCTGACTTGTACTAGAATACGTGGATACTTTCTTTATTCAGAGACAGAATGAAGGGGGAATGAAGCAAATTCTGTAGCGTAGGAGTTACTATCAAAAACAAATTAATTTTAAAGATAGAGTAGATGGGCCTTTTTAGAAAGTTACAAAGCAGGGTTCTTCCGTGCCTGCACCATTGATGCCCTTAAAGTGGAAGTGATGTACTGGAACACGGATAATGAATTGGTGCTGAATAGGAGGTTGAGCGCACACTGGATGTGGTGGCCTGGCTCGTAGAGATAATGGAATTGTTGCCATTGGCTTCATGAGCGCTTTGGTTTTGGCTCATAAGCCGCTTACAGTTCCACTTCTGCAGTGGGAATAAAGAGCAATCAGCAAGTTTGTACAAAAGCTGCTGGTAGCCATCAGCCATGAGATCTAGCCTGGCATTTAATTAAAATTTAATTAAATAAATGTTTTTCTGGAAATAATTGAGAATCCTAATCCTCTTGGGGCCACATTGTGTTGTTTCCCCTCCTAGGTGGGTATGGAGTTTCTGGCCGGCAAAAGCAGGAGTTTTACAAGTAGTCTATGCACTCTGTCCTGTAAAGCTGTAATTCAAGTACGTTTTGTGTCTGCTAACACAATAGTAGCTACAGGGGTGAAGGAGGATTTGGATAAGTAACGTTCAGTTTTACTTCAGTAGTCTGCAGAGTGAGGGTCCCTACCTCCTTCCTCATGGAAAGAGGACCCCAACACATAGGAAGTGCTTCATGCACCACCCTAGTAAATGGAGGCCTCTACTGAAAGATAAAACTCGGTATGCTGCTCCAGTGAAATACATTACACATTTGTTATTTTCTGGGTAACAGCCAAATCATTTGTTGTCCCTCCCCACATGCACTTCCATTTATAAAGGAAGTCTTCAGTCTTTTGAATGTCACACAAAACTGTTCAAAACCAGACTTGAGCAACTGAAATTCAATTAGTTCAATCAGAGCAATTCAATTGACACAGCTGACTTCTGTGATCTGAACAAAAGATTTTGCTTTAATTGTGTAGGAATATATAAATGATGATGTGGTTGTCTTGTTCCCAGCCCTCCAGATAGATGTAATGCATTTTAAAGTTTACTGGTATACACACCACAAACTCGAGGTTTATGTGGTGCCTCAGCCTTTCATAAAATTGCAGGTGAAAACAGTCCCCTGGAAAACGAGAGCGTCGGTGTTTTCTGTGGGCAAGCCTGGTGAACATTGGGAGGTTAACATGTAACATTGCAACTAAATTCGGTAAATGGCCCAGTCGTGCCTTCTGTCTTGAGACATATGGTCTTGTAACATCAATTTGCAGATGATAAATCATTTGAGGTTGTGATTCACAGCTCAACTGTGTGATGTTCAAGTCAAAAACTGAACTTTATCTCAGAACAGAAGAGGTTATGGTGTCCAGTTTTCTTAAATCTATTTACACTGGTCAGTCTACAACATAGAATGGAGTGCAAAGTCAACGTAAACATGTTTATTCCCTAATAAGAGGACCAAGATTCTCCACTAGCTAGAAGCGGAAATTTCCTTCGTCATCTTGCTTCTGCCACTTAGCAGTCATGTTCTTGGACTTCTGTTTTCCCATGGCATCTGTGGCTCGTTGCCACCAGTTCTTTTCTCACCTTCCTAGATACTTCCTTACCATGTCATGTTTGTCCCTCCTCTGGTTTTCTGTATGTAATCAAAGACCGCAGCCATCATCTTGCTTCCTCTGTCCCTTACTTTGCATAAGCATGAAACTAGTGGTCATACCAGCAGTTCTTGTGTTACCTAGTTCTGTTTTCTGTCACAATTTAAAATCTCATTTCGTCTTTCTGAAAGTGTCTGTGTAAATGAGGCATCAGCTTAAGCATCACACAGTGTACTGGAGAGTCTTTTCCTCTGCCAGTCCTCCTTTTTCACTGTCTTAGTCACGGCAGATGAAACAGCCTTATTTGTTTATCATGCAAATTCAAATCGGGCATCATCTTTGAAATAAGTTTTTTCTCTAATTCTGAGTAGGGTTGTCTAAACTTCCATATTTCTTTCTACATGAAATCTTAAGTGATGAGGTCCTTGGCCATCTGCACATGGAAAAATAAGCAACATCTCACCATCTAATTAATCACTCCTTCCAATATTGTTTTCTCTAACTCGACAAATTTCATCATGTGTTACATTCATCTGGAGCGATGCTGCGAAGGGCATTGTACAGGATAGTGGTTTGATATTTCATCCCCTTCTTGTCCTCTGCTCTCTTGCTTTCAACAGGAAGTCTTTTTCCTTATCTTGGATCCCGCACTGCCTTATTTCTCATCACCTCACCTTAGTCAGCCACTAATTTTTTTTTATGAGTGTGCCAGCCTCCATTGTCTGCCTGTTGCATTTAAAACCATTATTTTCATACAAGGAGGAGTATCCCATAAACAACCCCTTCTCCTAAACAACCCTTAATTTTCCTTTACTATGATGACTGCGAAAGTCTTCAGAGTTATTTGTTGATGTGCCATTGGGACTATCAATGCTGTCTTGCTGTTTCTTTGGGCCTCCCTACCTGTCTATTCTACTGCTGCCTCTTACATTTCTTTTTTGTGCACATTGTGGGATTTCTGTCACGTGTTTATCCTATCCCAGGACCTGGCATGAGTCAGTGGCTGGACTTTATAGACATTCTAGTAAAACAAATAAGTAATGATAGAATATGAAATGATCAAACATTGACTCATGAGTACGGAAGGCCATCTAGCCCATACTTCCTTTCAGGGCAGGGTCAGCTACACATAACTTTCTTCCTAACATGTTTATGTGGGCTGCTCTTGGAGGTAAGTAACATTGAAATTTCCGCTCCCCAGTAATTTGCTCCAGTACCTCGCCATCCTTGCTAGTCGTAATGTCTAACCTGAATCTTCCTTGCTGCAGCGTAAGCCCATTTCTTCTCGTACAGGCTGTAAACAGAAAAAAAGGTATTTCCCTTGTTTGGTTGTTTTTTTTTTTTAAAACCACTTTAAATAAAGTACTTACAGACTTTGTGGTCTTTTTCTCAGGCCAGCCTCCTCTGTTTCTTCAGCCCTTCCTTGTAGGTTGTTTGCTGAACATCTGATCATTCTTACTGGCTTTCTATATATATATATATATATAGTCTGTATTAGGTACACCCCTTTCTTAAGGCACAACATTCCAAAGTTGGGTGCTGTACTCCAGCTGAGACCTGGGTTATATTTGTCTTTGATCCCCACAAAGTGCAGTGCTGCTGTCAAAATAAACAAACACTGTTGGCTCGTGTTCACCTTGTAATTTCTCTGCAACCATCAGATTCTTTTCTGTAGTTACTTAGCTCGTTCTTTCCGTCTAGTATTTACGTGATTCAAGTGGCAGTAATAGTAAGTAGCTGCAGTTTTTCCCTCAACGAGGGTCTCCATCTGGATCGTCAATATGTCAATGAAAAACTGTTCCTAGAGGGAAGTATGATCAGCATGAGGAAGTTTGGCCTTGAACTGGAAACAGAACTGGTAAAGATGCTGAGGCTGTTCAAAAGCCTCTGGTGGATATAAGCCACCTAATTTTTTCACGGTGGTTTGGCTGTATCCTTGTAGTCACAATACCTGTTAGATCAAATAGCACTGCTTCTCTGATATTTATCCCTTAGGTATGTAGAGGGAGGAATTTTATCCCTTTTCAGCCTTCATTTTTGTGAAGCGTCTATATACTTGATGAGATCTGATACAAAGACAGTCTTAGCTGTTCTTCTCTGGACTTGTTCTTTGCTAACAAGAATAATTAGATTTTTACTAACTTTTCTGATCTATTTCATCCTGGGTGTCGCTTAAAATGCGAGGGATCCAGGTTTCATGGCTGAATCTTGAACCTCAGAGACAGCATAAAGAAGTATATCAGATGGTACTTTGAAGAGTGAGTCAACAGGCCAAGTGGCTGAACGTCCATCCTTCCTATCCGCACAATCCCAGAGTGCTGCAATGGGTGAGGAGCAAACTGCCAATACTGGACCCAGCAAAATCTTACAATGATTTTCAGACTGAAAAAAATGCTGGAGGGGACAGAAAAGATCTGGGGAGAAAGAAAGAGGAAGGATTTCTTGTTATTAATTTCTATCTGTATTGAGTGCAGTACTCCTATTCTAGGCCTTGGAAAATGACATGTTATTTTCTTTTAAATATGACAAAAGCAAAACCTAGGACTAAGTGGTGGATATTAAATATTGAATATACCAAAAGGATTTGTGATCTGCTAAGCATAAAAAGACTTCACTTCAAAAAGAAACGGGGTGCCTAGGCCCTATATGTTTGTTTTTCTTCATACAGATCATGTATTCCCATTTCTGTTTAAGCTAAATTTACGTTTGGGTAAATGGAAGTGCTTTTCCTTTACAGAAATGCTATTACAAAAATAGTAAGTAATTTAATCAAATGAGCTTCACAGAATATTCACAGTTCACCCTCTTGTGTGCTGGAGTTCAGCATTGTACAAACAGGATGAGAAATTCTTTGCTTACCTAGCAGCAAATTGGCTGCTTAGTCAGATATGCAAAACACCCTGTCGAGCGTACAATGGTGAAATAAAGTTTTGATAATTTTGCTTTCTTCTATAGAGTCATTTGTTGCGGGGTCAGACTTTTCAGATAATAGCTGTACAAAGTGCCTCAGCATTCTGTGTGTCTTCTGAATGAAGCTCAAAGCACGGATCTTTATGCTGGAATGTGTGCTTGGAGATGAGCTAGGGAAATATTCAGAGGCTCTGAATATTATTACCGCTTATGCGCTGCGTTACTCTTTTTGAAAATTCCCAGAGCTTGCGATATGTCGTGTATATTTAAAAGCCCCATGAGGGGAGGAATAAAATACATTCTTCTTCTTTCCTCCATACTTCATGAATAGCTTCTTTCTTGAAAATACAAAATGATACAACCTTGTTTATTCTTTTACATCTACTTCTACTGTTTTTACACTGATCTTAAAAATGTACTCTTTCTATCATTGTTCTTTAAATATTTTCTTCCTATCTCAGCCTCATGAGTGGAAAGCCATAGGAAATGAATGTTTGTGGTTTATTAACGTTTAAGTTCTGGTAGTTGAGAGTTCCACAAATCACTGCAGTATGGGCAAAACAAGTAGAGTTGCATTTTCAAATCTTGTTTCTGTATGTGGAAATTCTGTGCCCACCCTCTTTTTTTTTTTTTTTTTCCTGAGGCAGTTCCACAGGTCAGTCAGGCATTCGAAACTCGAATCAATTTGTGTGAAAACAGAAAAAAAAAAAAAATTCAATTGGCAGTTACGGGGGTATCTTACTACAGGACTCCGAAAACACAGGAATG
>NW_008824499.1:1401953-1403593 GCF_000699105.1 Pygoscelis adeliae | reverse complement strand
GTGTGCTTATAAAGAAGGGTGGGTGTTCATCTGAGGAATTAGGTAGACTTACAGGATCAGATTCTGAAAATACAGAAGGGCCGAAGGAGCATGTGCAGGTATGCAGAGCTGCATGCCAAATCTATCTGCTCGGCTGCAATGACCATCCATGCAAATTGAGCTTTTGTGGATGCAGATGAGCTGTACTTGTTTTACTGGGCATGCATCTAATTCACACACAAGTTCATGACAAGTGATTATACAAATGAGAAGTCAAATGACTTGAGTGTTTTGTATTAATTAGTACGTTTGTGAACTTTTAAAACACACTGATATACATGGTCGTATGTATTTGAAGATACATCTCTGCATACGGGTTACTAAAGGTAAGTTCTAGTACCGGGAAAAGTATTAGTACAAGGACAGTACAATGATACAAACAAGTCACCTTTGGTTTTTTATTCCGTGAGGTAAAATGGAGAGATTCTGATGTATTATTTACTAGCTAGGGGTGAGTACTAAATGTGGCTTTTTGTTCCTCTAAAACGAAGGCAGTGGCTCACCAACTTCCGGTTTTCACAGACACCATCAAAATATCTTCCCCTTGATTTAATCTTCAGCTTGTTCCAGCTTTCCACCTTCCTTCTGTAAATACTCGCAATATGTCTTTACTCAGCATCTCTGAAGGCAAGGGGAGCACAGGCGGAGCTTAAAGCTAGGGGTAGGAAATGAATTTAAGCAAAGGGAGATACTACTTGAATATTTTTTTTTTTCTGCAAAGGGCTTCTATCACAAATTCACTATATAATCGTAGAGCAATGTGGTACTCTCCAGAAATATCTAAACTCCACCCGAAAAAAGTCCACAATAAAGGAGGGACCTATAGAGAGCATGTTTTGCCCTTTTTTTTTTTTTTTTTTTAAAGGGGTATCCTTTAGATTCCTGCCAAAAGGTCCTATTACTGAATCCTGTACATTAAGCTCATTAAGTGTTTTAATTAAAAAGTGTAGGCACTCCCCTTAAGTCTTGATTAGATGTATATTGTTCCCTCTGTTGAGAACCATCTCCTTCACCCAGTTTTGGCCACCTCTTCTCTAATCCTGTTTTGACAGAATTCTCCTGCAGCTGACTTGAGGCCTGACTGTGGGTGGGAACCCACAGATTTACAGCACAGTTGATCACATATACAGAAAGCCATTGTTTTTAATTGACAGTTAAAGTGTTGATATTGGGGAAGAAATGCTCTTGAGATCCTCAGTGTTGCTGTCCTCTTTGATCTCCTTGGCAATCCCTCTGCTTAGGCAAGTCAGATCCTCAATGTTTTATTGAGGTTTTGATACAGGCAAGTCCACCTCACCGCAGTGATTAAGTGGATCTGTCCTGCCCTTTTATAATTTCACAGTTTCTTTGTTTGGCGATTCTTTGATCACCTCCAGTCTCAGATCTCTGCAAGATGCCATCCTTTTCCAGGGTGTGCCTCCTCTTGACAAATCAGTTCCCTGTGAGTTGTAGTTGAGTGGGGTAATCCTAAAGTCAAACAGTCCCCTGTTGCTAGCCTATACCAGTACCTTTTAGGGATTTCCATCCTACATGGAGAGTAGAAGACAACAGGATGAGGAAAAGCCCAAGTTTGCGTTTTGACAGGTACCATCGTTTCAGCA
>NW_008824499.1:1391861-1401933 GCF_000699105.1 Pygoscelis adeliae | reverse complement strand
AGATCGTTTACAGAGGAGGACTGGAATGAGCTATGTCGAGAGAAAGTGGAGCACGAGGAGCAGGGTCCGTATCCTTGGTATCGCCATGACCAAAACTGGACCATGTCATCTTCAGATGCAGTAGGCTCATGAGCAAGTGAAGGTCAGTGAGCACAGTAATGTATTGAGGAGTCTTTGGAATCAGGCTTTGAATTAACCAGGCCATCCCATTCAGAACATCAAACAATAATCAAAAGGTGACTACTGATTAGGCAGACCAAGTAAAACGACCTGAACATAATTGCAGTTGTGCAGACCTGTGGAATCACGCTGCTTGGAAGGTGCTGCAAGTGGGCTTCAGCCGTACTGTTGCCCTTCTCCTTGCCTGCTCTCCCCAAGATAGAGTTCGCAAGAACCAAACCTTGAGATAAGGAAAATGTGCTGCTGTTGTGAGGTTAACACCGGGAAGGTGTTCAAATGAGGGAGGCGGATCCCACTAGCTGCTGGTTATTGAGGTCCAATAGTCTTTTTATTTCATAACTGAAATTGTAGGGAATATCCTGTAATAGCGAGTAGCAGAGTAGAAGCCAATTACTTATCTGGTGAAGCTGATAGAAAGGACTGGTTTTTGGGTTGACCTACCACTAGCTTGCGTTATGAAGCTTTTTTTGATGTGACAATTATACCTGCTTCTTATTTGTTCATTAATAGCAGTGAATATGTTTTAGCCTATTTTAGCCTTTCTTTCAAGGTAGAAGAATGAACATTAAATGTGTATCTAGACAACAGCCTGTCTTTCAAACAACAACCATGAAGTGCCACAATGTTTTTAACCTTCCCATTTATTCTTGCTTCAAGGTAAGTATATGTGACTTGGCTGTCAGTGTGGCCATAAACCATTGCCTAATATACATAGTCAGATATTCCAAAAACAACAACAAAATAGTCTTCTCTTTGTGTGGATGACTGTTACTGTCTGGTGAATGTCATCTGTGTTAAAGTGATTTTAACTTGTTGCCCAACAAAAAAATGTGTTATAGCAGCACTTTGTTAGCATTAACATTTTTCTGGCCATATCCACTGCAGTTTCCAGGGTCTTATCTTATGTTTCTGGCTCTGGAATTCTGCATCTCTGGATTTCTAGAAACAGAGTTTGTTAATCTTTCATGCATTTAGTAAACACATATTCCCAAAGCAGACTTTATTTTGTCTTTTGCATAGGGGCTATGTGCATAGAGCACAGCATACATTTTGCTAGCTATACTTGATTTTAAGAAGTGAAAGTAATTAATAAGGTAAGATCCTTAGTGTACACAAGTTTGGACCAGGAGGGATCCATATGCTATGAAATCTGCATAAAAGAAAGGCATTTCTGGCTGTCTTTAAATTTAACATTATTTTATGTAAGTATGTTCCTAAGGCTTTTGTATTGAAATGTCTTCTTACCAGTGCTCCATGATTTGCAGGGGTGTTGTTCCTCAGCAGAAATAACTGGCTTGGCTATTTTGCAATGTTATTGTTAGAAAATCCAGAAGTAATATTATTTAGAATCGCCTTCTACAAAGTTTACTATTCCACTGGTACTAATCTTTGGCAGATACTAGATGCAAAAGATTTGAGAATGACAGGAGTGACTAGCCATAGCACTCAAATAGGAGCAAAAAGAAGGGAGAGAGTGACTGAGCAATCTATGTGGAACATGAAGATTTCTCCAGATGTGACTCTGCACCCTCATGTCCCCAAAAGGAGTTACCAGTATAGATCAGATATATGTAATACCTAAGGAAGCATTAATCAGCTCCTAGACTCCTCAGCAGGCTGTGAAACACTCTCGGGAACAGTCTGCCAAAGAATGCCGATGATCAAGTGATTCTTAACTTGCATTTCATTGGGGAAATGTGTTGTCAGTCAATATCTTGCCAAGCAAGTTTAATGGGGTGGAGATTCTGGGAAAACTGGTGGGACTGGAAGTAAGTAGTACTCTTCTAATATTAAAATTGAGTTAGGCTTCTGAATAAAAAGTGATTATTTGCCTAATTTCCCTTCAGATGTTCTAATATACACATGGGTCCAAAGCTAATTCTCTGACTATTTAATAGCTTTTAGCTGGTTAAGATGCAGACCTTAGAACTGGGGGGGGTTGGGGAACGACGATAACTCATGGCTGGGAAACCGGGTAAGAAGAAAAATTTTGAATTTTTTTGGTCCTTCTAAAATCTTTTTCTTCATGGTTTCTGTTATTTCCAGTTCTCTCATTCCTTTGTGATCTATTATTTCTATGGGTGTTTCTCAAAAAGCTGCTCTTCCTGCTTGTAGAATATAGCAGAATGGGGACAAGTGGTTTGTAATGTCATTTTTAAAAAAAATATTTTCCGTGATGCCTAAAAAACAGGATGGAAAAGAAATCCTCTTTATATTTTCAGAAATATGGCTTAGACTTTTTTTTCCTGTTGGGAGACTCTGGATAACCCAGAGATGGGGGACTGTCAGCCTTGGAGACCCTGGCTTGAAAAGGCAAGGATTTGAAGTCTCAGCCAACATTACTTCTCCCCAGGTATTTGAGTTAATGAACATAAATAGAAACCTGATAATTTTCAGCCACCTGTAGTAAAGCAATTTCCTTTGCAGAGCAAATTTTGCTACCATCTCTCTCAGATTCTGACTACGCATACCCCACGGGAGAGAAAACCTCAGCATCCAATGTAAGATCTCAGCAGGCAGGAAATTTTTTTTTCCCCCTTTTAAACAAAATGTAACTAGTTACACTTCACCTTTTGTTTCTAGGGTATGTAAAGAAAATTCACAACCTGGAAAAAACCCAAAACTTTTAATCTTTTCCCCAAATGAATCAATTTGGAATATTTTCTTTGAGCAGACTGACCTTCCCTTTAGCTGTGCATGCCTGTTCTGTAGGCTGTTTGTGCTGTCCAAAGACTTCCAGGTGTTTAAGATCCTCATTCCTGAAGGTACTACGCATAAAAAAACTCTAGGAGTTCCTAGAGTGCATCCACATTTGAAACCCATCTCAGGGTCTTGGTATTTGCGTTCAGCATTTTGCATTTCTGCCACTGTTGAGAGAGCAGAGTGCCTGTAGTGTATAGTTACATTATGATTAAGCTATTTTAAGTAATGGTATAGCCAGACAGCCTGGTGACATTTTGAAACAGGTAGTCATTGTTCTGGTAAGCCACCTCATGGTTCACTGTGGTGGAGGTGGGCCACATGTCCGGCGATTACTGTGTTGGGTGTTGTACAAGTTCTATCAGGGGTAATTGAAATTTGGGACTTAATGTCAAACTGAGCAATCCCTGTGATGCTTCTTGTTTTATACCAAAAGTTTCCTTGATACTACCCCCACACACCCCTAAGTAGAGAGGCCCTAGCAAAGAGGAAGAGAGATGTGCATCTGCACTGTATTCCTCACACTGGTGAGTTCAAGCCAGCTGCTGCAGGCTTGTGTGAAGATAGGTAATAGATCTAGACCCAGTGACGCTGAGAAAGGGACTGATATAGAAGAACATGCTTCTTTCTGATTTTTTTTTTTTTTTTAATTGAAAAAGTTTGTGCAACAAATGCCAGTTTGGGGATCAGCCAGCTGACCCTGACTGGGAAGTGCTGTAGGTCTGCAATAAGAGAAGTTGAGGATGCCTAGAATGACTTTTCTCTGTTGCAGGTCTTGCTTTGTGGCTCCACAACATTTATATGCATTCACTACTACCTCCTCTCCAGCTGCAAGTCCACAGCTAGCCAGTTTGGTATTGACAGATAAATCACCAGGGCTTCTCTAATGGAGCCAGCACTGCTGACCGGAAGGTGTTTGTCCCCTCTTGGGTTATTTTTGTCTGAGTAATGCACAGCAACTTGACATAGTTTGAGATTTTTTCTTTTTTTTTTTATTTTTTTCTCAGTGGAGTTTCTGAATTGCATGAAACTCTGTGATATGAGTCCCATCGGTGAATCATTTAAGTTGGAAGGGACCTCTTGAGATCAACTAGTCCAACCCCCCTGCTGAAGTGGGGTCAACTACAGCAGGTTGTCCAGGACCATGTCAAGTCAGGTTTGGAGACTATACCTCCTCTCTGGGAGAGGAAGGGGGGCACTTGCCCACCCCCCCAAAAAAAAAAAAAAAAAAAAAAAAGTGTTTTCTTGTGTTGAGATGACACTTCCTTTTTTTTTTTTTTTCATTTTTGGCCCGTTCCCTTTTTTCCCTGGGCACCTCTGAGAACAGTCTGGCTCCCTCGTCTTCATTCCTTCCCATCAGGTATTTATACACACTGGTAAGATCCCTGAGATTTCTCTTCTCCAGGCTTAAGAGTCCCAGCTCTCTCGGCCTCTCCTTGTATGAAAGATGCTCCAGTTCCTTAATCATCTTTGTGGCCCTGCACTTGACTTGCTCTAGGACAAGTCCATGTCTGTCTTGTACCAAGGAGCCCAGAACGGCACACACTGGTAACGAGCAGAGGACCTCACAGGCTTTTTGCTTTACGCAGTTGGTCTCAAAACCCACTTTCAAGAGAGGGTGTTTTGTCCAATGTTTTTCCCAGCCTCTCTGACCACCACGAGGTGACTGAGGGGTTCCTAACTCCAGGAATGTATTAAGTCAGGTTTTTTTGAGGAGAAAAGGGCCACAAGATACATGCAGGCTACAGCACACTTGGTGAGCGTAGAACCAACACGTTATTCAGGAAAACCTTGGCTTTGTCAGCCCTGCCAGGTAGTGGCCGTTTTTCTGTCCTCTCTCCTGTCGCACTTTATGGAACCTTTACTGCATTCTTCCACTTTTTATCTCTGTTTTGGCCAAAGCAGGCTCTCCAAGAGTGTATTTTGTACCGGTGTTCCTTTGGTGTAGATTGGCCAGGAATTCAGAGACATTAGCAGCTTTGTTAGTAGCAGTCACCAGCATAGTCAAGCAGCAGGGGGAGAAAAGAGAAAATTAATTCTAAGGGTTAGGTAGAACATACCAGTGGAGAGTCTGGCAGAGGCACAACAGCTGTTGGGGGTGACTGACTGCCTGTGAACTCCCTCTGTGTCCCAGTAAACCTATTTCCTAAGAGCTTCTAAATACCAGTTGTTTCCTAACAAATTCTTCTGTTTATCAACACAGAATACTTTGTAACACCAAAGAGCAAGCAGGCCTGCGGGAAATTTCGAGTATAGGCAAATTGTTAGGCTTGAGGCCTGAACGTATTTTCTGGAACTTAATGCCATCTCTGTGTTCCTGTTATCTCAGATTCCTAATTTAGATTTGAGATCTCTAAGGGGTTCATTTGAACATACTCTTTACTAGCACTTTAAAAATGTCAGACATATGTTTGTCAAATTTAGAGCTGGTTTAAGCACAATTATGCATGCATTTAAGCATAGTAGTTAAGTGATTTCATGAACTATATCATTAAGTTTATACTAATATAATTATACTGATACTAGCAAGTTTTGTGAATTAACCGTATTTGTTTCCAAACAAATGTAGTTAGTTGTATTGGTACAAAATCTGTGCATAGACAAACCCTTACTTTTGCTAATAATACAGTATTACAAAGGTGGGATGTGTTTTGTAAGAGGCATCATCATATTCTTCCCCTTAAACAAGAGGAAACTGAGGAGTTGGAACAAGATGCTTTAGTAAAAAGTGGGTGTAGATTTGTTTGGTTTTGGGGGGCTTTGGGGGTGGGGGTTGGTTTTTTGGGGCGGGGGTGTTTGTTTGGTTTGGGTTTTTTGTTTGAGGGAATAGGGAGCTGTAGATTTCAAGGACGAAGCATGCTTGGCAGCAATCCAGAGATCGTTTCAAGTGTTCCTT
Organism: Pygoscelis adeliae; assembly: GCF_000699105.1. Taxonomy (NCBI): domain Eukaryota; kingdom Metazoa; phylum Chordata; class Aves; order Sphenisciformes; family Spheniscidae; genus Pygoscelis; species Pygoscelis adeliae. The sequence goes on along the minus strand of NW_008824499.1, from coordinate 1,396,157 downwards.
AGTCAAAAAAAGTAAAAAGTCAGAATAACATGCAGAATCAGTATTGTCGGGGCTGTCTTGACTGGTGATGACTGGGGAAGGGCATCTTTGGTGGGTGAGGGCGGGGGCTCTGAGCACGGCTGTTCCTAGGGGAGCTCCCTGCAGCCTGCACCATGCCGGCAGCAAAGGTGTGTACTGAGCTGTCACACAGAAGAACCTGGCAACTCCTTTGTCTGGCTCATCACTTCTAGCAGCTGAGCATTCACCGGGTAGAGGTCGAAAAGCCATGGAGAGAGACACATGGATTGTTCCTGGGAAGTCATTTCTGAATCAGATTCCACTCCTGCAAACCATGCAATACAAGAAACCTCCCCTTCTGGAGCTGGGGGATTTGATGGGTGCAGGGGAAAGAGCTGCATGGCGTTAGGGGGTTCTCTGTATGCCTACGGGGAGCAACAAGAGGATGGGAGTTCCACTGCAATAGTCCAGTCCCTAAGCTTACTTCTCTTTGCGTGCAGAAGTAATGGGACAACCTGCAGCCCCAGGTGTGGCGTTGCCAGCATTAAATATCAAAGTTAGCCCTTTCCTTCTGTTTTCCAATTCTATAAACCCTGCGTAAGTACTGCCATCCCTTGGGAGTACTGCTGTACTCCGTCTGCTGCTGCCACCTGGCAGCGGTGTCAAGCCTGATTCATCTCCGAGTGAGACTTGTTTTAAAGGGATGAGCCTACATTTCTAAATTAGCTGTATTTTAACTAACTGAAAGGTAGGCCAGAGCCTGAGCTGCCAACTCTCTCAATAAAAAGAAATTTTATTTTGAGAGGAACGCAGTAAAAAGTCCGAAGTCTTTTGTCTGGAGAGGATGCCATGTTCTTTCCAACTCCTTTGCTGGTAGAGGAACCTCTCAGGATCAAGTTCTCACTGATTTGGTTTAGGGACTTAACTGGAATGGGCGGAAATGTTTGGATAGAAGTTTCCTATCACAGCATCTGTTTTTTAAAATGAATGTGTTGATGTTTCAGTAACATTTGGGGAAAAAATATAAAATCTTCAAAAATTGAAATCATGTTTTGGTTTGCTTTTCCCACCTCATTTTATATTTGATAGCGTAAAGGGTCTTGTTTGACTTTCAGGCTTCAGAAGTTATTATTTTCAGTATTCTGATGTGGTTCTTATTTCAGCAGTTCCAGCCAGGTGCCGCATTTGGAACAGCTCTGCTGGCCACAGGGAATTGCTGTTTGGTCACAGCTACTCTGAAGTGTTTCCTTCCCCGTGGGCGCGGCGCTGGCTTGCAGGAGTTACTGCCCCGGTGTTCGCAGGGGGTACGTGACGGCTGCCAGTGCCAGCCGTTTCCCCTGGTCCCAGCACAGGACCACCCTTGCAACAAGTGGTGCCTCGGATGCTGCAGACTGGTAGCTGGGCCACTCTCTTTTCTCTCTGTTTTGAAATGCAGACATCAAGGTGAAAGAAATGTTCTAGTAAATTTGTTCTGAAGCTCTAAAAGAAAACTTTCCTTTTCCCATGTGTTTTCCGTTTTGTTAGTTTTGCAGTATCAACTTTTCATCCTGAGTCAGATTTTCTTTTCCCCAAAAACAAAACAAAATCTATCATTTTCCTGAAACAGAAATCCCATTTTCACACATGCATTTCCACTGATTTTTGTGGGACTCCTCACATACATAAAGTTAAACAGCTACAGAGTGTTATTGAAATCGCGACCATAAATTTTGTAATAGGTTAAAAGTGTCCTGTCAAACTGTGGATAATAATTTCTGGATATAATGAAACTGTTCATAACTTTTGGGGAAAAAAATGAGACTGCATTTCCCCCAGTGATTTACAATGGCTGTAATTTTTAAAGGGCCTAAAAAAACTTTCCAATTTAAAATTATTTAAAATACTTCCCTGAACAAACAGTGATGCTTTGTTGGCCATACTGCTATCTAATTAAATATTTACTAGACTTCTGTATCTGGTGGCTGAACCAGGAACTTGGAAGTGCTGATGCACACAGCTCTGAAACGGCATCTCTTCAGCTCTGCCGGCTGACAGCCCTGACCTTGGCGGGCTGACCCTCTGCCTCCCACACCCTCGCTTTGCTCTGGCTACGCTCACCCTGGCACTGTCACTGCAAGCCTTTCATCCCTAAAGCTCTTCTGGCTTGCATGGATTTTATTTCCAAAACTCTCTTTGACAGGTGAAAATGTCTTTCTTTGAAGTTCCCTGGGGAGGCAGATTCCCCTTTGGTCTGCAGTTCGCTGCACCAGTGCCCGTGCCTCTGTGTGTGTTTCTGTTTGCTCTACGAGCCTTTCGCCTCTGCTGTGCTCTAAATATTCCTCATTTAATGAAGAGAAGTTCTTTAATTACTATTTTTCTTTGTGGAATGGCTCGTGGTCCCTTGGTCTTTTGATACTATCAGGCTGAAAGGGGAAAAAAAAATCCTTTAAACAATTTTCTGACTCCCTCTAGAGGATTTCTTTCCAAACCCAGAAATAGCTCCACAGTGGGAGAAGCCGAGCATTCAGTCACTGCGCCTGCACAGCCAGGTTTCAGTGCAGATTACGTCTTTTCCAGTACCCACAGACTGCTTTTATCTGTCAGTTGCTGCTAATGTCTCCCAGATTTTATTCCCACTGTTCTTTAAATACAAATGCTCGCAGTCCATTTTTCCGTAGGCAGCGCAAGCCTGGCCGCCTCTGCTGAAGGACCCCGCTGCAGTTATTACTTCTCGAGGAACGGACGTTCCTGTGATGCACTAACTCCTCTGGACCAAACTTTCTGAGACTATCCAGTAGAAAGCTTACTTTTAACACCTTTTGGGTGCCTTCTCTCCCATTGCAATAGTGAAATTCTAATGTCTAATTTTCATGATGTCACGGTTTTTTTCCCCTTCACATAATTTTCTTGTCTTTCTGTCCTTTCCTATTGCTGTCCATTGTGTCACGCCACAGGTGATGAAAAATGCCGTTAAAGTTGGACAGAGTGGTGTGGCTTCTTTACGAAGGTCACAGGAAGAGTGGAGACCTCTTTATTAGAGCATACTAACGCAGTCCCTCTCTGAAAGGTGATAACTTGGTGTCGGTGGTCTGTAAAGAAAAATGCTCCAGGGCACTCTGTGTGAAGCTTGTTTCTCTGACACGTTTAAATGATAAGGAATTTATTCCTCATATTTCAGATGCATTATCTTACGTGACCATTCAGTACCATTATCTTATTTAACCGTTTCAGATGTGTTATTTTATTTAACCGGGGGAATATTGCTAGCAATAGTCGGAACAAGCAATCCCAGACTCTTCTTACTGCCACTTGTTAGTTCAAAATTCTGTCAGGATCTTCCTTAGCAAGCGGCTGTGGATAAGGGCTAATAGCTGGATTATTGCTGCACTAAATCATTCTCAATTTGATATAGGTTGCAGCCACCTCTAATTCACCCTTATTTCCTAAAGGAAATGTTAACCAGAACAATCACTTTAAAAGCAGTAGCTAATGATAGGCGATATAATTTGATTTTTTTAACATACTTGCAATCAAGAGAGAAGTAAATCATGGTGTGACCAACTAATGCTACCATCACTCCCTTGGACGGGAGGTCAGGCGTGGGTGCGTGCATGGACCTCTCTGCCTCTTCACTCCCTCGTCGATCTTGTACTCCACAATTCAGCTGATTTCTGTGGAGAGCCGGGTCCCGGATGATTTCGTCCACGGCAGAGGCTGCAGCAAAAGCCGGCGTCGGGTCCCCCTTCTCGCCATCACACCCCTAGCACATAGTGCCGGGACGTGGCTCCCCCTGCACGCCCTAAATGCAGCAGATCTGCGCTGTCAGGCGCTGGGACTGCTGGAAAGACTGTTCTAATGTAAAGCTTTAAAGCAGCCAACAGCGTTTTAGTAAAATGCACTGCTTGCCTACAGCTAGCAGGGTTATTTTGAGCCCGTGACCAAAGTCCCCGCAAAAGCACAGTAAAAGGTACCCCGGGGTCAGGAAGGCCCGCAGGTGGTTGGCCCCGGGTGTTTCTGAAGGGCACAGCGGCGGTCGGCAGGCTGGTCGGGTGGCGGCGGTCATTTATTGCGGGTCGTGCACCCTGCCTGCAGCCGCCTATTTCTCCACCCTAACAGCGGCAAATTGTGATGGCAGTAATTTCGTATTTGGCTCCTAAAACCGGTTCGGTTTTACGGTGTTTCACATGTGAAAGTAGCGAGCCCCCAGAGCACCACCGTTTAAACGGACTTTGTTCCTTTTTCAGCATGTGGCTCAGGCAGGCCTGCGTCCTCCGGCCCGAGGGGCGAGGCTGGCCGTGCCGGCCGTGCCCTGCGCGGGTC
>NW_008824499.1:1372211-1391718 GCF_000699105.1 Pygoscelis adeliae | reverse complement strand
TTTTTACCCGAAATCCCGCCGGTCTGGGGTTTTCCCGAGGGCGATGCAGGGCCTTAGCAAAGGGGCCGGGGCTGCAGCGGCCCCTTCCGCGGGCGGTCACCCGTGTATTGTGTAGCTGGCCCTGGGCTCGCATGTCTGTTTACTTCCCAGGAACCGTCATGGTTGGTGCTGTGCTTCATTCATGGTGCCGAGCATGTAAAAACAGATAGGAAGTGTTAGAATTATCCATAAAGGGGATGCTGACCTGCTGAGCTACATACGCAATGCCTCCCCAAATTAAAATGCTGAATACCAAAAAAAATGTTAAAGGGACTATCATTATACTACTGGAGCTAGTGGCATGAGATATTTTCTTTTCAGTGCTTCCTAATACTTCTTTTTAAAAGGTGGCTGTAAGTGGCTAGAAGCCGCATAGCTTCTGTGTGCGTATAAAAATATATTTATGTCGTGTCAGTTGTAGGTTAAGGGTTGTTACTCCATCACATCATGAGGGGCCTAGAGGAACATAATGTTCACATATTTAGGGAAGTGGCAAGCTGAAATAGCTCTTCTGCAGCGCTTAAAGTAGCAATCTGGTGTGAATGCTTGAGCTTTTCTGCCACCAAGCGAGGCCGAGCACAAAGTGATGAGTGACTGGCCCATCTTCTCCCCACAGTCGTCATCTCCCATGACTAATGTTGCTTTAAAATTTCATTTTCTTCGTTGCATTTTCTACCTGTTTCTTCAAAGTATTCTGTCATTTCAAAGCTTGTCATTTGTTTCACTGGAAGTATTTGATTATGACCCAAACCACAGGCATCTGCTTAGTAATAGAGCATTAGTCTTGGTGGTGGAAATAGTAACTTACATCAAGACTCCTCTTCTTGCTTAAATCAAGACTTTATCAAGAGTGATGTTGTCAGATGTGTCACTTGGAGTTCAGCATGTGTCTGAAAGTGAGGGAGCAGGACGGAGAGCCCAGGAGCGTGAGGCTGCCCGCAGCCAGCTGCGTGGCCATACACTGCTGGTGCGGGCTAGCAAGGGCAGTCGAGGAGGGGGGAACGCATCTACGACCGCTGTTACCAACCTGGGGAAATTTATTCCGGTCGGAGCTCATGTTCTTCCATAGCGTATCACTCTTTAACCTTCGAAAGGAGCAGGCACAGAAGAGATTTAGTATTTCTGTTTGTGCAGAGGACTCTGCCTGGTGGTTAATTGTACGTGCGCCTGCGGGAAGCTGTTGCTCGTGTTAGTCATGCTGCATAAAGCACCTTTTTCCCTTTGATTCTTTGCTGAGCAATGGCTTGTTAGAGAAGACCGAAAAACTTTATGTTCTTGCTCAGAGATTGAATGAACTAGAGTAAATCTATGGCTTTTTCACACAGTTTTCTATGTACCTTTTTACAGAATATATATTTTAAATATTTAGCCATTATAGAAAATTGTACAGAAATAAAAATAATACTAGGCTTTGACTCCTGTATAGTAATAAACTTTTACATTGTCTCCACGAACTTCTACCTGAATAGACTGTTAAAACACTATTCATACCTCAAGGCAACGCAAGATAAACCTGTTAAAGGGCATCTATTACCTGAAACCTCTCCTGGTTTACATACACTTGTTCCCAGCATAGTAGAAGTTGTAGGGCTGTTGCTAACTGAGGCAGAAGGAACATTTGGAAGGAGCAGAAGGCACTTGCAGATGCCACCAAAGTTTGTAATATTTCCATTCTGTTGGCAGTTTACTTGATCGTAGCATTTGTAAATGTTTTCTGTGGATATAGAGGAGGGGACGTATCTTTTTTCTTTACACATTTAAGAAATCAGTCCATATGATAGCTCTGCCTCTGAGTTCCCAGCTGACAGCATGTAGTCCGTCAGCATCTTTTGTGGAACGGTAACTGCCATTTCAGTGGATGGAAGGCCTTTCTGGCGAGCCTACGGGCAAGAGGATGCAATGTCAAGTCACAGCTGATGGGCCTTCTGCTCCTGCACCAATTGCTTTCTGGGGAGGTTTGGAGGAAATTTTAAAGAAGACAGCTGAGTACAAATCAATATTTTTCTTGACAGCCCTGGTCCTTTCCCTCTCTTTCCAATTTGCATCTGTCCTCCAGAGATGACAAATTGCAGTGTAGTAATCAGAGAGGCTTTCCATCTTCTGGATTACAGTGTGGGTTTGGGGATGGTTTTTTTTGTAATTCCACAGACAAAATGGATTAATCGGTATACTGTCTCCACTGTAAACCCTTTGAGATCCCTTGGTTTTCAAATTCTCCCATTGCTTGAATAGGAGTGTAGCTGTAATTTTTTTCCCCTTTTCTCAGGTTAATTTTTAGTCATTAAGACTGTTCATCTAAATTCTGAAATTAGAAAACTTCATGCTATTGAAAGCACTGCCTGAAAGTCTCTGTAAAACCTCACTTGTTAGAGAACTGATCATGTGATGAAAGCTCTTTGTCGTCAAAGGTCAAATTTTTTTTCTTTTGTGGTTTCAGCCTTGCTCCAAACATGATGTGTTGTGTGGATGTTGTTCTGTAAATAAAGTTTTAGCTGAAAAAGTTGTCGAATCTTACTTATTCCGTACATGTGGAGGTATTGTGAAGCCTCACGAAAAACAGGAGAAAGCCAGAAGTTTATTTGCATTCTTTCAGCAAAAAACCACACACCCTTTTTAGCAAATAAATGTTTGTGTAGCGTTTTAATTTGACTTTATAATGGTTAGTTTTGTTTGCAGCTCTGTTTCCTAGCTTTTGGTTCCTGATTAACCATGAAGGCTTTAACTGTGAGATTCTTACTATTTTACATTGTCTGTCTCTCAGAAAAACATAGAATTAGGAAACAATTTGAAGTATTTTAGGTTGAGCAGTTACTGCAACACAGCCTCACTATTAAGCTTCAAGGTTCAGTATTGTCTTTGACATTGTTCCCTTTGTGTGTCTTTTTAATTTTGGAGACTTACTGAAGTGCAATTTTAAAATTAACCTGGGTGGTAACATAGCCATTGTAATGATCACACACACCACAGAAGCGGTTGTACAAACGCATGCTGGTATTTCACTAGTCCTAGTCTGCTGTGCAAGTTATTTAATAGCTGAGGTGGAAACTTGCATAGCTCCTTTATCTAGCAGTAGAAGATCAGATCTCATTTTTATATTACCTTTCATGTATTTTTTCCAAAGCTGCTCTTTTGTATTGCCCAGGAGGGACCAGTAAGATTTTCTGTACTCATGCAGTGTCATACAGGCAAATTGTGACTAGCTTTATTTCTAACTCGCTCTGAAATTGTTAGGATTAAATGATTATGTAAGGTGGAAGTCAATCCCCCCCAAATAAACCTCTGAACTTCTGTGAACACTTGAACGCTTTCAAATACGTACCTGGGGGATCATGAGGGCAGTGTGGCACGGGGAAAGAAGATGTGTCATAATCTCTAGAAGGTCAATAATAAGGCTTTACAGCATTTCATTGGAGGTGGTTAGACTGTATTGAGTCGCTAGATAGGATGCTTCAATATAATATCTTTATTAAGATGCTACGTGAGAAAATGATTCGTTTTCTCTTTGTTTTTAGAGGTTCTGATCCTCTGAAGCAAATTCCAGCTTTGGAAGGGAATTTGTGTTTCAGAAAAAATCTGTACAAGTTTCAGAGGACTCATTGCAAAAAAAGAAACCTAGCTGTAAAAAAGAGACCACTCTCTTCTGTTCTTTCACAATAGAGCTGCGCAGCTTTCCTTTACCAGAACTGCTTATGACATGGCAACTTCTATTCAAAGCAGAAGATTATAAAGTACAGAGAACAGCAAATTCAAGCCTATGTATCAAATTGAGATCACATTGTTTGTGTTTGTGCTGAGTGACTGATTATGTTTCTAAAAATTTTTCTTTCTTTTAGCGTTGCAGCATAATTTCAGGAATGCGAAACGTGTAGAGGTAATTTTAATGAGGGGACTTTGGAACATAGATGTGTTTATTTGTATTTGTGCTCACCGAGTGTGAGAGATTCTTTAAACAGAAGGATCTTCCTCATCCCAGATAGATACGATTAGCCACATTCTGCTGCACTTTTCATCAGTGTAATGTGTCTCATTTCTTTTTCCTTTGCCTTAAAGCCAAAGACTTTTTTCATTAATTACTCATTGTTTTGGTGCTACTGTGTATATGATAAGCCAAATTCTTCTGCTCTTGAAACTATTAAGAAGTTTTCCTGTTGATTTTTATGGGACCAATGTCAAGGGGGACAAAAGGGAATCCTAATAGGTTCCCAGTATGGAAAGACATGCATGAATTTAATTTTAAAATTTGCAAGGTAGAACCCGTCATAAAGACGCTTATTTATTCCTACTGAAGAGGATTAATTTCACCAAGTGGCAGTTTTTATAATATGTCACTTAGTTTTGATATGTCACACTATTCCAGTGCTAGGATTTTAATGATGATGTAGGAACAATAATCATAACGTTCTTTTCTGATTTCATGTTTTTCAAACATAATAATGTGGTTTCCATGTTTTTCAAAAGTTTGTGATATGCTGTGAATTTTATGACTTTTTATTGTAGCTGTTAGTGATGACCAACTTGGTTCAGTATTTTAGAATAGCTCTGGGTGGAGAAGCTTTGCTTCTGAGATGCCAGTTATTTTAAAGAATGCACGTTACTTTTTCGTAGTTGTACAGTACTCTTCAAAAGTTGTACTTTCTTAGTTGTTCTGTACTGTTCAGAAATACTAAGTCTAATGATGAAAGAGTATACTGTATACATGTAGGGCCACTGGCCTTATGTGACGCTTTTAGGCCTGAATGTACATTAATTCATATTCAAAGTTTTACACGTGTGGAAGTTTGTACATACATTTCTTGCATTTCAGCATGCAGACCGGGTAGCTATTTAGAATCTACCTGCTGTAATGTTTTTCCAAGGAAAAAAGTAGGAAAGCAAAGTGTAAATTAAAATGTTCATTTGAAAATATTCATTTGCAAGTTGGATTTTGACATTTTTAAACTTGAAAAAGCCTATGTTCTCCCCCACATAGTGCATCTAGAGGAGAAGCAAATTTATGAGTTGTGAGTATTGTAAAGAATATATTCATGAGTATACTGCGTTTTTTTTTCTTGGCCTGGTTTGATTGCTTCTTTACTAAAAATAGTAGCCTTAACTTTGAGTTTCCAGGCCTCTCTAGGCATAATGTTTTGATTAAAGTTGTCTCCTTCCACCCCAGTTTTTTTACAGTAGTTTGTCTTAATTTGAACTTAAAAAATTCAGCGTGGTAATCTTGCGATGAATATTATCACTTCAATGAGCTGGAAGTCCTGATGTGATTAGAGTTTGACAGATGATGGTGCATCATCCATCCTCATCTACTGAGGTTTCAGCTGTAGGCACAGTCGGTGCTATAGTCCATGGTAAGAACTTTTCCCCTGCACAGCAATGAACCACAGTTCAGCTGCATGCTAAGCAGTAGGACCTTTTTCAAACGACTAAACTCTTAAGGAAGGCATGCCATGCACATTTCCCATGCTCATTAGGGCATAAAAGCTGCGGCTTTCAAGAGCGGCATGGAAAAAACTCCATTTCACTGCAGAGGCAGAGTGAACTGGAGAATTCACTGCATTATTCATCCATTCAAGAAAGCAGGGCTACCATCTAGTATGGCAAAACAAATGGATTTTCTGTAAATATGAAGATTATAATTATTCTAGCAAAAGTGCATTTGTACTAAAGTTTATGTTATTTGTGATGTTGACTCAAGGATGCCAGTAGCAAATGTACATCTGACATTTGCATGAACACATAACTTAAAAGCTATTTAACAATCTTTTGCAGCGTCTCAAACAACTCTGTCTAGGACAGAAGCAGCTAAAGAAGAAGAAACCCTGAAGAGCCTCGTGGACATTCTGCAGCAAGTAATGCGAAATGTGCCCACGCAGGGCACACCAGCTCAGCATTCAGCCGTTGCACCCACTCTTAATGATACCATTGATGCTCTTTGGTTAAAAGTATACAGGAAACATGCTAAAAAGCAAAAAAACCCTAGAAAACGTTGCAATGACAAGAAAACCTACTCCATCTACAACACCATCAGTTTTGACACTCCAAACTGACCCAGATATTTCTGTTCTTTAATGTGTTTATGAGTCTACTCAGCTGACAACAGCACTGAAAGAGCTAGCCTTAATATTTCAAACTGCTGCTACAAAAAAGAAGAATGAGACTCTTGATCAGTTAATAAATGGATTTAGTGAAATCTTTGAAGAATGTTTCAAAACAAGGAATGTTAGGTATCACAGTTAAGTTTGAAAACCCAGAACCTACCAGCAAAATGATGAAAAAGGTTGCATGAGTCTTAAGAAGGTAGAACATCAAGCTCTAGGCAAAGTCATCTTGGGAACGACTGAAACGTTGCAGATAGCAGTAGGGAGTGCACCTGAAAGCATTAAACAAACCACATCTTAATGGGTATGTTGAACTGGCTGGAATCTAGACAGCAAAAGCTCAAGCACTAGAAAAGTAGTAGAGAATTTGTAAGGACAACTGTGTAATTCTTCTAACGCTTCCTCTGCTCCTCTGTCTCCCTCTCTCTGTCCACTAGGTCTAGGAGGGAGCTCAACTGAAACCAAGAAAATAAGATCTTTGATTAACCTGCTTTTTATGATTTTAGTCATCAATTAAATACATATATTGATAGTTATGTTGAGAAAAATACTCCAGCTTTTAAGAGTGGTGAAAACACTCTAAAATACTAATAACTGGAATATTGTCATTGTCTTTCCTTGAGGCTTAAAAGGTCGATTTTCAGTTTTGTCAGTCACCCAAACCAGATATAACTGTATTTATCCCAGTAATTAAAAGTTATCATTTTTAAATGTTTTTACTCACGTCTGTTACGTGACAATGATAAATTGAACTGTAGTGAAATGAAGAGTAATGCTCAGTGAGCTTTTCCAAATTTTACTGTGTTTCATATGTGCATATAAGAGATGACAACTCAAGTCACTCATATTTTTATAATACACTCGATGTTCTACACTAATGGCACAATAATAAATTGGCTCCAACAATTTCTCCATTTATTTTTTTTGTGGACATATTCCAATTTAAATTTCATCATTGGAAAATATGTTCTTACTTAAAAATAGTACCATGCAATATTTACATTTTCTGCTGCTAGTTGCCAGATTTTTGGAGCTCTATACTATTTCTATTTTCTTACTGTTTATTTGGATTTTCTTTTGGTTCTAGTTAAATTCTTAGAAGGCTTCTGTCAAATGTTGTTCTTTCTTGAACACATCGTCTTCTGCATGGGTTAAAAGCTGAAGGTGGGAGTTTTCGGGTTTTTGACATAAAGATGTTTTTAAACTAAATCTGTCCGCTTATATGTCTTTTAGCTCAGTATCCATGACATACTTCTTCATTGCTTTTTCCATTAAAAATGGGTTCGTACCATGGTGATACAAGGCATATATTCAGAGAAGTACAACATGCACGTTCTTGGTATTTTAATACCAAGTAAAGAGAATAACTATATTTTACATTTAATTTTAAAATAGATTTCTAACTTTCCAGTATAGTCATTATTTCATAAATTTGGCATATTAGTTAAAATGTTTTCTTAAAACATTTTTTTCTTCTGCTTGATGAAAATTAAAAGCACTAGGGTGTTGCTTTAAACCATTGACCTTTAATGTATGCAAAAAGTAAGTGGTACAAAGAAATAAAAATGCAATGTGGAGACAGCAAAAAGCCTCACAGCAAGCAATGGAGTTTAGATCCCAACTGTGGTATGACGGGGTTTCATAACTATGGAGAATCTTAGTAATGAAGACAAAAACTAAAGTCAGTGGGGTCAGAACTGAACTGTCGTGGGAAAGGTTTGGAACAGACTGGATAAGGAGTCAGAAATCTCATTTGTCGTCTCTTGTAGGAGCAATTGCAATGCATTTTTCTGCTTTTCCACTTAGAACTGCACGTAAACAAATGGACTTTTTGATTGTGTGGAGTAGTTGCATAAGTTTTTACTTAGAAACAAGTGAATTTTCAGTATGCAGTTTATTTATAAATTGTTGACAGCTTGATTTTTTGTTTATTATTATTGATGTTGCTTGTTTGAAGTTAGTAATTCATGTTCCTTCAATGGGTCACTGGAACTTTGAGGCAGGAAAATGATGAATAGTGAATACAGTACTCTGAACCACAGGTTTTTGTGCAAGTAATCACTTCTGACCACGTTTTTTAAACTCTCTGGCTTCGCAAATACTCTCACCAACTCTAGGTATCTGTCTCAACAGGTATCACTGTCAGTGTAACAATAAGGTCACAGGAAGTGGATCTTTCTGCTTCACGTGAATTATGAGTTTTTAACTTATCAAGGGTAAGCAGGCAGTATTGAGAAAGATTAAGACTCTTTAGACAATTTTAAGTGCGGCATTTTGGGGAGTCTAATGCTTTCAGAACAGATGCCTTATTTTCACATGCTTGTATCAATATAGGCTAATATATGTGTGTGTTGGTAAAGAGAGATATTTAAAAAAAACTACACCACCCTTAGTATGTTGGAGTATGACTTTCTTATGGCACAAGTTTGTGGACATAACGCACTGGGTCTCGTGCCTGTGGACAGTACTAAATTGTAAGACTTTCTGCAAGACCTGAGGAAAGAATCGTTTCTGAGTTTGCAGTGTTTGGATGCAAAATGGAAACAACCTCCCCCACATTAGCAAATGTGATTGACACATGCACAAGATGAGCACGTGGTGTGTTATGTTCTCTAAGGGAGTTTGAAATATGTACAAAACATGAGATTAATGCCCGGTTTGCTAAGTCCGTGAATGGCGTTGTCACATCCAACGCGTGACCCAGCAGTATCCCTGTGGAGGCAGCAGGATCCTCATGGAACTGCCTCACGATGTCTTGAGCTGTGGGTGCTGAGTGCCCTTCCTCCCCAGTCTGTAGATAATTTTTTTTCTAGTTTCAGAACACTTGGTCTATTTTTCAGTAGCTTGGTGCTTCAAAATACCCCAGTTCACCAAAACCTTCCAGTGCTTCAGAACGTGCTGGATGGAGGTTTGGGAGCTCGGTGCCTCCTGTGGTCCAGCCCTCAACTCCGCGGGTTGCTTGCGCTCAGGTGGTCGATGGGGTGCTCTTAGGCAGAGCCCCTTGAAGCATGTCTGACTGGGGGGTTAAAAATTATGAGATATAAATGGACTTATACCTCCTTCTTACTTATAAAATACACTACTATTATGAACATGAATGAGCTGTGGTCTACTGTATGCCTGGCTGTATTCGGAGTGTCTCATAGGAGAGCTCGTGTATAGAGGTTTCTCCATCACCACTGGGACGCAGAGCTCGCGGCGCAGCTGAACCGTTCACCTTTGCTCAGCTGATGTCCTGTGATCGTTTCTGTGAATAACTTCATTGCGTGCATTTGGGCAGCCACGTGCTTTCTTCTGTTTTTCAGAGTACTTAGGCAGGGACCCATAAGCCACTTTCAGAGTAGTTCTGAAATAACTAGGTAATTACGGAAATGTCACAGCCAGATGCTCCTTAATGGTTCAGTCAAAATCCTTTTTTTATTTGACATGAAAAGCTTTACCAGGGCTGACTTAGCTTAAACCTTTAAAAGGGTACGCATCTCTGTGGTAAAATCATTTAGATTGGCATCCACAGCTAACTGCAGAGCACTGGATCTTTGAATAGGCCAGAATGAAAGTTGTATCAAATGTCTGATTTAAGGTGAGTTTAAGCATTAAGAATGTTATAGCAGACTATCCTTCAAAGAAAGATTTTTCTGCCACTTCTAATATAATTTAAACATCTTTAAGTTTTCTGCTTTGTAGAAACATTTGTGTAAAATCGGAGCAGACTTAAGTATTTGTAGATGTAAGTTGCATAATTTGTTAATATAGACATCATTTCTTGCCTTAGTGCAAATATTCTGATAGTTGGTAAATAGAAAATTAGCTTGATTTTTTTGAAAAAAGGAAATAAGATATTTTGAGGAGGATTCTTTAGATTGATACATATTGGCCAGTTAGAATTTTGTATTAATTGCACTTAGTTTGAGTATTTAAAGTATTGTAGGTTACAGTTTGTGGAATTATGAAGAGATAAAGTATGTTTAACTTAGTTCTAAGAAAAGAAACTGAGCACAGCACTTAAATCATGATGCTTTTGTGCATATTTTTGGCATGAGAGAAACACTAAATTGTCCTGGTGAACAATTATTTAGATTTTATTTCCTCAGAAATTTTTGGATAGTATTGAAAAAAAAAAATCTAAAAATTACTTTCCATTTAAATGATATTAATTTCTCAAATCTAATTCTGAAAATTGTAAACATTTTATTTCTCCTGTGTCTGTACATATTTCTTTTTTGACTGTCTTTACCTGAAACTCAGCACGGCGTGAATACACTGATATACTATATTATCTCCATTCTCCTTTCAAAAGTTGCTGCCAAACTGAGGTTCTGTTAATACTATAATCAAGCACGTGCCCCTGGTATTAAGCTTGAAGTACTTCAGGGTATTTTCAGAAGATGATGTTTTTCACTAGTGCAGAACACCGCAGCTCCTCCGCGTGGGTTCTCTCCCTCTCCGCCTGTTTGGGAACACTTACAGCAAGATGCTATCAAAACGCAACAGGGGAATTCTCCCAGAATTACCGACAGCAAACACCCTGAAATCACAAGTCAGATCCTGTAAAAACTGGGCTAGCTTAGAAATTGAGATTCCTGACAAATAATAGCAGTCGGCCCCTTTTTAGCTAGCTGCTGGTTTGGGGCCTTAAAAATTCATGTTGTGAAGACAGGGAACCCAGTTGCTCTCAATCAAAAGAGATGGAAAGTCATGAGTTTCAGGCGTCATGACATGACTCCAGGTGTTGAAGCTTTCCGAAAAATTTCAGCTGTCACTGACGCTAGGATGACACTACAAGAAATGCCAGCTCTGCTCTCGCTGCCCGCTGCTGTGCTTAACCCATCGGGTCATGAAAACTTCACTGGGTCTGGAGGAAGAGAGCTATAAAAATCAAAATGTATCAAAACTTAAGTTGCTAATAAATGCAAGAAGCAAAGAAAAATAACTTAAAATCACGGCTCATGGCTTGACTGTCTTCAGGATACACAAGACCCAGGCAGGGTGACTTTCTTCTTAGAGCAGAGATGACTTTACCTCTGTCTTCCCTCCTCCCCGCAGTGGGATGCTGTCTTTACAACCTTCCACCAAACACGAGGTTTATTGTCCTACCTCTACGAATATCTCGATTTTCAAGCTCCATTAGTAGGGATATTGCCTTTGAAGAAGTGACTCAGGAAGGCAGGTGCACATTTCAAAGTTGCTTCTTGCCTAAATCATTGCTCAGCAGTGTTACAGGGATGTACCTCTCCTGTATTAATTACAGCCTCTTCGTTTAAGCAGGCATGAGCCTCACTCTTCGCTGCTGGGGTATTATCTACTTCTCATCCTTGGGTGTTTTGCTGATTCTAAGGACATTGAATGTGTTTGTACATTTGATTTTGGTCTTGGAGCAACAGGCCGTTGAGGCACCATCCTGTAAAGTTTTACAGATGTATAATTTGACTCTAGAAAGTAGTTTTAATTAGTGATTTAAATGGAAACAGCCTGCATTGGGCTCCGCTCTAGGTTTTCGTAGAACTGGGTCCTTGTCTTCAGTCTAGCTTGCATGGCTTGGGTTACCTCCATACATTCCAGCGCAGTGCAAAAATTCTGGGCTTGTGGTCATCTTTGAAAGCCTGAGAGGGGAATCTCTGCAGGAGATTCAGAACAGAGATTCAAAACAGAAGTACTTTTCTTGAGAGATTGACTCGTCAGGCTTATTTTCATAAACTTATATGAGGAATTTAAGACGAACTGAAATAAAACAGACTTGCACTGGTACATCTGCCAGCTCCAAGGGGAGTAAATAATCCGGTATCCCACTCCATGCAATGTCAGATGTCTGAATATAATATATTGTTTTCTTTTTGTAGCAGCCTGACCACAATTTATTAAGTCATATTAGCAAATTTAAGTTCTCTTTTATTTTAGATATCTACAGTACGTTTGTGTAGTGGAAATACTCCGAGTATAAAGGGGGGCTTGTGCCTGTAGGATCCAGCACATACCTGAAGATGATTTATATTTTACTCTCTCCTTTCCTTAGTAAATGGTTTCATGGCCTTGGATTGCCACAGTTTTAAAGTGAATTTATCTGGATTGTGAATTGGCAGTTTTAGCTCAGTTCAGAATTTGTGCTTGGTTTCTGCTGGATCCCCGCGGGGAAAGCTGCAACTTCATGTAAAATACGCACGGTTGAGAAGAAATACTGCTGCACTGGGAAATAGGGAGAACAACCCCCCTGAAGCTGTATTACTTTGCAGTGAAGCTCAGTAGCGTGCAGTGGCTGCAGCACCTATTTCTCAGCTCTTAGTTGGGTTAAAATAGTTACATCTATTTTTGTGTACTTTCTTAAAATCTGCTTACTATAATACTGTTTCAGCATCATTGCAAATTAAAGCCTTATCATGGTTAGGGAAGGAAGCCCTCACGTGAGGAATGACTCAGTCGTGACCCAAGGAGATGCTTTTTGTGTGATGTATTTTGCGTTTTCTGCTACTTTCCATCGTGATACTGAGTCTGGAGGGAAAGGTGCTGACCGCAGGGCTGCGCAGAGGGCTTTCCTATACGTTTTGTCGGACTCTGCTGGCTTTTCCACGTTTCTCCCTGTTCTTTGCAGTCCGATACGTGGGGCGTACATCACTGGGACACTTGGACAGTAAGATAGGAGAGAGGTGAGGCTGTGGATGCTCCTGACATCAGGTCTGTGTGCAGCACAAGCCTTGGTCCCTGGGCAACGTCTCCATTGGTGTCTGCAGTTCCCGTGGAGCCAGAGGGGGATTTTTGTACAAAGCTCAGCGAACTTTCCAATAAACAAGTAAGTAGGTAGACCAAGGGAGTTTTCCAGCTGGGATCGGCTGCCTCGGCTCCGGCGATGAAGCAAAACTCTGCCGCTTAGTGTACAAAACGTCTCCCTGCTTCCCCTGCTTGTTTACTGCCTGGAGCACCCGTGACATCAGCCGGAGTAGTAAAGCAGAAATGGTTTACTACCTGGTTTCTGGTTCTGACATTCCCATGGCAACCTCCTCCCCAATTTAGTCACAGTTTAGTGCCGTACAAGTAGGATTTGTTGAAAAAGGAATAAAGGTTGCAGTATGAAAAAGACACTTCCCCATGTGTTCCTGATGGCCAGTAAATAAGGATTGAAGCACAGGGTGAATACGAGCTCTTTATTGGATTTGGCAGGGCGCGTGCTTCCCAAGGTTAGACTGCTTAATGGCGCAAGAAATCTAAAACAAAGGAAATTAAAAGAATAACATACAGCAGCTGTGATCAGCTACGTTTTAAATACCATGCGGCAACAGAAGAACCGGGCTGCAGCTACAGACCTGATGACAAAACTGGGTGTGACTGTAAGATCGGAGAGACGATAAATTAAAACCAGTGTGAAGCAGGAGAGGGCTCGGGAGGGACCTCCCTGTATGTGAGCAGAAGTTTGTGCCTTGTTTCCAGCTGTATTGCCCAAACTTGCTCTATCGCTGCCTATTCTCCCCAGGAACGCCGTGTCCTTCTGCTGAGACCCCCGTTTTATGTCCCACAGGAGCCATTTGAGAAGGGTGAACAGAAGGGGGTTGGGGTAATGCGGCACAGGCTGGTTCAGAGTTGTAAAAAGGCTCATTGAATGCAGTGGCTCTGTGCTGATTTTCTCTTCGTTTCCCAAGATAATGAGAGCCTGCGGTAATTTTGGACCTTGTTGGCAAGCTGCTGACAGATCTGACAGAAGCAGGGGGGATTCGAAGATGCGGAGGTCTGGAGAAGGAGATGGGGAGGGGGACAGGGACGGGGAGGCAGGGACCGAAGGGGACGGGGCCGAGGAGCAGCCAGGAAAGGAGAGGGAGGGGGAGAGAGGGCCCAGTGCCTGTGGGGAGCAAAGTTTCCCATCTCCCTGCTCTGGTTTTGTTTGCAAAGGGAAACCCCGGAGCATCTTGCTGCTGCCACCCTCCTTTCGTCCTAGCGCAACAGAGGAGCAGCACCTCCCGTTGCTGGGAGCTGGAAGGGTCTGGGAATGGTTCACTCTGTAAAACCGAGCTCTCGAAAGTTAGGGAAATCCTAGGATTAAGGTGTGGGTGTAACAAGAAGTTCAGCCTCGCTGAGCACATGCTGTGAAACACGTCGGGCTGCGCGATGCTGCTCACGCTCGGGTGATTAAAGGGACCTGGGCAGCCCGGGGACTTGCACTCGATGTACCTGGTTAACCTGACGGACGAGCTACAGAGGCTTGAGAGCAGGAGATGAAAGAGCAGGAGACTGCACAGGACTGCCAGGGAGCGAAGCAGGAAACCTTCCTTCCTCTGCAGCCCCTTTGGGGCTGAGCCGTGAGCTCTGTCTCCAGGAGAGGAGTGGGCACACGAAGCCAGGCCATGGGCTGACCCCCCTAAGGATGCTCTGCTCCTGCCGTGGCTGGCAGGCCGTGGTGGCCCTGTGAGCCCTGTGGTCCTCATGCAGTATACGCAGCTGCAGATTTTTTTTTGGGGGGGTGTTATTTCTCTCTTTTGGCCAACAGCTGCACAGCCCCTGTGGGGATGTCTGCTCCTGCAAGGGCAAAGCAAGACCAGGGAGGTGCCAAATGCTTCGCAGGGGCAGCCCGACTCCTCTCTCTGCAAATGCATTAGCTCTTATCATCTCGTGTGTTGGTGCTTGGTAATTCAGGTCCATAAAAGCAACCTAGAGTCTCACACGGGGCGTGCAGGCACAGAGTGGCTCAAACAGCTGCATCTTTTGACTTGCCTTGGGAGGACAGGTCAAGAAGGAAGGAGTTACCCCTTATTAGTACTAATGTCACCTCCAGCACCTTCGCAGTGGTGATCAGTATCGTGGCAGGTACAAATAGGACTCAGCAGCTCACTTCTTCGGTACATGGAAATTGGGGGTTGCGTGTGACACAGCGCCCACACGCTCCTCAGACGTGTATCATCGCCACAGCCATTGTGGCTGCCGGAGTCCCGGCTCACCCCAGGGTGGTGGCACAGCTGCTGCGGGACCCATTTCGGGGCCAGGGGTGAGGGATGCCCCATCCTGCCCCAGAGAGCTGGGCAGAGAGCAGCTGCCCCTTTGCTCTGCAGCACGGGGCCGCAGGGAGTCTGTGGGTGGTGAAAGCACGTCAGGAACAGTAAAAAAGCAGATTTTGAAGGCTACAGGGGGTTACTAGAGGCTGCTGCCCATCCTGCGCTGTGCCCTCCTGCAGGTTCCTGCACCATGAGCACGGCCGAGGATGCCGAGTGGCTGCAGTGGGTGACAAAGCAGTTTGGGAGCATCGCGGGGGAGGACAAAGAAATTGACTTGGAAGAGTTCAAAACTGCTCTCCAAGTGAAGGAGGTGAGTGCTCCCGCGGGGGGCTGGGGCACGGGGTCCCTTCCTCCGGGCAGCACCGGCAGCCTGACAACAAGCTGTGGTCTCTTATTGTACTTAGAGAAAATTAAGCTTAAAAAGAGTTGTATGACATTGCGTGAGGGAGGGAGAGAGAAACCTAGCAGTACTCTGCAGCAAGCAGGGGTGGAAAACATGGATTAACCATCTGCAATGCAAAATCGATTGGACATCAACAGTCTGTCTTTGAACACGCTTGGCTATTCCCAGCAAATATTCTCTCCCAGCTGCCTACTGCCCCATCCTGTCCCGGGTCCCCAGGGCTCCCTCCCTCACCCGGGCAGCCCCTCCGGCTGCAGTGCCAATACACCCCTGCAAAAAAGCAGCCTTCATTCCTCCCTCCTGTTTTTGGGCCATCCCCATGACTTTCAGCTTTTGCCGGGCAATTCCCATTGCTGGCAGTGAGAACTTTGTAGCATCAGGATTTGTCTGGTGGAGAGCATCCCACCGCTGTGTGAGAGCATTTGTCCCCCTCTCCGCAGTCCTTCTTCGCCGAGAGGTTCTTCGTGCTGTTCGACTCGGACGGGAGCGGGACCATTAGTTTGGAGGAGCTGCTGAAAGCCCTGAGCCTGCTCGTACACGGGAACGAGACAGACAAGCTGAGATTCCTCTTCCAAGTTTACGATGTGGATGGTAAGATGAAAAATAGATGAATTTGTATTTTTTTGAACCAAGTTGTGATTTTCAAGGCAGCACGGCTCTCTTCCGAGCATCCAAGTGTGGGTGTCACCGCTCGGCTTCAGTACTGGTGTCACGTCCCCTCTTAGGGGGTAACAGGCTAGGTGGGTCTTCACTGCTGGATCTTCATTACAGGTAAGCATGTCTCTGGTATAACATCACTGCCTTCATCCCGTGATGAAAGCATCAAAAATCCATCTGAAAGCCAGCAATTAAACTGGCCACACGTCAGGATTTCCCATGAAGCGCTTTCACCCTTGGCCATGGAGAGGAGCAGCCTCCGCTCCACTCAAATATCAACTCTCAATCCCATTGATATTTGTGAATCCCAGCATGTTCTCTTCCTCCTCCATCGGCTGGGAAAGCTGGAAATAACAAAAGCAAAGCTCTTCTTGAGCTGCTTTTCCTGCTCTGACCCGCTTGGGCATAAAATGCTGGCCGAAGAACTGAGAGCCGAGCCTCTTGCCTATCTGGTTTGCTCTCATGCCTGGCTGCCAGATAAGCGTGTCTGCATCGCTTTGCTAGCACTGAACTCTGCCAGCCAAATGACAACGCGGCTGCTGCAGGTAAACTGCCGATTAGGTCACCTTTTTTTTAAATCCCTGAGTTCACTGATTTATGAACAATGGCACAGTCCTGCTCTGGCTGGGCACGGTTTCCTCCCAAAGAGCCTGTGTACAAGGAAGGGAGGCAATTTCTGCATTAAAGGGAGGCAATTTCTGCATTAAAGATAAAGGTAAAGATGAAGGTAAAACCATGGGGTTGTCAGGGCGCTGTGGCATATCAGGGTCCCTGCTCTGACCCGCCGTGGTGCCTGCTCACCCCGCGCAGGCAGCGGCTCCATCGACCCGGACGAGCTGCGCGTGGTGCTGCGGTGGTGCCTGCGGGAGAGTGCGATAGCCCTGCCCGAGGAGCGTCTGGGAGACCTCACCCTGGCACTCTTCGAGGCTGCTGACAAGGACCACAGCGGCTCCATCACCTTCGAGGAGCTCAAGGAGGAGCTGGAGGGTTTCCCAGAGGTCATGGAGAACCTGACCATCAGGTAGCTGTGTCAGTGGATCCCTCTGGCAGCCCCGTGGGGCTACAGTTTTCCTTTGTGAGCACCTTTTTCCTCCTGCGTGGGGGAAAAAGCATGGGATTTATGCTCTCCTTAAGGCTCTCGTGGGGTGCTCAGACCACAAGGTGCTTGGCCAGCACAGGGAGCAACTCAGGTGCCTTATGGTGCCAAGCTGGGTGCAGGGCTCGGATGCAGGGATAGGTGCAGGGATGGTGCCAAGCTGGGTGCTGGTTTTGGATGCAGGGAAAGGTGGTAGGATGAGTGCAAGGATGGTGTTGGGATAGGTGCAGTGCTCAGATGCAGGGATGGGTGCAAGGATGATGCCACACTGGGTGCAGTGCTCAGATGCAGGGATGGGTGCAGGGATGGTGTTGGGATGGGTGCAGGGCTTGGGTGCAGGGATGATGCCACACTGGATGCAGGGCTCGGATGCAGGGATGGGTGCCAGCATGGGTGCAGGACTGCCCCATCTTCCCCCTTTCTCCGGGCAAGGAGCAATCAATGCCTTTGCTCCCAGTGCAGCAAGCTGGCTGAAGCCCCCGCCACCCACAGAGAGGAGCCGCCGGCCACGCTACCTGACCCGGGTGTACTGGCACAACCACCGCAGCAAGCTCGCCTGCCTGGGGGGCTACGCCGGCCTCAACCTCCTGCTCTTTGCCCTGGCTGCCCTGCGGCACGCCCGCCTCGGCGGATGGATGGCGGTGGCCCGGGGCTGCGGGCAGTGCCTGAACTTCAACTGCGCCTTCCTCGCAGTGAGTGCCGGCTCCTGGGCTGCAGGAGGGATTCTGAGCTCGCGGGGGGCATGGAGTGATGGTTACCTGGGCTATTTACAGTCGTATTTACACCGAGACCTTACCCCTGAGCCAGGGGATCTTTTGAGGGCAGTAATGGAGCCTGTGGACTTTTGCAGTTGTGGGACCAGGCTGTCTCCTCCTTTAAATAATTACATATAAATAATGGATTAGGGAGGTTGTGAGGTCTCTGGAACAAGGGTACTCATGGGGTGCAACCTGCAGAGGAGTGCCTCTTGATGCTGTCTGGGCTGACACCCCGTGTCAGCAGGGAGCTGGCTCTGGAGCCCCAGGGGACCAGCCCCTGGCAGGGTCCCCTGGCATCTCCAATTGCCCCCCCAGCACCTCCGATTGTCCCTCTCCCGGAGGTGCTGATGCTGCGGAGGTGCCTGACCTGGCTGCGAGCTACCCCCATTGCCAAGGTTTTGCCGCTGGACCAGCACGTTGTTTTCCACCAGCTCGTGGGGTACGTGGTGCTGGCACTGGCAGCCGTTCACACGGGCGCCCACATCGCCAACTTCAGTAAGTAGCAGCTCCCAGGCAGGGGGGGCCCTTCGGCTGCAATGGGTTTATCTCGGGCAACACCTGCTCTAATGTGCCCCGTCAACCCTGCGGTGGGTTCCCCCCTTCCAGTGCCTCCACTAAAGTGGAAAATGCCCCTCGGTGCAGGGGGCGTCACCCACACTGCACTGATGAAAAGTTGCAGGGGCCTGGACCGAGCGCCGAGGGGGGATGCTCATGTCCCAGGGGGATGCAGGTGTCCCAGGGAGGGGATGCACATGTCCCAGGGGGGATGAACATGCTCCATGGAGGGGGTGCATATGTCCTAGGGGGTGCACATGTCCCAGGGAGGGGGATGCAAGGCCTGGAGAGGGAGTGCACATGCCCAGAGGGGCTGAGCGGCTGCAGGCAGGGGCGGCAGCGCCGGCGGGTGCGTGCAGTGCCGCACAAGCCGGGCAGCGAAGGTCTCCTGCTCTCCCCCACGCAGCTCCCGAGCGGGGTCTGCACCCCCCAGCCCTGCACCACACAGCCCTGCACCCCATGGGCCCCCTCACCCCACGGCAGGGTGCCAGGGCTGCACTCCCCACTCGGGGGCATGAGCAGCACATTGGGGGAGCACGTCCACTTGCACTACCCACCTTCATGCAAAATGCCCCCGTTGCAACGATGCTGAGCCTGAGAACGGGCTCTGGAAAGGAGAAAAGTTGCATTTTTCAAAACGTCCAAGCGAAGCACTTGGGTGCTTCTTAGTTAAAAAAAATAATTGGCAACAGTTCGGTGGGTGCAGCAGAAATCTGGGTGCGCAGAGGGTGGGTGCTGCGGGTGCCCCGCACCCTGTCCTGACCGTGTGTGTGCCCAGGCAGGCTGGCGCGGCAGGACGGGCACCATGCCCTTGCCGAGTACCTTCTGTCGGCACGGCACAGCGTGGGGGGCCTGGGCGGCACGGCCTCGCAGACGGGGCTGGCGCTTCAGGGGCTGGTGGCCGCCCTGCTCGGCCTCTCCCGCCCCCGCGGCCCGCCGGG
>NW_008824499.1:1368547-1371466 GCF_000699105.1 Pygoscelis adeliae | reverse complement strand
AAAGGAGGGACAGTGGGACATGGAAGGGGATGTTGGCCCCAATGTGTTGCACAGCGAGCTGGAAGGGGGATGCTCCCCCAGCCATGCGCGGGAGGGACAGGGCGCAATGTATAGTTTGTATTGAAAAGATGTGGGTTTGGGTTGCTTCGGGCTGCGTTGGTGAATGCTTGCAGCAAAAGGTGAAAGCAATTTTTTTGTTTTCAAGCATTTATTTTTAAATTTAGAATTTTGCCTATTTTTCAAGTAAAAAACCCTAAACTCACAGAACAACAGAAGACAAAATGAAAACTGCTTTGACTCCTAGTTTCTTCAAAAAAATTGTTGTTCGACGCCAGCCCTAACTGAGATTTTTGTTTGATAGTGAAGTGGGCAGCGAGTAGGAGAACAAACCCCTTTCTCAGGTCGAAGCTGTAAGTCCGTCTCATGTTGGCTGCTTTTTAAAATGGGAGGCACATACCTGGGTGCTTGTGGGCTGCAGGGAGACCACCCTGGCAGAGACCGACCAGTGTGATGTGCCAGCTGGATTCTCCCAGATTCTCTGGTCCTCCTTTTTCCTCCAGGTGACTCACCTTGTGATTGAGAGACCGCAGTTTTTCCACTACAAGCCTGGCGACTACGTCTACCTGAACATCCCGGCCATTGCCACCTATGAGTGGCACCCTTTCACCATCAGCAGTGCTCCCGAGCAGCAAGGTGATCACCGATCATTCACCCATTTTGCATCACGGGGATGTTTTGCATCACCAGGATGTTGTTTTGCATCACACAAAGCCCCATCAGGGCAGCTGGATCCCCTCTGAGGGTCGTGCAAGGAGGTGTCCATGCCCATGGAGCAGAGCAGCGTGTGTTCACACATACCTCAACTCACCTGCCTCCACCTCTGCCTGTACATAAGTGTTGTATAAAAACATGTGCTTGGGTTATTTCAACCAAGGCATAGTGACCAAATGGCATCCGAATGCCCTGCCCAGCTCCACGGGTGCCCAAGGTTTGGCATTTGGGCTTCACCCAGCTGTTAGAGCAAACCCAGTCCCCTGCTGCAAGCCCGGGGCTGATGTGAAGGCCGTCAGCGGGGATTGCTGCCGGGTCCCTGGGGCCAGAGCTGTGCTGTACACAGCCTGCAGTGCTGGGGCTGCAGGGCAGTTCCTTACGTACGATGCCCATCCACTGCTCCGCTTCATCCCGCAGAGACCCTCTGGCTGCACATCAGGTCGCTGGGCCAGTGGACCAACAAGCTATACGAATACTTCCAGCAGCCCGAATCACCCAGCCCGGAGCCAAAACCACTCAGCAGGAGCCTGAGAGAGAAGAGATTCCAGTGCTGGGCACAGGTTGGTGCCGATGGGGCTCAACTTTCAGCAAACGCAGAGGGCTGGTTGGCAGCCGTTTGCAAGGAGGGGGTGAGGACTCCCCATTGCACCCCCCGAGCAGGAAGGGTGATGGCTTTGCCAGGCTGAGGACCCCCCAGTGTGCCCATGGGTTCCTCAAGCTGATGTCCTTGTCTGGCATGTGCAGAGGGCTCTGCCGTACGGTCTGTCCCTGGCCAGCTCCAAAAAAGCGAAGAAGTGTCGACTGGTCCAGGATGGATGCTGTCTGCTGAGTGGCTCCCGCCAGGGTCTCCCCAGTTTTCAGCACCCATGCTGGGTGCTGGGGCTATCTCTTGTGGTGTGCCTCCCCTGCAAGGTGCTTGTGCGGCCTTGGAGGATTTCGTGTCCCACCCCTCTGCCGAGGCTGTATGACCCTGATGGATGGGGCATCAGATGCCTGCGAGCATCACAGTCAGTGATGCCTTGGCCTTTGGCTTCCAGGAAGGTCTCTGCAGCAGGGCTGACTTGGAAGGGGGGTCTGTGGCCACCGGCAGGGACGGAGCTGTTCAGCTGATGTCGTACAAAGCCACCAGTGCTGCTGCCCCAGGAGAGGAGGACCTGCCGGCGGGGGGGGGGAGCACCATCTCCCACCCTTGCCCAGTGCCGCCGAGTCCCCCACGCTCCCTGGGGTGCAGAGGCAGAGCCCCTGGTGCCTGAGGGTGGGGAGGGGGGGTCTCTGCTCTCATCAGCACAGCAGCGGCTGGAGGACCAGCCTGGAGAAACGAGGGGAAGCATCGCTTCCATCCCAAATGGGCCAAAGCTCATTGAAAAGCTCTTTTTAAAAGAAACTTCTCAGATGTAAATCGTGGCAATGCCAGGATGCTGAAAGCCATAGTTAGCAGCTTTTATCCCCCAACATGAAAAGCTCTCAGGATATTGATTCTGCCTGGGCTGGAGTCCTTGCAGATAATGAATTTGCATGCATCACTTTTAATGAGTTTCTCTCCCTGTCCCTCTTTTGCTCTTATCTGTCCCCTGTTGAGCAGAGGTTCCCCATGCCTGCTCCCACTGCCCGGGCCATCGCGGTCCTTGGAAACCTCTTGTTCACCCCCGAACTTGTGTGGGGATTTAGATAATTGCCTTTTTAATCAATACTCAAACCAACTACGATCTGGATAACATCATCAGGTGACAGGTTCCTGGCGTTGGACATTGGTGGGATGTCCCGCCAGAAGCATGGGCACTGCAATGGGCTTGGCTTGAGGGACGTGGCTGGAAGCGGTGTGTGCAGCCCGGATAAACCCAGCTGGAAAAAACCCACCCAAAAACCAAACCTGGGGAACAAGTGGGTTTAGTATTAGCTGTCACGGAGGGCTTAGGGGTGGGGAGGAGGATGGTCACTGCTCTCTTTACCTTGCAGGTCTCCACTGGGCTGGGCGAGACCCATCGGCTCTGCAGCATCAAGGTGAGGGATGCCTCAGTCCTTCCCTGGCTCCGGTGAGCAGGGCTGTGCTCAGCATCCCCAGGGGGGACCCATGTGTGTGCCCGGCCACCCCACACATGTCCCTGTGCATGGGTGGTCCTGCCAGGGGCTGATGCAAACCCTGTGCTG
>NW_008824499.1:1366455-1368533 GCF_000699105.1 Pygoscelis adeliae | reverse complement strand
TGTCTCTGCCCCTGCTCCCATAAGACTCCCATAAAAGACCCCAAATTCTGCCTGGGCTCCATAAGCCTGCAATGCACCTGTGCACTAACCCTGCTCCTATCCGCAGCCTAAGAGTTGTTTTAGCACCCACAGGCTGCTGGATCTCTCCCCATTTCTCGTCTCTCCTAGTGCTACATCGATGGCCCCTATGGGACCCCGACACGGAGGATCTTCACCTCGGAGCATGCCGTGCTCATCGGTGCGGGCATCGGCATCACTCCCTTTGCCTCCATTTTGCAGAGCATCATGTACAGGTTGGTGCTGTAGCAGCAGCTCAGGCTGCAGTCATGCCAGCAGACCCCCAATACAAGCTCTGACTCTTTTGGGAGTCAGAAGACGTGATGTATGCCATGGTAGACCTGCCCTCCAACACCTCTGCCTGTGGGATGAGCACCATGGGGCAGCACCCATCATGGCTCCTCCTAAATTCTAACCTCATGACTCATAACACATGTCCACGAGACCCATAGCTGCGTCCTCCCTCAGTGTCAGGCTTCCCCCTGGGGATTTCTGCTGCAGGAAACCCCCTGGCAGGAGGTTGGCCATGGGCATGCACCAGAGCTGGTGAGGAACGGGTGCTCAGGGTCTCCCTGCAAAGGTCTGCTGGCGTCTGAGGGGTGCGGGCAGTGGGGCAGGCAGGGGCAGGCAGGGCTGTGTCTGCCCGTGCAGGTACCGCCGACGAAAGCAGAGCTGCCCCAGCTGCCACTACTCATGGTGCGAGGACCTGCAGGATGAGGAGATGACGCTCAGGAAGGTAGGAGCAGGCGGAGGGGGATGCGGGACCAAGGTTTGCCCTGGGGACAGGGGCAGGAGGGCTGCAGGATTCTGGGGGTGGAGAGGCCACAAGCATCCCTTCCCAGTCCGGGAGGTCTGGGGAGGTGAGTGGCTGGATTTGGTCCCCGTGCTGCCTGCCAGCTCCAAAGCAGAGGCTGCTGTGTCCTTCCAGGTTGACTTCATCTGGATAAACCGGGACCAGAAGCACTTTGAGTGGTTCGTCAGCCTGCTAACGAAGCTGGAAATGGAGCAGGCTGAGCAGGAGCCGGGAGGTGAGCAGGAGGCAGGGGCTGGCCAGCGCGGCCCGCTGACCTGGGGATGCCCAGCCCTGTGCTTGGCATTGCCCCCAGGAGAGCCCAACCCAACCCGACGGGGCACGGTGTGGGGCTGGACCTCCCGTCTGCAGCCAGGCTCCCCTTGAACACCCAGGGAGGTTTTTGGAGATGCACATGTACATGACGTCGGCCCTCAGCAAGAATGATGTGAAGGCCATCGGGCTGCAGATGGCCCTGGACCTGCTGGCCGCAAAGGAGCAGAGGGACTCGATCACAGGGCTGCGGACCAGGACCCAGCCTGGCCGGCCTGACTGGAGCAAGGTGAGGGCTGGCCCTGCCCCGCTGCCAAAATCATGCTCATGGGAAGGGAGCCATGTGCCCCGGACCCACTCTTTTTGGGGGGGACACAACAGGAGAGCCCCATTTCGGAGCAGGAGGATGCACCGGAATATCCAGACCTGGGGAAACCTCTCCCTCCTGCAGGAAAGCAAGTGCCGTGGGGGCTCAGGGAGGCTGAGTTGTGCAGGGCAGCAGCTGCCAAAGCAGGCAGGGATCTGGCCATCCCTGGGGCAGGAGCAGGCTGTGCCACCACTTCCCCTTCTCCTTTTGCCTGTGCCCTAGGTGTTTGGGAAGGTGGCGGAGGAAAAGAGAGGGAAAGTCCAAGTCTTCTTCTGTGGCTCGCCGGCGCTTGCCAAAGTCATCAGGGCGCACTGCGAGCACTTCGGCTTCCGCTTCTTCAAAGAAAACTTCTAGCCACCAGCCCTTCCCTCCCTGCCTGCCCCTGCCAGCCCTGATGTGGGGTGATGGGCTCCGGTGGCCGGATCCTGCTGCACCGCCCATGTTGGCTCCCGGCTGCTGCTCAGTCAGAGCTGGGGAGGGTGGGATGCACAGCAAGCAAGGGACAGGGAGCGGAATGGGCAGAGCTGGGCCACGGGGCTTTGGGATGGAGGGGACAGGGACTTGGAGCCATTTGAGGTGTCCTGGACCATC
>NW_008824499.1:1358552-1366038 GCF_000699105.1 Pygoscelis adeliae | reverse complement strand
TGCCCGCCCCGAGCCCGGCCCCGCACCCCGGGGCAGCCCCAGCAGCTCCGGCTGCTACTTTCCGGAGGGCACCGTACATTTTTCTGCAAAGACAAATAATTTGGCAGCCCCCCCGCCCCGTCCCGTCCCAGCCCTGGTTTGCAGCACAGAAGGGGTTTTGCCTCTTTTTCCACCAGGAAAACAGGTATTTCGGTGGTGCCGAGGGGGCCCAGTACAGCCCACCCGCCTCAGGATGGCTGGTGGGATGGGGCCACTTCTGAAACACAGAACCCCGGAGTGGGGGGATGCCCCCATGCGTGGTCGGCAGCTCTGGCAGCAGCGGTGGCCTGCAGGGACCCATCACTGTTCAAAATAAATGCTCGTGTGAGGCTGCCTTCCCTGGCTGATTTATACAGCCTTTTATGGCCCGCCTGTGCAATACGCTGATGCTTTTGTGCAAAAAAATAAAAAGGTAAGATTAATGTAGATGAGACACTCATCTGATGGCAAAGTTACCCATGGGGAAAGTAAAGTCTAACCCAGAGCCGGAGGAGCAGCCTGCTGCCGGCACGGTGTGCTCCCGGCCATCTCGCAGAGCCAGTGCATCCCGGGCACGGCAGGGCACAACACGGGTGCCGAGGGACCCACGCCTTGGGAAGGCTCTGAGCACCCAGCCGTGCCGTGGGGCAGGATCGCACCCCTCGGTGCAGAGGAAAGTGTGCAGCACCCTGCACCTTGCGGTCCCTGGGCTACCATGCCGTGCAGAATGGGTGCTAATTGGCGTGGCTGCTGGAGGGGCACGAGAGTCCAGCCTGGCCTGCAAGCGTGGCTGGGGCGGCCATCAGCATGGCCTGGGCTGCAGAGCCGGTGCGGTGCCTTGCCCTGCCCTTCGGCAATCGCCCCATCCACAGCTTTGCTTCCCTCCCTCCTCCTTTCTGGGGCCATTTTGGCTGGAATTTGATGCTGGAACCCCGCTGCCTTCCAGAGCTGACCACAGCATCCACCCCCATCCTGGGTCATTGCATCCAATGCTCCTTGTTTTGCCTGTGCCTTTGCCTGTGAGTACTTGGTCCCCCCCAGAAAAGCCTTGCCCTAGCCGTGGAACCACAGGAAGGTGTCAATCCAGCGGGAAGCCCAGGACGGTGCCCCGGGCAGCAGCGGGGGGCTGAGCCCCTTTGTCCCCAGTGCCAGCACAGCACTGGGAGCTCCCCCACCACTGCCTTTTGCTGGCATGGCCTGAGCGAGGCAGAAATCCCCCCACACTGGGACATGCACCTTCCCGCTCTTGTTTTTCTTGCAACCCCAGCGAGACCCCGCCGTAGCCCCTCCTGCACAAAGTAACGGGGCAGGTGAGCTGCAGGGGGGTGGCAGAGTTCACTGGGGTGACACCCGGGACCCCCTGTGCCATACTGTCAGTCTGCTCCACCGGCCTCATCCCAGACCCGCTGGGATGCCAGCACAGGGACCACCGACCTTATCACTTAGCCTAAATCAGTAGCTGACGCGGGAGGCAGTGAGGAGCTGGGCTGTGCAATCGGCTGCAGCGATATGGTGAATCTGGAGCCAGAGAGGAGAAATCAGTTGACGTGGTGCCATGACATAAACTCTGTGGCTGAGTCTGCTTCAGACAGCATGGTGGATGGGTTCGGTAATGATCCCCTCTGGGTTAGGTCCAGGGCTGACGCGTGATGGATGGAGAGACAGCGGAGAGCTCTCAGCACCCTGTGAACACGCAGCACGAGGTGAAGATCCCAAAGTCAAGTGTCAATTTTTCTTAACCCTGGCTAATGCGGGCTCCTTGCCTCCTCAGTTAGCGGCAGGATGGAAATGTAAGGCAGCTCACTGAGCTGAGCTCCTCCGGCGGTGTCAGTGTGGGAGCAGGGCTCCCCTTCCCTCTTCATCCCACTGCATCCTTCTGACAACGTATTCTCCAGCTTCAGCTCGCTCTGCAAAGAGTCTCCTCAGCTCTGCTCTGCACTCCCCATCGCGGCTCCATGTCCCTTCCAAGCTTCGGCCAAGGAAACCAAACCCGCTCAGAGTCTTTGCGAGAGACCTATGCTGCGAAACGGAGCCTGGATGTGACCCCGAACCCATGGGCTGATCCTCTGCGGCATGGACCAGGGCGCCCGTTTACCGGCATTGCCGCAATGACAGCCCACATGCCGCAATTAAGGGGGCTGTTTCAATCAGGGGATGATGTAAGATCCTGCTCGCCACGTCCGAGGGAAAATCAGGACAGCTGCAGCCTCCCGGGGCTAGCAGGGAAATAAATATCCCCTCCGCACACGGAGTTACGGTGTTTTAGGGATATCTTTCAGCTACGCTCCCGGATTGACTCCATTCATGTGCATACATCTATGCTTTCACATTGGCAAAGGTGCCAGAAAAAAAATATGTGGCTGTATATGGCAGCGTCACGTGGATGAGGAAAACACACTCATCTCAATCATAAAGAAGAGTTAATTACATGTCCCTGTTCTCCCTACTTTTCAAAGCAATTATAAACAGAATGAATCATTATGCGTCTGCTGATAATCATTTTCACTCCGCATCCCTGCTGAATTGCAGGGTGCTGAAGCACTCTGATGCTTGCAGCATCTCCAGAGAAAATAAAGCAAATTTAGCTCTTTTTGAGCATCGTGGCACCAGGGCACCCAAAGCAGAGGGATTTTGGGGAGAAATCACGCAAAACACCCAAGAAATGGGGATGCCACCCTGGTGGGAAGCACGCAGCCATGCTTTCAAAGGGCGGGAGGGTCTTGTGAGGCGGGTGGGCTTTGACTTCTATTTTCCCTTTAGAGGAAAGCGTCGGTGTTTGGGGACACCGAGACGTATAGAGTGTCCGCTCTGCTGCTGGCAGGCTGCCCGCCAGCACGCACGCTGCCGGCCTTTTGCAGTCGTGCATATGGTTCATTGGGAGGAATTTGGTTGCTCCTCCTGTTTCAGGGCTTGCAACGTGCATGCACACCGCAGCCCCCCAGGCACGTTGCAGGAGATAGTTTTGCTGTCCCGGAGCATGCAAGCATCTTGCAGGCTTTCAGCTGCCTGTTCCTGCCTGCTCATGCCTGCAGTGGTACCCGCCCGCCCGCGCTTGCTCCCACCCTAGGGTTGTTTTCCATCACTGGTGGGCAGGAAGGCAGGCTGATGCTCAGCAGACGGTGGGGAAACGCTCTCCAAGGGGGGATGGAGGCAGCATCAAGGTCGCTGCTGACATGATGAATACTGAGCTGCTCACGTCTCAGCCACAGCGATGAAAAATTAATGAATTTCTTCCCCTTCCATCTGCAGAAGCTCTGTCAGCTGCCATTTCCCCCCGTTTCTCCGGTTCATCGGATGTTTCCTTTGGTCCAAGGAGCAAATGATTAAAAGATGTGAAAGTTGTGGAGGGGGGATTGCTGCTGCTCATGGGGTTTCGGCCCTGGAGTGGGCACGGAGCTGAAGCAGTGGGGTACAGGCAGCTTTGGCTCCTTGGCCAAACCAAGCCTCAGCTGGGATGAGAAATGGTGCCCAGGGAGGCACTGCTCCCTCCAAGCCCGGGGTCCGCTTTGTTTTGGGGTTGTTTTTCATGTTAAAGCAACAGGAGGCTCCAAATCAGGAGCTGGGGAGGCAGGGGGTGAGGTTGGATAACGATATACCTCCTGATTAATGCCCTCCCTTGGCTGGCTTCATTATTATGATTACACTCTGGCTGTAGCATAGCAACAGCTAATTGTTGGTTGGATGCAAAGTGCATAATTCCCTGTATTAAAATTTTATTAAGATATAATTGCATTCATCTTGCAGCAGCGGATGCTTCAAAGATGCCGAGAAGAGGCAGCAGCGCTCGTTGGGGCTCTGCTGTGTTCACCCCGGGCTGCTGCCCCAGCTGATGGATGGGGTTTCGAGTGATGGCTGAGCCTCGGGACACCGGGTCTGGGTGTCGGGATGTCAGGGGTCCCCAGTGCCGGACGGGGGCTGGGCGCTGGGTTTCAGGTTGGAGAGGGCTGGCTGAGGGCACCTGGGCTGCGGCGCCTCTTGCACAGAATATTGCATGCCGAATATTCCCTGACAAACCCTCAAAAGATAAATTTTCATCCATTGACAAATGAAAATGAGGATTTGAGAGGCGATGAAGCGCTGCCGTGTATCAGTGCTGCTGGAGGGCTGCGAGGTCTGGGTGTCGGGATGTCAGGGGGCCCCAGTGCCGGACGGGGGCTGGGCGCTGGGTTTCAGGTTGGAGAGGGCTGGCTGAGGGCACCTGGGCTGCGGCGCCTCTTGCACAGAATATTGCATGCCGAATATTCCCTGACAAACCCTCAAAAGATAAATTTTCACCCATTGACAAACGAAAATGAGGATTTGAGAGGCGATGAAGCGCTGCCGTGTATCAGTGCTGCTGGAGGGCTGCGAGGGGCAGCTGCCGTCAGCACAGGAAGGTTTTTGCAACCTGTTGTTAAGAAGAGACTAAAATAGGAGCTTACAGCTGCCAAAAGCCCTTTGCTCCCCCGGCACCGCGTCCCTGCTCCTCTGAAATCCAGACAGGAGGGAAACCTTAAAGAAACTGTATTTATTAACAGTATGATCACACCTGGCATATTCTATTACTAAGTCGTCCTGGTACACAGATATTATTCACTTAAGTAATCAATCACTGCCAACAAATTACAGGATACAGGGAATGAAATTAGCAAAATGAACTATGGATGTAAAATTCATTTGAAATTCAATTTAGGAGCAACATTAGCTTTCAATTAGTCTGCCCAACTGTTTGAGCATCATTTTGTCTATCAGATTTTTAAATAAATGTAATTAACCTTTGCTGTTAAATTGTTGTTGATTTCATTGATATAATTATTATGCGACTCCTAATATTTTGCTTGGATGATATCTCATTAGCTGGTGGCTTCTAATTAGGGAAACAAAGGACCGGTGGTAATTTCTGGGTCGTCTTCTTCCCTCTGCCTGGTGGGGCAGGGGAGGGAGATGCTCCAGAGCGGGGAGTTTGGGTGTGAAATTTTGTAGGGGGAGGGGACGTGGCCTGCCCCCGCTGTCCCCAGCACAACTGGTCCCAAACTGGTGGAGCTGGGGACTGAGGAGCAGGGGGTGCTGGGGTGCCAGGGACAGGGGAAGGGCCACAGGGCGTAGGACCACGAGCACAAGGAGGATGGGGGGGTCCTGCAAATTAAGGCGGCAGCACCCAGATGTTAGACACCTCCTTGGGCGCAGCTGGAGGGGCTGATACCGGCTTCGCCCCAGGTTATTTACAGCAGGGCGGATGGCCCACGGGGCGAGGTGGGGTTGGAAGGGCACTGGTGCTTTTTCGTGCTACCTCTGTTGCCGTTTCCATCCCCGTGGCCAGCAGGATGCGGGGCGGGGAGCCCAGGCAGCGTTTGTCCCTAGCACCGTGGAAAGAAGAGGATATTGGGGTCTTTTCTTCCTGCTCACTGCTAACGCCCAGCGCGGCTGCTTCAATGCACTGTGTGTGGCCACAGTGGTAAATTCCGAATTAAATTCTTATTTTCGGGCAGTAAAAACTGTTTTGAAAGCGGGCGATTCCCTGCAGAGAGGAGGGTCGGGGAATGCCCCGTGGCAGGGGGGAGCGAGAGGCTCTGCCGCAGCCGTCAGCGGCTGCGCTTCCCCCTGCTGTCCTCCCGCCCGGCTTTCGAGAGGGGAGATGGATGAGATGGAGGAGTTAATTAAAGAGCAGTAACTTGTTACAGGCTTATTTGAGGAGCTGGGGGTCTCGGCGCGGGCAGCAGCTGAGCGGGGCTGGGACGCTCCCCAGGTCACGGGCAGCCCCCCGTTCACAGCCAACAGCCCCAACAGTTGTTTTTCCCCCCGAAGAGAAATCTCTTTGACAGTCCCTTAATTCCCCCGAGTTATTTCTAACAGATACGGCTTTCCCCCTTCAGCTACGTGGAGTTTTGCGAGGTTATAAATCAAGCCAGTATCTGATATATAGGACTAATTCTGCCCCTATTGAAGCCGATGGAAATGTTTCCATTGACGTCAGCGGGAGCAGGATTGATCTCCGTGCATGGACTATTTGTTCCTGAGGTTTTAAGAATTCATTTCCTCTTTCCATTGCCAGAGACAGATAGCAGCAGTGGAGGTAGAGGAGTCATCTAATAACCGCATATTAATACATGAATCATCAGCTTAGCGCCCAGTGCAGGGGGAGGCTGAAAGGAGAATAACTGAGCTTGGTATCGGGCTGGCGGAAAGAAAGGATTTCGCAGACAGGGCACAGCAGCTTATCTGGACAAGACAATAATTGCAATGTGATTTTTTTTTTACGCTAGCATGTGAACCACATCTTTTAAGCTCTATTTAAATGCGTTATGCTAGACGGGGCCTCTGCTGAAATCCTTTATCCCGTGCTGGAACAAGAGCACCTGCGATATTTCTTTACAATACATTTTGAGGACGCTATTTGCTTTTGGATAGACTCCTAACGGCACTTAAACAAGCCAGGACAGCCGACCTGCCATCACACCGGCATGGGGCTGGCAGAAAGGGGCCTTGAAGTTTCACCCAGGCACCTTATTTCTACTATTGCATTTTAATGAAGGAAACTGTAAATTTTTTTTTTTTCAACGACACCTCCTGTACAGCACTTCAAGAACTTCTTACATGAAAGCAGAAAGATGTATTCTGCCTGACCTATTACATCAGCCAAAGTATGTAAAAGCATTGGTGGGATTTTGAACTCATTTGCAATGGAGATTTCCCAGCGCGCCTGGCTCCGGTCGCACGCTCCCTCTGCGCACAAAGAGGAACAGCGGAAGGCAATAACCTTTCATTATCTTAAAATCTCTTTGCATTTTACCCTATGATTTTGTTTTCACGGTGTGTGACAAATAAGACTAACGAATAACTTAGACAAAGGAGTGGGGTGTGTATGTGTGTTTATTGCCATGGAAACAATCTTTAGGCCAAGCTAAAAGAATAATTTTTTTAAGACTATTCCTGCTTTACAAAGCCACCAGAATGCCAGCGCTTGAGAGGTCCCTGCAGCACACGACCTTCACCAGCTCATGCAGCACAACCAAAGGTCAGCAGCCAGTTCTGCACTTTTTATACACGTTCTCGCTTACTTAAGCGCACCCCAGTAATGCACCAAGTGACACGCGCACCCCCCTTCCACTGCTGTTTCCCAGACCTCGCACACCGTGTGCCGGGGCTCTCTTCCATTTGCACTGGGTAAGACCAAAGGACCGTGCTTTGCAACCGCAGGGCGAAGCGGTGAAGGCGGCGCGGCAGCGCCGAGTCCTCGCCTCTAGTAAATACCTTCCCGCGTCTGCTAATGAGTAGTGAAGATAATGCGGTAATTAAGACACTCGCCGAGTGTCTTCTTACTCAGTTAATTTAAAATCAGTGGAAGGTCAATCCACCATTTCCAGCTGGAGATCCCGAAACCCGGACTTCAGCACGGGGAGTCTGCAGCGGTAGGGAAGACCCCCCGGAGGCAGGCGGGCTTGGATGATGTGGGGCGAATCCCCGTGCCCGGCACCGCCGTGCCGCCCGC